>NC_047048.1:22391327-22692099 GCF_011762595.2 Tursiops truncatus
AATTTTTGTTGTTTGTTTGTTTGATGTAACAGGTTCTGTCTGAGAAAAAGGGAATTCAGGCTACCTTGCAGGGCAGATAGGTTGAGAGGTCAGCAACCCCAAGGTAATCCACGTGCAGGAGTTGATTAACGTGGAAGAAAGATGTGGGGATCTCACGGGCCTCAAGGCTGGGGTCTGAGCCCTGAGGAGAGAGATGCCGAAGGAGCATCTCTGAGGCTCAAGCGGCCCTGACATGACAGCTTTGGAGACCAGGGGACAAAGTGGGGCACGTGCAGGGGGAGGGCAGCATTTGACTCATGTCAGCACAGCACACAGAGTGGCTTCTGCTCAGGAAAGACTGGGAATGTGGCCCTCCCCAGTGGGGCAGACTGCAGGCCCTGGGCTGGCCACCTGGGTTCACACCCTGGCTCTGTTTCTTTCTAACAAACTTTGGGCAAGTTGCTTCTCCTGTGTGAGCCTTGTTTTCCTCATCTGTAAAATGGGTATATTAATCATCAAAACCTCCTAAGTCTGCCATGAGAAATAAGTAAGTTCTCACATGCAGAATGCTTATCTGGGTATACAGAGAGGGTTTGCTCAATGCTGGCTGGTTTTTTGATGTTGCTGTTGTTAAAGAATTCCAGCTTTCAGGAGCACTTGGAGACACCACCCTAACATATACTGTTGTCAAGGTGGTTCCAGCAGGAGCTGGCGAGAGGTGGCCACTAGAGAGGGGCCGGGGCAAACACACCCTGAGCAAATCATTTCAGAGCTCACGTGAAACCCCTTTGGGACTTGTAGCAAAACCTGGGTGAGACCTCACCTTGGACGGCAGAGCCCAAAGGCCTTTATTACACAGATGGGGTAACAGCCAGTGAAATAGATATCACCACTGTCAGTAACGACCTCAAATCCTCAGCTTTGGGGACCTCTCCGGGTTACCCAAAGAAGAGACTGGCAGAAACATAGAGGAAATAGCTGCTGAGTAGCTAACAACTGAGAGCACAGCCATCCACGCTCCCTGGGTTCCAATTCTAGATCTGCCACTTCCTATCTATGCGTTTTCAGCAAGTTAAATTTCTCTGTGCCTCAGTTTTCTCAACTGCAAAGTGGGAATAAAAATAATAGTCCACATTTCATAAGGTGTTTGTTGGGCTTTAAAGGGATCATTAAAATAAAGCACTTCACATGGTATGGTGCCCAGTAAACATTAGTGAGCCAAGCTAGCAGATGAGAAGGAAGAGGGTCCCATGCGCAAAAGCCCAGAGGTGCAGAGAGAACAGAGCCGCAGGAGACAAGCTCTGAGCCTGTCCTAGGCTTCTCTTCACAAGGGAAGTGACGATGAGTAGGAGAAGAATTTGGGGGGCATCGGTCAATGACCTTGTTTGTGTCTGTGTCTCACCATCTAAACTGAGCCCTTTGAGGGCAGCGACCTTGTTTCCTCATCTTTGTTCCCGTAGCACCTCCCACTGCGCCGAGCAGGCAGTGGGTGCTAAGCTGGCATTCTCAAGATGTTGAAAGCCCTGGAGAAAAGCTCCAGGCCGGGATTCTGGTCCCACGTTGGCCTTTACTGATTTTCACTGGGACTGTGGCCAGGTCATACCATTGATGTCCAGGTTTTGCTGGACAAACAGAGATCATGGAAGGGATTTTATTTTATTTTTAAAAAAATTTTTATCATCCAAAACTAGTTTATTATTCACTTCATCAACTCTTCCTGCCAAATAAAGGACCCCAAAGCATTAAGTGTTAACTGCAAAGAAGTTAGGTGAGGCTCGTCTTCTCTCCTGGAAGGGATTTTAGAGATGAGGAAACGAAGGCCCAGAGAACATGAAGAACACAGTTAATGTCGAACACTGAGCAATAGAGCCAGGTCTGGAAGCCATTCCCTCTGCTAAGTCCAGTGCCCATTCCCACCTGATTTCTCACAGGGCAGATCAATGACAGATTTTGCTGTGCAGCTGACCTTCATATCTTCTATCGAGCTTGCATATTTATTTTCGGTGAGCTGATCAGTTCATCCTGAGACTATTCTTCCAAGTCAAGCTGGAGGTTAATAATCAGCACTTACAACCGTGATGTGAATAAGATATGAATCCTATGTTACAAGTGAAGACAGCCTCCAAAAAGCTGAATTTACTTGTCTAGGTTCTCACACCTGGTAGGGAATTTGCAGAGGACAAATTCATCTCAGTTCTCCCTGAATCCAAAACCCATACACTAATCTACCGAGAGGGAATTCGGGGTGTAGTTAAGGAGCTTTGCCTGGGTTCAAGGACTCTACTGGAGGTCTGGGGTTCTGCCCACGCCACCAAGAAAGACCTCTAGGACAGAAGGCTATAGTATGGGGTGATGGCTCAGCCATTCAGGAGGTTCAATGCCATCCTGGTGTGCTTGACTATGTGGGTAGATCTGTGAAAATCTCAAATCCCTACCTAATCCTCTCCCTGTGTCCTTCCCTGAGGGTCATTGAGCCTATAAGAAAAGTCTTAGCTCTCACCATGACTATTTCCCAGACTGATAAACAGAGGTCAGACAGAAACGTAGAAAGCAGGGCATGCTCTGGGCTATGGTGTCAGATGCAGCACAAAGGATGCTGATCACCTTCAAGTTAAACAGCCTCCCGAGACTCCACAATTTCCTCCCTCCCAGCCCCAATCCCCTGCAAGAGAATCAATGCTTTCACTTTGTTTTAGCTGAAATTCACATTTAAATCCCCATTACCTCATAAAATATGTCTCATGCATTCACACAGATTTACCAAATGTATTACTGTCTTTTGCATTTTTTTTTCTGTAAAGATCTATCTGAATCCGATATTGCTCCATCACCATTAAGGTACCTCATTTAAAGGTTATCCCCATAGGAACATTCCTAAGTGCCTGCAATTTCATCCCCACTGTCAGCTGGAGAACTCTAAAAATAAATGAGAGCTACAATTTAGTGAGCACCTACTATGTGCCATACATCTCACACAATGATAAATTATATAATTAAGTTATAAGTTTGGTTGCTAAAACAGAGTTCCCCATTTCTCTCTCATTTAACGGTCGAGGAGTAGGCTGTCCAGGGTTGGGATGGGAGATCCAGGATGTCAGAATTCCCAGGTTCCTTCTATCTTGTTGCTCTGCCATCTTTAGGTGTTGCCCTCATTCACCTCGTCCAAGATGGTGCGTTGCTACATTCCAGCCAGCTAGGAAGAGGACTAGAGAAAAAGAATGCCCCTTTCCTTTAAGGACATGAACTTATAGACGGCATAGCTGCTCATTTCCCATTAGCCAGAACTTAGCCAATGACTACACCCAACTGCAAGGGAGGCTGGAAACTGTAATCTTTAATCCAGGTGGGATAGACCCAATGAGAAATCAGAGGTTCTAATTCCATCGCAGAAGATAACGAATGGTGGTACTGGGTACCACCAGTAATATGTGTCATATCAGGTGATTCTAAATGAAACCAGGCCCCAAGATTTTTGAACCTATGATAAGAAAAGGCTGAAAATGAAATGCTCTGAGAGAGGTGCAGCCTCACCTGGACTGGGATGTGCATGCGTCATTTCCAACTTTGCTTAATATAAAATAACCCAAAGGACAGGATGTAGGATAGTCCCACATGTGTGGCAGGGACAGGTCACAGCCCTGGGGGTGGGGAGGCGCTGTGGAGCTTCCCCTGAAAAGAAGGGGTGCTCCTGCAGTCAGCCCTCCTGGAGGGCGGCCAGCCCTGGAGCAGGAAATGAGGATTCTGAAAACAGACCTTAAATGAGCTGGATGGAAAGTGGTCTCTCCTCTGTGAACTGGGGGTCAGCTGGGTCTGGACCCCACCATGTAGAGATGCCAGGAGTATTTCTGGTGAGGGAAGGGGGGGGACTTGGGCCCAGTCATGGTGAAGCCATACTGAGAGGGACACCCAGAGCCAGGCAGTCCAGGGAAGCGGAGGACACATCTGGACCTGTTCGGTCCTAATTATTCTCTATTTTCTTTCTTCTCAACTAGCCCCAAGCTGTCATAAAAGCTTGTGAATAGCTAATCCTGGTCCCTCTTCTATTGGGGAAATGAAGGCAAAGTACCTGCTCCACACTTAGGAAGAAGCAGACGTGTCACTCTGGCCTTCCTTCAGACCCTGACAAACATGCCACATTCCTTGCTGCCCCAGGCCTTTGCACACACCTTCTCTCAGCCTGGAATGCCTGCCTCTGCCCCTTTTGCCTGTACACTCGTGCTCACTCTGACCTATCATCTAGAATATCACTTCCTCAAGAAAACCCTCCCAGGCTCTCCTAACCCTCACCCCCCCAGACCCAGTAGATTCTTCCTATGCTCTCTCATAATCCCTGAATTATCATATGCATGGTTTGTAATTACATATTTATTCATGGGATTGTTTGATCAGAATCTTTCTCCCCTACTAGACAATAAATACCACAAGGGCAGGAACCACGTTCAATTTTTCTCACTCTTCAATTTCGAGCATCTAGGACAGTACCTGGAACGTAGTAGGTGCTCGATAAATATGTGTTGAATGAATGAACGAGAATGGTGTCCCATCGCTGAGGCCAGAGTACACAGGGCTCAGCAGCAGAGGACAGTTTTGGCCACCAGAGTATTGACCCTTAAGGGGCTTTGGCATGGCAACATGAAGGGGAGACAGGAGAAACCCTGCAGGTTCAGAGGGTCCCCTAAGAGCTTCTCACAAATATCTGAGGAGACACATTTGGGACATGAGGGGCTTAACCTGGTTCAGAAATGTTTGAAAACCACTCAAGGACATACAGTAAGTAAATGCAGTCTGGATTCAAACTCACGTCTGGGCATCTCCAAAGGTCACCCTCATTCTACAAGTCCAGTTTGTTACCCAGAGAAACAAAAGCAAATGGGAAAAAAAATACAAAGCCAACTCATGAAATGACTCAATGACAAATGTTTTCAGCTCATGGCTGCTCCAGGAGGCCTTTTCTTCTGCAGGAATGTCTCTGTGGCTGAGTACTCCCAGCCTAGTCTCCCAGACGCTCTACCATTTAAGCTTGACACTGACGACTTTTCATAAAGTGTGGTTTCTGTTATGCCCTTAACGTGGCAAGCATACTTTGGGATCCTGTTCTCTGAATACACAGTAGTTTACACCTATGACCCTTAAGGGTAGCATCCCAAACAGAACATGCTGAAATAGACGCAGCCTTTCCAAAGGGCAGTTTGGGTTTGTGTATGCAAAGCTTCTGAAACGTGCATCTATTTCATCCAGCATTTCTGCTTCAGGGGGTTTATCTCAAGAACTAAATCAGACAGATGTGTAAAGCTGTCATGTCAAGGATTTTTTATTGGCAGAGATATTTGCAATAGCAAAAATATGGAAACAACCAAATATCCAATAATAGGGATTGGTAAAATAATTGGAGATACAGCTATACAATGATATACGATGTAGTCATTAGAAATGGCAATGGGGCTTCCCTGGTGGCGCAGTGGTTGAGAGTCTGCCTGCCGCTGCAGGGGACACGGGTTCGTGCCCCGGTCCGGGAGGATCCCACATGCCGCGGAGCGGCTGGGCCCGTGAGCCATGGCTGCTGGGCCTGCGCGTCTGGAGCCTGTGCTCCGCAACGGGAGAGGCCACAGCAGTGAGAGGCTCGCGTACCGCAAAAAAAAAATGACAATGAAGATTTTTATTGATGATAAAAAACATTCACAATGAGAAAAAGTATGTTCAGAAGCAATTCGTATAGTACGATTTCATTTCTGTTAAAATATGGTTTTATTTGTTCATTCAACAAAATGTATTGATTGGTTGCTATGAGCTGGGGATATAGCAGTGAACAAAATAAAACCTCTCTATCAGGAAACCACCAATCCATTGACCATTCTCTGCTGGTGATCACTAAAGTCAAACTCTGAGCCTCCATTTCCTCATCTATCAAGAAAGAATAATAACAGTTATCCACAGAGATGTGGGAAGGTTAAACATGTATGAATATAAGGGCTCAATAAATATAAGATAGTGTATTTATCACGCCAAAATCTACTCCTCCCTACTACTCCCATTTACCAGGGATTATCGTGATCTTATGTAAAACCCTGGGGCTGCATCTCAAGTTCTAGTCTCAACACAACTATCAAATATCTGTGCAGCCCAGGATAAATTGCTACATTCAATCACTTCAGTCATTTGGTTAGTCTGTCATTCAGCAAACACTTATTGAGCACCTACTGTGTGTCCTCCTATAGCCTGTAAGTTTATACACCCTCTGGTTCCACACCCACCCCTCTGCCCTCTGCTCCCACGAATGGCCTCCCAACACTGGCCTTCTTGAAGTTCTTCAAACATGCCAAGTTTGTTCCCATTTCAGGGCCTGCTGTTTCCTCTGCCTGGAATGTTCTTCCTTCTATATGTCATGACTGACTCCTTCTATCTTCCCAGTCTCAGTCTGAATAGCTCCTCTCAGAAGAGTCCTCAGCCCCCTAGGGCATCCTAGACACCCCCCCCCCCCCCTCACTACTCGACTCTATTGTCTTCATAGCATTTACCACTATCTTAGGATCAAATTAGTTTTCTTGTTTATTATCTGTCTTCCTCAATACCATGTAAGCTCCAGGAAAGCAGACACCTACTTTGTCTAGTTCATTGCTATACTCCAGCTCTTAAAACTGTGCCTGTCACATAGTAGATGTTTAATAAATTATGTCAGAGGCAAAAATGAAAGGACGGGCCTGGCCCCTTGTAAGGCAGAGGACACAACAGTGAACAAGGCACATGTAATCTCTTATAGTTATCACCTTGTGATGCCTAGTTTCTCAGTCCTCCAAAAGGGAACTCTTTTTGCCCCTTTCTTTCCTGAGAATCTTCATAGTTATGAAACCAGCATTCACTTTAATATGCACAACCCCCATCAGATTCTTTCTCCAAGACTATCCTCTGCCAAAGTGCTGAGTAATTATCCGTTAGGAGCTACAATGGCTCCAAATTTTGATTAAGCATTTTCCTGGCTTTTAAAATTCCAGGCCAGACTATTAGGCTGTGTTCTGCTACGGCATTGCCCAGTGCAGGGATCGACTGAGACAGACTTTGTCCCCCTCTTACTTTGCAGTTATTTCCTTGAGTATTTTGATCTGGATGAGAAGTATGACATTATTGATTTGCTCTGCTCCACACACCGACTGCCTCTTCTGCAAGAGCAGGAATCTTTATGGCTTCAATAATTTCCCGGAGTGCAGAGAACGAGAACTCTTTATATTTTTGCTTGGCACTCTGCAATTCTGTAAATTTTTTATAGACTCTGAGGTTAAGTTTTGTCCTTTGCTCTCGGGCTCATTGGGATGTCTGCTTGTGCTCTGTGAAAGAACCTGACCCTTTTGTACCCAGTCATGTCACACCCCATCCTTATCATCAGAGAGGGAAGGACAGAAGAAGAGAGAAAGAGAAATAGAATAGAATTCTAGAGCTCTTTAAGTTCTGTACTTCTTTTTACTTAAAAAAAAAAAAGCAGCTCAGAAAGGTTTAGTGACTTACCTAAAATAACCCTTATTAGTAGGAAATAATAAGTGGGAAGCACTCTTCTGCTTTTGGGACCATCTGTGGTGCTCTTCACCAGTATTTTGTTTCTCTTCCCCCTGAGCACAAAATAGCGTTCTGCTTCTCTGTCTCCATAAGGCCCTTTGACGTGCAGAGGCCAATACAATGCACGTGGAAGTGAGCTGTGCCACTTCAGGTGGACGCCGTCCAGAGCTTCAAGAGCCATGACCCACTGTGGCTTCCCCACCTCCAGATGCTGGAGGCTGCATCTACCTGCATCCTTACATGAGCTCAAGCTCATCAAACAAGGAAAAGTCCAGTTCATTAGGAAAATACTTAGATCTCTTCACAACTTGACCCTAAGCTTCCTTTCCAGCCTCAAATCTCCAAACCCCTTCCTGAGACACTCTTCTTCCTCGTCATTAACCCCTTTCCCTGCACACGTTTATTAATTCTTTGTTTGCACAGTCATGCATTCAACAAATGCTTATCGGGTTTCTGGAATGTTCAAAACATGCTGCGGACTTCAGTATATCAAACTATTGCATGTACTTCTTTATTCTTGTTTCAAGATCCAGGTTGAAATCCTTTCCACTAGGAAGGCTCGTCTGACACCACTTTTTTCCAAAGCTATTTCGCCTCGTCTTTCTCTGGGTGTTGATGACATGTTGTAGGTCTTTCTTTTACCTACTGTGCGTGTGGTACTACAATTACTGGTTCACATATTTATCTCCCGCACTAGACTGTGAACTCTTTGAGGGCAGGGATCACACCACAGTCATCTCTGGAGTTCTAATGCCTGGCTCATCGTCTATGCTCAATAAATATCTAATGAGAGGAGGGATGGATGGTGATTCGATCTCACTATTCTGATTCTGCTTCCAACATCCCAGCATCTTAGCTCTCCAAGGGGGAAAATGGCACTCAGGGTCCCAGAAATCTGGTTGAGCTGGAAATTGGGGTGAGTGTCTGATTTATAAACATACTGGGTGGGTTGGTGAGGATGGAGAGCTGTTTAACGTCTCTGCACCTACCCGGATGAGAAGCAGCAGAGAGAGACCCCAAGGATGTGCTAATACGTCTGCATGGTAGAGGGCCACCCAAGACTGGCTTGTTTCGGGGAGCAAATGCCACTTAATGAGCAGGAATCACTCTCTTAGGGGCCCCAGAACATAATTATGCCAGTGGGGATGTCCTCCTTTTCTGCTTGTATTTCAAACAAAATAAATCATGAATTACCCTCCTGAGCCCAAAGCTTGGATCCCAATGGTGGAGCATAAGAAGACGCAGGCTGTACAGCAAGGCTTGTCATTTCTGCAACATCAGCACCATTGATCTTTGGAAGTAACCCCAAGTCAGCTGAGCCTTCAGACAGCCAACGCCCCTCACTTACCCTCCTCCCCATGCTGTGTCTGCACGGATCCTGGGCTTTCTGTGCTGGTTTCCTCAACCACATTTGACATAATCCATATTTTCCACTTTAAATATTTATAGCAAACTTGGAGGGAAAACATTCTCTTTTCAACAGGCCTTCTAATTTCATTCAACAGTGAAGGTCAGAGCCATGAATGCTCTGCAGAGGAATTTCTCTCCTGATTTTCAATCTACGGCAAGCAGAATGGAGAGCAGGAAACAAAATTCTTTTACCCAGTTTCACCCTCCATGCTCTCCACTACCAACCATCTGAAGGCTCCTGTTAAGCGGAAAAACAGCTGAGAAATCACCTTTTCATAGATTCATAGTGTTTTTCAGATTATAAAAATGCATATCCCTTGCAATAATTTCAGGATATAGAAAAAGTATATAGAAGAAAATAAAGGCCACCTTTAATCCACCACACAGAAATAATCATTATTAACAATTTGATGTCAAATCTTTTAGATCTTCTTCCCAAAAAAGGATTATATTACTTCTTACTAAAATGGGATTGTATTATGCAAACTATTTTGCAAACTTCTTTTTTCTAATTATAATTATAGTGTGGAGATCTTTCTTGTGTGGGAGTGTGTGTATGTGTTTGTCTAATGCACATAATTTTTAATGGCTGCATAATATTCCATGGTAAAAAAGTACCAGAAATAAGTAATTAAGCAATCCCCTATCACTGGGCACTTAGGTTGTTTCCACTTATTCATTATTATTTAAAAAAATAATTTAAAGATGTGGTGATTATCCCTCCACAGAAAGATGAGTGTCCTCCTCTTACTATTTCTTTCATATAAATTTCTTGATGTGAAACTGTTGTTTCAGGGGATATGGGTCTTTTAAAGACTTCGACTCACATTACCAAAAAAAAAAAAAAAAAAAGGAAAAGAAAGGACCAATTTGCTTTCACAAGGAGTGCACGACCCTGCCTATTTCCTTACAAACTTATCAGTTTTGTGTACGAGCCATCTTTATATTTTTGACAATCTGATGGCAGAAAAAAATGGTGATCACATTACTGTCATTTTTAATACATCTCATTTATATTAAGTTTAAATGTTCATTAAACACATTTTTTATGAATTTGTATATTAGGTATCTTGCTCATTTCTTCCCATTGGAGTAACTTGATATACTGCCATTTTAAATGTTAAAGATTGTATGCTGCAGGTACTCTTCTTAATGGGCCTTTTGTCCTTTAACTTTGTTCTCCTTTGCTGTGCAGAGTTTAACTTGCGTGTAACAAAGTCCATCAGCGTTTTTTTTTTGTTGTTTTTGTGGTACGCTGGCCTCTCACTGTTGTGGCCTCTCCCGTTGAGAAGCACAGGCTCCGGACGCGCAGGCTCAGTGGCCATGGCTCATGGGCCCAGCCGCTCGGCGGCATGTGGGATCTTCCCAGACAAGGGCACGAACCCATGTTCCCTGCATCGGCAGGCGGACTCTCAACCACTGTGCCACCAGGGAAGCCCTTTTCTTTTTTTTTTTTTAATTTATTTTATTCAAATATAGTTGATTCACCTCTTCTGCTGTACAGCAAAGTGATTCAGTTATACATACAGATACATTCTTTTTCATATTCTTTTCCATTATGGTTTATCACAAGGTATTAAATATAGTTCCCTGTGCTATACAGTAGGACCTTGTTGTTTATCCTTTCTACATATAATACTATGCATCTGCTAATCCCAAACTCCCACTCCATCCTTCTCCCACTCCTCTTCCCTCCTGGCAACCACAAGTTTGTTCTCTGCGTCTGTGAGTCTGTTTCATAGATAAGTTCATTTGTGTAATATTTTAGATTCCACAAATAAGTGATATCATATGGTATTTGTCTTTTCTTTCTGACTTACTTCACTTAGTATGATAATCTCTAGTTGCGTCCACATTACGCAAATGGCATTATTTCATTCTTTTTTATGGCTGAGTAGTAGTCCATTGTATATATGCACCACATCGTCTTTATCCATTCATCTGTTGATGGACATATCAGTGGTTTTTTCTTGATGGTTTCTGGTGTTGATTTCAAAGTTTAAAAGGCCTTCCCCGCTCCTGAGACAATAGAGCTTTCACCTATCTATTTCTATGGAAATTTTGTGGTTATTTGCTTATTTTTATATAAGTATTTAAACAATGTGAAATTTATTTTGGTATAAGGTATGAGGTAAGGATCTAACTTATTTTTTCCCATAAAGTTAATTCATTTTACAATTAACTCTTCCCTCTGATTTGAAATACATTTATAATATATAAACTACTTACATATTTGTGTTAGGTAGACACACTTTGTTAGAAGAAATCCTTTCACTGCTCTTCTTTTTTCAGAAAATCCTTGAATTGTTTTCAGTTATTTATTCTTCCAGATGAGCTTATTCTTTTGTCAAGTAATAATAAAAATTCTGCTAATATTTTAATTAATATCACATAATGTTTATATAATTTGGGCCAAATTGGCATGTATCTAATACTGAAAACATAGATTCCATTTATTTATCTCTTATACCCTTCAACAAAGATTTGCAGTTTCACACGACATAGAATAACACATTTCTTATTAAATTTATATCTAGATATTTTATGTTTGTGCTCAGAATTTTATTATAATTTTATTATTAATTTTTACTGATCTATAGAAAAGCTACTGGGAATTTTAGAGTATATTTTATACCTGTAATTGTTTTTGAAGGTGGTTATTTGGTGGTTAAAACCATGTCATTGTACTTCATAGTTGCAATTGTATTACAAATAGACATAAATCACGCCAACTCTTCTGGAAACCCCACTAGTAAAAGAATGGTTGTGTGGCTTGGAAAGTTCACCAAGGCTAGTTGTATTAATCATGGTTTTTATTTTCTGTATTTATTATGCTTTGACATTTAGCGGGCTTGTTGACTTGGGAAAGACTGCCCCTCCCGGAGCTAGCTGATTCCTGGAGACAGCAAGCTGCTTTCCTGGGAGCACTTCTCATACGCAAACTACCCACCCTCCAACCGCCTCCTCTATTGCATTCTTATACTTATGCCCATATTCTCCTGTCTTAATCACCCCACAGCCAGGTACTAGACAACTCAGGCCATGCTTTCCTCCTGCTCCGCTGCCTCCTGACCAACCCTGGTACTACCCCACGTGGCCCTGCACAGGGTGGCAGACCCCCTGCTCCCGGAGACTGTGAGTAACAACTGTCTTTTCAATCTGTTCAATATGTTTCAATCTGTTCAATCTCCTGATCTGTTGGCCTTGCCGTACTTGAATAGTGAAAGATTTTACTGAATAGTCTGATCCTGGAGCAAGATGCTAGGATTTAGAGTCACACAGTCCTAGGGCTGAATTAAACTTCCTGGCTTGCTAGTGGGGTGACCTTAGACGAGTATCTCACTCCTCCAATACTCCAACTCTCTCCACAAGATGGAGGTTCTTGGAAACGGGATGACTCACTGAAGTTCACCCAGGCAGTTGGTGGCTGAACAGGGACTCAAACCCACTTGAGCTGGAATCCAGACCCATGCCCCTGTCACTAGGTTACATTGTACTTCATCTCACTGTGATGTGTGCCCGTCTTGCAGGGCTCAGCCACCTTTCTGAGCCCTTGATACCATCATCCGTATCTAAGACAAGAGTCTAAGACGCAGAAGAGAAGGAGAAGATGCAGGGGCATCTTTCCACTAGCTGAAGCCTACCATGCCCATTAATAGAAGGCCCTGGTAAGTTGTAGTCTTACTGATTGAGTGGGGCTACTCTGAGGTCAAGACATGCTTTACACGCCCAACACATCATGAGACACACCGGCAGCACCTTGAACAAGCAGGGAGGCAACAGCGAGAGAGGTAGCCTGGATTAAAACGTTCACTCTGTGGTAAAGGAGCACCTCCAAGGACCCACAGCCTCGCCTCAGCTCTTTTGAAATGTACACAAAAGGAAGAACTGTGCAGGTTCTTCTTCTTTTTATACACTTACTACTTATTCAGAGCTTACTTTCTGCTGAGACAATGCTAAGGAATTCATAATCACAAATTCACATAAACCTCACAACAGTCCTGTGAGGAACAAACGGTCATCATCTCCATTTTACCAATTAGGAAACTAGGATTCAGAGAAGAGAGTCTAACTCGAGTCATGTATCTCAGAAGTGGCAGAGTCAGGATTTGAACCGACGCTTGCCTGGTTTTTAAACACTTTGCTCTACTGTCTTTCTTCTGATGTTCTGGTTCCCATTCACATCCTGGCACTGATATGTCAGCATGTGAACTGGCTATTTGTTGGTGATCTTATTGCTCCAATGATGAGTCGCTGATGAACGTTCGTAACAGTGCAGGTGGCGTGATCAGAAGTTTTACAGAGACTTCACGTTGCACGCATTTTAGGCTTTAACTGTTACTGTCAGTTGCCTTCCTGCTTGTCAGGGTGGCTGCTGACGTCTTGTGGTGTGTCCCATGATGCCCTGGGTAGGTAAAGCATGCCTTGACCTCCGAGCTGCCCCACTCCAATACATAAGAGCTGATGTCGCTTTTAAGGAGACATCTAACAACGTCCAATGAGTTCTGCAGATGAAATCCTCCCACACCCACACATCCCCTATAAAATAACTGACAGAGGACACACACTGGATGTTGGCCAGTGAGGGAAAGACATGTTTGGGCAGAAACATGTTGGCAAACGATCTACAACTGAGTGTTCCTCTTTGGTATTTAGGCAGCAGGTGTTCACTGGGGTTCAGCTGGGGCCTTTCACTAGAGGAGCAACTCTCATCGGCCAGCTCAGTGCTGCCTCAGTTTACCCACTCACAGCCATTGTCTGTGGGAGGCGCTGAGGTCAGAAGAGCCGTCATGGGTTCAGATATTCCCAGCCCTAGGAAGCTCCACTTCCCAAGCACTGCGTCGGCTGCCCCGACATGTCTAGAGCACATGGTCCACCCAGGGAGGCTGCAGGAGTGGTACCTGGGACTAAGCAGGAACAGAAAATCCCTCTTCTGAAATGTTATGCATTAATGTGAGAACGACATCTGGCCTGGAAGCCGAGGACCCAAAGCCTTTGGTTGGTGTGTGACCTCAGGGAGCCCAGGGCTGCTTGGGGTGGGTGAGGCTTACTCATCATAGACATGGCCACAAAAGGACATTGTTCTCTGCTACGAACACCAGGTCACGGAACCTGCAGAGCATATGGTGAAACAGATTAAGAGGCCAGGAAAGATTTTCTGTGCCAAGACATCAGCCTAATTTACATGGGTTAGCACCTATGAATGAAGTCATTTCCCCTCAGTCAAAGGCTGAGGAACTTGAAGACCAGAGCAGGAACCAGGGCAAGATATCAGGAGAAGGGGCGAGTTACATCTCCCAGCGGGAGATCCCCTCCCCTGGGCTTGAGCCTTCTCTTCTCTGCAGCCCTGAATTTCTGCCTAGTGACTGAAGTTTCCCTTAATCTTTCCCACACTTTTGTCTTTCCCAGCTAAGACTTGAGCAGCCTAATAGAGTGTGACTGGGTCTTTCCCCTCTTTTTTTTTATACCAGGAAGAGGTTTATAGAACTAGCTGGAGGAGACCTGATGAGAGTTTGGGGATTCACCTGCGGGGTCGCTGAGCACCTGCTACGGGCTAGCGTAACTTAAGGCATTTTGCATATATTTGCTCACTTCATTCTCACAGCAAACCTGCGAAGGAGGTGCCATCCCCGTTCTCTAGCTCCAGGTCCTTTCAACTAGGCTGAAGATGAGGATGCCAACTGGCACTGACCCCTGACGCTATGGCGGACGCTATTGTAAAAGTTCTTCCTACTTTAACTCATTTAATCCTCACGACAACCTCATGAGTGTTAAAATTATGACAATTATTATGAGGTATCACTAGTGTCACTTTACCGATGAGGAAACTGAGGCACAGATGGGTTAAATATGGTCACACAGCTGGTAACTGGAAAAGGCAGGAGTCAAACTCAGGTGATTTACTTCAGGGATTTGCTAATTATTGCATACCTGCTGGCCATCCGTTTTTATAAATAAAGTTTACTGGGACACAGCCATGCCCATTTGTTTACTTACTGTCTGTGGCTACTTTCCTGTTATAACAGCAGAGTTGAGTAGTTGAAACAGAGATCACATGGCCTGCAAAACCTAAATCCTTATCACCTGGCCCTTTACAGAAAGTTTGCTGACCCCTGGTCTAGCACCAGAAGGAGACGGCACCTGGCACTCCCTGAGCGAGCCGAATGCCACCTCCATCAGCGTGTCTTTCCAAAGCCCAGGTGGGGTGGCGGAAAACCTTCAGGCCTTGGTATCAAATACATCTGCGCTGAAATCCCCACTCTGATGTATCGTCTCGCAGCACCTTCAGTTCATCTGTAAACTTAAGGATGACCATTTCTTTCCTGAGGTTGGGGGGTGTCCCTGTGTGTGGAGGCCATTATACAAAATACCATAAAACAGTAGGTACACAACAAGTGCCCAGAAATCATGAATGGCGCAGGTGAAGTGGGAGCCTCCCTTCACCTCCTCTGCATCCCAGCAGAAGTGTCAGCTCCATCCTCCGCCATCCATGGAGGAATAACCCCTGTTATGCCATTGACGCGCAAAACACTTCCTATCTATTTCACATTTGCAAGCAATCATCGATATGCTGCTTTAGCTTGGCAGATGCAAAGAGAATGCTCGGATCTCCAGCTCGGCCAGCTGCTCCCTGGTGGGCAAGGAGGAGGGGGGATAAGGAGAGTGAGGAGGAGGGGGAGGGGAAGGGGAGGAGAGGGGGAGGCAGAGGAGGAAGAGTGAGGAAAGGAAATGGAGCCAGGGCCCGGGGCCTCTGTCACCCCACTGACCTCCTCAGTGTCCTAGTGGCCCCACTTCCAACTTGAACAAAGGGCCTTTTAGAACATGGAGGTGGAGTTCCAAGACTCCCAGAGCTGATTGCTTCCAGAGAATGCTTTAATAATGGAAGCTCTGTACAGGAGAAGAAGACTGGAACCTGCCTTCCGCAACCTCTCTCTGGAACTGTTGGTGTGAGAGACAACTGGGGGCGCCTTATCAGACTGACTTCCCTGAACAACTTCCCAGGGGCGCCCCCAGGAGCCCAGCATCACTAAGTAGTAGTAGCCACCATGCATTGAGCACTTACCGTTTAATACCACAATAACTCCATGACGAAGGTACTGCCATCTCCGCTTTACAAATGAGGATGCTGAGGCATGAAACATAGAAGATCCAGCACTGGGAGAGAATACAGTCCCGTTGTTTCAAGTCCCCCAGTCTGACAATTTGTTATAGCAGCCACAGAAAACTAATACAAGGGCTTCACACATGGTCGGGCATGTGGTAGGCAAGGCCATTAAATCTCACCACACCCAACCAACTCAGATCAATTGGTAATGCCTGAAAGTACTGAGTCTGGACTCCTCAGGAAGGAAGAGTACAATTGATTAGTGATGTCTGCCATAGGTAAGGAAACAAGGACTGTTGGCATGAATACTATGTATTTCTATTTCCTATAAGAATGCACAATAGGGCTTCCCTGGTGGCGCAGTGGTTGAGAGTCCGCCTGCTGATGCAGGGGACACGGGTTCGTGCCCTGGTCCAGGAAGATCCCACATGCCGCAGAGCGGCTGGGCCTGTGAGCCATGGCTGCTTAGCCTGCGCGTCCGGAACCTGTGCTCCACAACGGGAGAGGCCACAACAGTGAGAGGCCCGCGCACAGCAAAAAAAAAAATAATAATAAGTTGAGAGTTATATTTTATTCCACGGGAATTTTTAGGACTTCGAGCCTGGGAGGCAGGGTTTCAGAAAACTCTGAGAAACTGCTCTGAGGAGGTGAGGGGGGAGCCAGGTTATATAGACGTTTTACAGCAAAGGGCAGGTAGCCGAGAACATCAAAAGATTATTGTTAATTAAAGAAAACCAGATATCCCAAGTTAAGGAATTTAACACTTTCCTATCAGTGGGAAGATGTAAGAGTCTGGGCTCACTGAAATCATGCCTTTGATATGCATCTCAGCTATCTGGGGTCAGTATCTTGTATTTTCACATCCTGAGTTTCTTTTATTTTTATAAATTTGTTTATTTATTTTTGGCTGTGTTGGGTCTTTGTTGCTGCTTGTGGGCTTTCTCTAGTTGCGGTGAGCGGGGGCTACTCTTCGTTGTGGTGTGAGGGCTTCTCATTGCAGTGGCTTCTCTGGTTGCAGAGCACAGGCTCTAGGCGTGTGGGCTTCAGTAGTTGTGGCACATGGGCTCAGTAGTTGTGGCTCATGAGCTCTAGAGTGCAGGCTCAGTAATTGTGGCGCACGGGCTTAGTTGCTCCGCAGCATGTGGGATCTTCCCGGACCAGGGCTCGAACCCGTGTCCCCTGCATTGGTAGGCCGATTCTTAACCACTGTGCCACCAGGGAAGCCCACATCCTGAGTTTCTTCAGGGCTCACCATAGGGAGTGGCTGCCGTCTGATGGCTGCTAGATGGCAGGTATTCTTTCCTTCCTGAGTTCCCTCAGGACTCACCACCTCACACTGGAGGGCTGCAGTTGCTGATGACTGTGACAACCTTTGTTTACTGATATGGCAGGAAATATTCCCTTTCTCAAATGTAATGTTTTGTGTCCAGACTTAGTCCGCTTCTTCTGGTATTTGTTCTCAGAATACTCATTCTTTCGTCACATTGATCACAAATGTAATTATAATGCTTTTCGTATAATTAACTGATTGCCATTACATCCCCTTGCTAAATTGTAACCATCATGAAGGCAGGGACAAGGTTTATTTCCTCCTTTGCTGTATCCTCCAGAATCCAGCATGCAGATGTTCAATAAATAGTGGAATGATTTAGGACTCTTGGGGTTGCAAGCAACAGAAACTCACTATATTATTTAGAATATAACTTCAGCTGCTGTACCAGAGAGCCAGAGTACCAGACCCTCAATAAAACAAAAATTTCTTTCTCTGACATGTAATAGTCTTGGTGTAAGCATTCCTGGGCTGACATGGCAGCTCCATGATGTTACATACCCAGGCTCGTTTGGTCTTGTTGCTCTACCATCCCTTGAGTGCTGCCCTCATCTTTATGATGCAAGGGAGCTTATGGGCACATCAACATTCCTGTAAGCAGGAAGGGAGAAAAGTAAAATGGGCAGGTGAAGATTTATCCCTTTTGTTCAGGGATACAACCCAGAAGTTGTATTCTGCTTGCATCCATTGGCCAGAGCGTTGTCATGTCATCACCCAGTTGTAAGGAGGCAGGCAGAAATATGGTCTTTAATTTGGGCGGCCACATGGACAGCCAAAAATCAGGGGTCATAAAGAGTAAAGCCAGAAAGAATATTAGGAGAAAATTATCACTACCTTGAACAAGAGTGGGCAATTTATTGCTTCACATAATCCCTAAAACATGGTTAATAATCAAACCTCATGAAAGGCAAGGACACTCCGGGCCTCAGAACAAGGAGAACTAGGACAGATTCTCCCTCCATCTTCAATTCAGCTCTCTTTGCCCGTCACCTCTTTCTCGATGTGATAGCCCCTGAATTATACATTTTACAATGCTCACAGTTGGAAAGAGACTGGTTCTCTGTAACAGCTCCTGGGGAAGTCCAATGCCCACTTTGAATTAAGCAATTGTGGTCAAGGAGACAGGGTGCTGTAAGAACATTCTACTAAAACTAAGTGGGTAAACACAGATGCCTCCTACATGATGTAAAGACAGATAAAGTAGATGAATAAGTGACTTTGCACGTCCTTACCTATCATCTTGCATTTCTGGCTAATAATCACGTGTCAATATCTTGAAGGCTAAAGCCTCCATGTGATCCCATTCCTATTTCCCCAGAGGCTGAAATCATTCCATGAACATTTGTCGAAGCAGAGTCAAAGAATCAACACTTGACATTAATGTCAGACAATACCATAAAAATGATCAGGGGACTAAATACATAGTGAGGCACAAGAGTGGGAAAACTTAGCACCTGTGCAATGGAAAAGGTAACAGTGCACTTGGAAAAGCCCCAAGGCTGTGGTTGCTGAGTTTGTTCTTTGTGTCCCGCTGATAGGAGGTCCTCGGGGTACAATAAGGGCAGCACGTGCCAATTGAGGCCAGAAATCGTGCTCATCACCAGAATGTTTCTGTTATCCTTTAAATCTAAATGAGACCCAGTGGGGTAAGTTTGGAACATGATTATCAGGGATTTTGCAAGGTGGCTTATTAACATAATTCCCCTAATTAGGAACCAAAGAAGCTCTTGTTGAAAATTTTCCACTAAATATTACAGGGCCATAATTCCTGCATCACTAGGTGCCTAGCTCTGAATTCTAATTGTAAACCTTCCCCTATGATCTGTGAAGGGCTCAGTTCTAGAGGGATTTCTTTCATTTAATAAACAGTTATTGAGCTCCTACATGTTTAGTACTAGGTTAGGTACAGAGACAAGAGATAGTCCCTGACCTCAGGAAGCTCACAATCTAATAGGTGGGACAGAGAAATAGACAGGTAATTGCAATTCAAAGGATATATGGTGTGTGTGCATGTAAGGGGATGGGGGTAGAGACAGAGGGAGGGAGGGAGGGAAAGAGAGAGAGAGAATATGAATATGAAAAAGATGCTTTGGAAAAACCTAACAGCTTCTCAGCTTGGTGGAGGGAACTGAGGTGGGGAACAAGGGTAGGGAAAGCTTTCTGAACTAGGCAGTCCATTAGCTATTTTGACGATCATTATGTGCAAATAAGAAGAAAGGTATTTCTGGTTGGGGAACAACACATACAAAGGCTTAGAGACATGAAGGACAATGTCAGGTCCAGGGATTTGCAGGTAGGCAGTTCAGCAAGTCCAGAACGTAGAGCAAAACAAGAAGTGGAGACAGACATGTCTGTATTGGTGGGTGAGGGTCAGATCACTACGCACCTTGGAAACCATGGTAAGGAAGTGTTTTCAAGGGCTAAGAGGGAGAGGGAGAGGTGGAAGAGAATAATGGTCAAAAACACTTTCTGTATGATGCCTAGAGGGTTATATCCTCCCAGCAAAGCCCTTCCTCTCACTCTAAAAACCTGTCAATCCTCCCTCCCATCCCCGCCATCTTAACATGGCCGTAGTCCACAGCGCTGGTTACGATTGGCCTCACAGCTGATTGGTCTGGAGGAAGATCACGTGATTCGAGCCAGACCAATCCGGCATCAGGCAAGTTCTCAAGTTGGGTGTAAAATGCTGTATACATTTTAGGGGAACCAAGCAGTCCTTAACTTTTCTCAGGTTATCAGAGGATTCCTCAAACCTCTCATTTACTGTGGCCCAAACTAGGGGGTAGGGGTGGGAGTAGGGGTGAGGAACCACACAAGGCACCCAGACCCACCATTCTGCAACTTGCTTGAGCAAAAAGGAGAATGGTTTTATAAAGCTTAAACTACTCCCGTGCCCTCTGCTCCAAATTTTTCTTCTGGCCTTTTCATTATTTCGGACCCAAGCCCACCTCACTTATTTCTGTCTGACATGATACAGTGCCTATCTTGTGAGACATGGTGAAATGGACTATGACAAATACATTGCTTAAGCAAGGAAAGTTGACAGAAATATAAATACAGGGCATGATACCTAAAGCCCCACACATCCCAATGGCCTCATTTATTAAAATATTGCCATGCTAAATTTACAGAGTGCTCGTCTCTACATGGGTTCTCATAAAATACCACTTACTCTATTGCTCACGTCCAAACCCTCCCCAGTTTCACTATGGGGGGGAACTTTCTCTATGTAAACGTCAAGGTCTCACTAGAATCCACCAGGGACTCAGCATTAGATGTTCAGGGTAGGCTTTAGATTTGGATTAAAGTGACGATATGGGGCTTCCCTGGTGGCAGAGTGGTTGAGAGTCCGCCTGCCAATGCAGGGGACACGGGTTCGAGCCCTGGTCTGGGAAGATCCCACATGCCACAGAGCAACTGGGCCCGTGAGCCACAACTACTGAGCCTGTGCGTCTGGAGCCTGTGCTCTGCAACAAGAGAGGCCACGATAGTGAGAGGCCCGTGCACCGCGATGAAGAGTGGCCTCCGCTTGCCACAACTAGAGAAAGCCCTCGCACAGAAACGAAGACCCAACACGGCCAAAAATAAATAAATAAATAAATAAATTAAAAAAAAAAAAAGTGACGATATGAAGCTCTGGCCAAGGTTAGAAGGAAAGTTAAATGGGAATTTCTGGAGGAATCGTGGTCTCCGGGTCATTCCCATCACTAGCCACTCATCTAATCAGTCCTGAGTCAGACCCCGAATCAACAACGTTCACTTATCTAATTAATACTTAATGAACATCTGCTATGTTCTGAGTATGGCCGGACAGAATGAATTGGCCACAGCCCTTGCCTTTTAAGAACTCACACTAGAATGAGGGAACTGAATACACAAATATATAGTTTTGACACGTTGTGATAAGTGGTGTAAGCGATTGGAAAGGCAAATAACCATAACATTTGAGAGTCTATGATGAGCCGGGCACGGCGCTGTCTTTATGCCACCGTCTTGTATTTACATATGTATCTCCACTTTACAATTATGGAAAATGAAGCTCACAGAGGGGAAGGGACTTGCCTGAGTCAAACAGTGAGAGATTTTTTTAATTGAAGTATAGTTGATCTACAATGTGTTAATTTCTGCTGTACAGCAACATGATTCAGTTTTATGTGTGTCTATATATATTCTTTTTCATATTCTTTTCCATTATGGTTTATCACAGTATATTGAGTATAGTTCTCTGCTACACAGTAGGACCTTATTGCTTATCCATTCTATATGTAATAGTTTACATCTGCTAACCCCAAACTCCCAATCCATCCCTCCCCCCACTGCCCCTCCCCCTTGGCAACAATAAGTTTGTTCTCTATATCTCTGAGTTTGTTTCTGTTTCATAGATAGTTTCACTTGTGTCATATTTTAGATTCCACACATGTGATATCACATATTTGTCTTTCTCTTTCTGACTTACTTCACTTAGTATGATAATCTCTAGTTCTATCCATGTTGCTGCAAATGGCATGATTTCATTCTTTTTTATGGCTGAGTAGTATTCCATTGTATATATGTACCACGTTTCCTTTACCCATTCATCTGTCGATGGACATTTAGGTTGTTTCTATGTCTTGGCTATTGTAAATAGTGCTGCTGTGAACATAGAGGTACATGTATCATTTTGAATTATAGTTTTGTCTGGATATATGCCCAGGAGTGGGATTGCTGGATCATACGGTAATTCTATTTTTAGTTTTCTGAGGAACCTTCACAGTGTTCTCCATAGTGGCTGCACCAACTTACATTCCCACCAACAGTGTAGGAGGGTTCCTTTTTCTCCACACCCTCTCCAACATTTGTTATTTGTAGACTTTTTAATGATGGCCATTCTGGCTGGTGTGAGGTGATACCTCATTGTAGTTTGTTTTTTTTGTTTTGTTTTTTTTCTTTTTGCGGTACGCGGGCCTCTCACTGTTGTGGCCTCTCCCGTTGCAGAGCACAGGCTCCGGACGCGCAGGCCCAGCGGCCATGGCTCACGGGCCCAGCCGCTCCGCGGCATGTGGGATCCTCCCGGACCGGGACACGAACCTGTGTCCCCTGCATCGGCAGGCGGACTCTCAACCACTGCGCCACCAGGGAAGCCCCCTCACTGTAGTTTTGATTTGCACTTCTCTAATAATTAGCAATGTTGAGCATCTTTCCATGTGCCTATTGGCCATCAAACAGTGAGAGATCTGAATCCAGGTCTGTCTGAATCTAAAGACTGTGCTTTATTCTCTGGTTCCTGTTTTACTGTGGCCTTCAAGACGGGCATGGGCTTCCATGCAGGGTCGGCACTGGGAAGCTGATACACTTCAAGATCCCCCTACTTACCTGCTTCAACTCCTTATTCCTACTCTTCCCCTTCCCTAGACACACACTTGAAGAAATGCTTGCGTTGCCCTCGGTCCATGCTGCTGGAACTCTTTTGGTCATTGCCTGCCTATCACCCATTCCCTTTTCTTCTTTTAGTGGAACCCTGGTATCCCTTTCCCTCTTTCCATCCACATGCTCAGATGGAGCTGATCCCACTCCCATGACCCAACCCTAGGCAAGCACAGCCACAGTGACTGATTCAGGGATGGGCATGTGGTCCAACCCAGCCCAACTGGAATGAACGTGGGGCCTTCTGCTGGAATTGCCGGGCAAGAGCTGCTCTCTGTTGGCTGGGGTTGCTAAGGAGGAGAAGTGTAAGCCTGAAGCTGTCCTTGGCCATTTCTGCCTCTCTTTGGGGGGAACTTGGCGTAGAACAAAGTCAACAAAGAGAAAACTGAGCCAAGGAATGGAAAGAACCTGGTTCTGACACCCTTTTCAGTTCATTTTCAGTACTGGATACAGCCATGAACCAAACCTGCACTACCACAGACTGTCAATACAGGAGGCAGTAAATGCCCTTTTTAGCTTAAGCTAACTTGAATTCGGTTTCTGTTATTTCAGTCAAAAGAGTCCTAATTAGTACATCCACCAGTCTTATCCCTGAGCTCCTAGAGGCTGGAGCTGAGACTTGGGTAAGCCTAAAATCCCCTCCAGCTCGCCAGCTCTCCATTCAGGCAGCAAAGCAAAGAATTCACTTGGTCTCAGACCCAGAATCCTCTCTGTCAATTCACTCTATCACCTTCCTCAGTGAAACTCAAAGAAAAAGTTGAGAGATGTGTCTCCTTGTATGACTTGAAGAAAAGACTACCTCACAAAACTAGGTATTTTGTAAACTATTCTCCAATATGAGTTCTTAGGAGAAAGGCGTATCGTGGACAGCTAAGTACCTGACCTTGTAATAAATAAAACTCCCTCTCATTATAGTACTAAATAAATAAAAGTGGATATGAAATTATATGTGAAGTATGATTAAACCATGAGAAGATACATAAGGGGAAAATGGCTTAAAACGTGCTGCTGGGCTTCCCTGGTGGCGCAGTGGTTGAGAGTCCGCCTGCCGATGCAGGGGACACAGGTTCGTGCCCCGGTCCGGGAGGATCCCACATGCCGCGGAGCGGCTGGGCCCATGAGCCATGGCTGCTGAGCCTGCGTGTCCGGAGCCTGTGCTCCGCGACGGGAGAGGCCACAACAGTGAGAGGCCCGCGTACGGCAAAAACAAAAAACAAACAAAAAAAATGTAATGCTAACTAAAAAAAAAAAAAAAAAGAAAACTGATGAAGATTTATCACAGGCCACCATTTAAGTATATTAAAATCACATACACATAGAAAACAACCCTGAACATTTTACAGGTAAACATGCATTAGAGACATATATCAAAAACATTAGAGCAGGTGCCTGTGAGGGAGGGGATGGGAAGAGGGACTGGGAAAGAACAGGGTGGAGGCGATAAGTAAAATGAGAGGGACATTGCATAGACCAATGATGACCCCAGAAGTAGGAGTAACTCAGGTCTTTGCATCTGTGATTATACACACTAGAAAGAAGGAAAAGAAGGAAAGAAGGAAGGAAGGAAACTAAGAGGAAACACTCGAAAATATTAACAATCATTGTATAGTCAGGGAGCATTTGGCTACCAGGAAGAGAAACTCACTCAAGGAAACTAAATTAAAAGAGGGCTGGTCTTATGGACACAACTGTAGACAACTCAGGCTGACCTCAAAGAGCTGTAATCTTGGCGACTGTCTCCGCTAGCTCTTTATCAGAATTACATGCTCCCTCAAATCTGCCTCACTCCCTGCAGAACAGCTCTTTGTGCTTTCATCTCCTTCCACAAGATCCATCGTGGAGGCCCCAATGGTCCAGGTACCTCAGCTGTTCAGCAACCCTCCTTTTCCCAGCTAACGGTCTCTGTGACTCTATTCTAAATTTGCGATGGACAGATGTGACTGGCCTAGCTTGAGTCACCTATTTACCCCTGGTTTAAACAGTGCTGGTGATAGTGAAAGGGAGTGAGGTGGATGAAAGGGAAATGAAAATGGGGCTGGAGGCTAAGACATTTGGGGGAGAAGAATAGTATAGCTTGTACAGACTGTCCCTCAGTGCTGGGATTATGAACAGTTACTTTCTTTATAACGTTAGCATGGTCCAATTTTCCTAAAATGCGTGAGTTGGAGATAGAATGACTAGTGTTTAAAGGTACAAGCTCGGAAGTCAGACAAAACTGGCTTCAAATCCTTGCTTTTCCACCTCCTAGCCATGTGACACGAGCAACTGCCTTCACCTCTCTGAGCCCCTCTTTCCTCCTCTGGAATGCAGGTGGGGTGGTAGCTTTCTCATAAGCTCTTATAAGCAGTAAATGAAACAACGTAACTAAAGCATTGAGCACAGTGTCTCATTCATAGTAATCACTCAAGAAATGTTATTCTACATTATTTTTAGCATACGTGATTTTTAGAATTAAAAATTCTTTTTTTTTTTTTTTTGCGGTATGCGGTCCTCTCACTGTTGTGGCCTCTCCCGTTGCAGAGCACAGGCTCCGGACGCGCAGGCTCAGCGGCCATGGCTCACGGGCCCAGCCGCTCCGCGGCACATGGGATCTTCCCGGACCGGGGCACGAACCCGCGTCCCCTGCATCGGCAGGCAGACTCTCAACCACTGCGCCACCAGGAAAGCCCTAGAATTAAAAATTCTTAACCAAAACAAACAAAAACCCTCATGTCATATGTCAGTTATCATTGAACTCTGTTGCTACTCTTGTTCTCTCATTCTCTTGCTGCTTGGAATACGGGATTTACCTGTGCCGGAAATGGCTGTTGGAAATCTTCACTGTATACCATGTCCCCCTCCCCCCATGCACATAATCAATGAATTAAGTTCCCTCTTCCTAGCAGCCCTCATTTACTCACCCTAGTTGATCATTAAAAGGCATGCTCCGGGGGTCCCTGGGCTCATATGTTCATTGACTGCACACCCACTTCATGGGGAAGTCCCCAGTTCCCCAAGTGTGAGCAGACTCTGCTCCCTCCTGCGCCCACAGTGCATTCTGGGAGCCTTCAGAGGAGAGAAGGTTGGCAGGTGGTGCATCTGATCAATTAATTAGGAGCATATTGAGAGGTTTGACTCCAAGCCTAGCTAATCGCATAATTAAATCTCCACCCATCCTCCATCCCAGTGCCCAATTCAAAAGGCTCTCCCGGCCTGCCATCCTGCTTGTTGCTGGGGAGATATGAGCCCTGCTCTGGTCTGTCCTCGGCCGGGGCAGCCCCTCCCCCTCCGCCTGCTGCTCGTTTCTGAGGCTGAAAAAACGGACTAGGAAAATGTTTTTGAGCACCTGGGAATGAAAGTGGACCAACTTCCTCAAAAGGTTGTGTGAGGATTGCAGAAAATAATAGTGAAAAGGAGCTTTTGCAAGGGGAAAAACCTCAACCTGGTTCGATAAGCAAAGCCTGTTGATCTAGTCCTCGGAGGTCGTTGTGCCAGACATGGCTTGTTCTCCGTCTCCTGCCCATATCTGTTCTCCTCCACTTTACATAGAAACCCTGCTTTTGTTCATGGCATCCACGCGTGCAACCCAAATAAAATGTCTTTCCTAGGCTCTCCTGAGTGAGGAGCGGCCCCAGGACAGTGAGATGTTGGGAGTAGGCATCAGAGAGAGTCACCCTGTACAAATAATAAGGGGAGCCACAGAGGAGGGAGCTTTTGCCTCAGGTCCGTCACCTCCTTTTTGCTCTCTTGATGATAGATGCAATGCCCGGCAGTGGGGCGACCATTCTGCAGCCATGAAGAAAAAATGCCGACCTCTAAGGACGACTGAGATGAAAAACGGAGGGAGTCTGGGTCTCTAATGGCGCTGTGAACAGCCATAACAGCTGGGGCTGCCTCTCAGGATTTGTTGCTATGTGAGACTATAAAGTTCTATTTGGTAAAAACCACTGTGGGCAGCTATTACCTGCATCTGAACAAACTCCTGACGGATACAGATGCCGACATGAGCCTAATGTATAGTCGTAACAGTAGCGAGAATGACAAAATACAATGAGCATATGCTGTAGACAGGATTCTCAGGAGGACTGAATGAGATAAAGTGGTTAAAACTCTTAGTACAATGACAGGCACATGACAAACATTCATGTACTTTGGTTTTTATTAGGATTTGAGGTTGGGAGGGTTTATAAGACTTATCAAGAAGTCTTTGATAAGACTTACCAAGAAGTTGGAAGAGAAATCAATACCAAGATTTGGGAACCACAAAAGAAGTGATTACACTGATCTCATGCTCAGGAACTTTCCCCATTAGCCAGTGTCCTGGACCTGCCTCTCACAAGATGTGTGAGCTCAGGCAAATTACTTAAGCTCTTGGAATCTCAGTTTCCTCTTCTGCAAAATGGGGAAATTATGAGGATTAAATAAGATATGCCCGTTGGTTAGCACTTGGGGTTAATTTCATTTGGAGGTGGGCAGGAATCTCAAAGGAAGAGAATCTCTCAGGCCATTGAGAAAGGTAGCAAGACAACCTCCCAGTCTTCAGCAAAGGTGTTTTCCAGCAGACCCCATGAAAAGCAAGAGGAAGCACTCAACATGTTCCTCGCTTTGATAAATATCTCTCAGAGAGGCAGTAAATTACCGAATCCTTGTTTCAGCTAAATCAAACATACTGCAGATTCCATTGACATTTAATACTGATATTATAGCCCCCAGGAATAACAAGTGAAAGTAATTAAGTTTAATGATTGCAACGAACCCAATACGCTTGACTGCAGTGTGTACACCTAATTATCTTCCTTCTTTTGTTGTGTGTGCGTGGTATAACTAAGGCCTATTTGTTTAAAAAGGGCACTAATTTTAACATGCAATAGGAAAAGTTGCATCTGCAGCACCTTTCTGAAGGGCTCGCTCGAAACCCTAAGTGAGGAGAAGGTAGCTTGGCTTGTCAAAGTGGCAAAGGAGGGATGATGTAATGCTCAGGTCTCTAAACTGCAGGACAAAACCAACTTTCCCAGCAGCAGAGGAGGAAGCCAAGGAGGCCCAAGCCTCTAGGGTACCCCATCTTCTCCTCACCAAGGTAAAGGAAAAACAGAGGGGTGTAGAGGCTAGAGGCATACCCTGGGGGAGGAAACGGTAAGGTCTGACTATGGTCCTCAGGCACTGAGTCTGCTCTGCTCACCTGGAGAGATGCTCCAGTGGTAGATGAATCATTGGCCTCAATGCCCCAACACCTCGCTGTATCCAGGCTCTTTGCCGTATGACTTTCACTTCTTTCCATTAAAAAGACAGAATATATTTCCCTACCCCTTGACTTTGAGTCCGAACACGTGACTTGCTTTGGCTAACAGAATAATGTGGAAGTGACAGGCTGCCAGCTACAAGCCTAGGGCTTAAGAGACCTTAAACATTTCTATTTACCATCTTGTGTTTCTGCCATTGCCATGTGACCATGCTTGGATGAGCCTGCTGGTCCCAGGTGGAGAAGGAGAGACACATGGCAGACGCACTGAGTCAAGCCCAGCCTAGATCAGCTGGACCCCAGCCCAGCCACAAATATGAAAGCTAAATAAATGCTTAGTGCTGATTTATTTATTAAGTGCCACTGGGATTTTGGTTTTTTTTAGTGGAGTATAAGTGCTTTGGTATAACAATGAAAACCTTGAAATGCTTTGAGAATTTGGGGACAATAAGCAATTTTCTGGGAAACAGCTTCCCAGGTTTCAGGGGATTTTGAAAACTGTGTCCGATTCGAGGGGAATTAGAAACCACCTGCAACAGTTAACCGCACCTCCCTGCACACAACCACAAGCTGAAAACTCCCAAGGCCTTCTTGGCTCTTCTCTCCTACAGCCACTGTCTTCTCCCAGCTCCACATTCGGTGACATCACATTAGTAACTTCAAATTGGCCATGGTGGGAGTATTTATACCATATACATTGGTGAAAGCTACCAACCAGGGTTTTTCCCCCCAGAGAGCCAGCTTAGCATACCCGTGCCTCAGGCAATCTGTTGATCAAGTCATCTTGCCGCTTGGGCAGCAGCAGTGTCTCTTGGAAGTAGCCCCTTCCTCCTAATCCTTGATTCCACTGTCCGTGCACCAGGGGCAGCCTGGAGCTGAGGAGCATATGTCAGAGTCAAATGACCTGTGTTCAAATCCCAGCTCTGCTACTTAGCAGTTGTCTGATCCTAGTTAGTTCCTGAAACATTTAACCCTCATTCTCCACGTGTGTAAAATGGAAATAATCAAACAGTATTTAACTCTTAGGGTTACTAGGAGAGTTCAGTGAGATAATTCAGGCAAAGCAGGCAGCACTGCTTACGACACCTCCTAACCACATAAGAAGTGACAGCAATCGTTACTTGGTTCACGCTCACACCATCTTTTGCCGTGTTTATTTGCAACGCCTTCCAGGTGACTTCTCACTTGTTGGTCTTGCCCTCTTTCACTCCATTCTCCCCAAAGCAGACAGAGCAAACTTTCCAAAACACAAATATGATTGTGTCACTCCTTGCTCAAAATCTTCCAGTCACTCCCTTTGCCTTCAGGAGACAGCCCCAATCAACAAACAGGGAATGTGGAGCTTGGAGAGGTTAAGAAATCTGTTCAAGGTCATACACGCAGTAAATAACATAAGATTGGAGTCCAGGCTCTGGATCTCCACGTTCTGGCCTCTTAACCACTATGCTATACCGAGGGTGAAAGGATAGGTGGTTAGGAGGGATAGTTGGATGAACAGATGGAATAACAAAAGGAGAGAAAGATTGGGGGATGGATGGAAGTCTAGAAAGGATGGCAGATTCTGGAATGAAAGGAATGGATGGATGGATGGATGGAAGAGTAGAAGACAGAAGGATAAAGATAGAAGGATGAACTGAAGGATGGAAGAATGTAGGGATTCTCCTAAGTTGCTTTCTCTCCTTCCCTCTGGCCTGGCCTTTCCTAGCAAGGCCTTCTCTCCATGGACACCTACCTGGGACATCTACTGAGAATGTAGCAAGTCCTTTGAACCCTTCCACTTCCTGGCTCCGAGTTCTCTTTTCCTCCTGCCAGCTCAATTCATCCCTAAACAAGTCTCCCTTGGTGATCAGTTTCCAGTGAACTAACCACTTCTGTCTTCTTTTTTTTTTTTTTTTTTTTTTTTTTTTTGCCGTACGTGGGCCTCTCACTGCCGTGGCCTCTCCCGTTGTGGAGCACAGGCTCCGGACACGCAGGCTCAGCGGCCATGGCTCACGGGCCCAGCTGCTCTGCGGCATGTGGGATCTTCCCGGACCGGGGCACGAACCCGTGTCCCCTGCATCGGCAGGCGGACTCTCAACCACTGTGCCACCAGGGAAGCCCAATTCTGTCTTCTTCCAGAAGCTCAGGCTGTCCCATGACCAGGGACCAAATTTATCTTAATAGTTAATATACACTAGGCACTTACTGTATGCTAGATATATAACTATCTCATTTAATCTTCACGATTCCCTTACAAGGTAGGTACTGTTATTTTCTCCATTCCATGAAGATTAAGAAACAGAGTCACAGAGACCTTAAATAATTTGCCTAAAGTGGCACCACTACAAAGTGGTGGATCCAGGATTAAACTCAGGCAGTTAGACCCCAGGGCCCATAATCATAATGACCGCACTGTGCTGCTATGTCTCCTTAGCTACCTCAGCTGTTAGCGCCATTCTCCATATTTGGATGGACAAGCTCTTATCAGTCCATGAGGGCGAGATTCACATTGTCTCTTGTGACCTTACCTAAGGCATTTCTCAGACATCTGCCAATTTATACAGTCATAAACAGCTTATAGAGTACAGGTTACAGAATATACCACCATTACCAAACCAGAGCAATGTGGGCCGAAGACACTTCCCACATGGGATGAAAGGGCCTCTGACATCTTGCCTGAGAAAAACACTCCTGTAGGAGGCATGGCCTAGTTGGGACAAAAGACCCACAGTGGTTTCAGAATCTGACAAGCCTGGATTCTAGCCCCTACCCGCCGTTCAGTTAAGCTGTGTGACCTTGGGCAGCTTACATTTCTGAGTGTTCGTTTTCTTATCTGCGAAACAGGGAGAATACTAGCAGCTAGTATGAATAGTTGTAAGAATTAAATAAGATCATGTGTACAAAAGGCTCGACATGATAAAAAATACACAAATGACAGCTCTCGTGCTGGAGGTTGTCATATTCTGACTGCAACTTCTCTCTGCGCAGATAATCTGCCTGGAACTTTTCTAAACTGTGGTAGATTGTAGAATAATACCTCTCTACCACGAAGACACGTGATACAGTATAAACACTACCTGCGAAGAAAGGCTTTGTTTCTTCAAAGTGTGTTTTTTAAACAAAGTGAAACAGCTCAATCAACTTTGACCAAGGGCCCAAGGCCCTCACCTCCCTGCTCGTTTTCTCGTCCCCAAAGGCCTCACCTCTTGGCAGAGAATCTGTTGGATGAGCTCCTCTTCCGGTTTGATTATCTTTCCCTGGTTCACTGACAGGGCTCAATGCAATTTAATTTCATTGGGAGGAAGTGGTTCAGAAATCAAGGTCATTTAATTTCTGAAATGCAAGTAAAGGGTTGCCTTTCCTAGGTGATCTTTCTGCCAGTTTTTCCCCTTAAAACGAAAAGTACAGTGGTTAATACAATGGCTTCAAGGTCATGTTAGAGCACCTTTGCAAATAAGGGAAGAATTCTTCCTACAGGATTTTAATTAGGTCGAGTACAACTAATTCTTCCTTTGCTACTTATTCCATTTCCTTTCCTTTCTGTAATTACTGCCAGTGTAACGCTGCTCACACACACACATGGGGCTGAGGAAAGCCGTGCGATTATCCTTTATTTCTCCTTCATGCAAGAAGGGTGGGCTTTATCCACTGCCTTCAGTCTTTGTAAATCTGAGGACTATGGTCCTAACAGCCTTATACACGTGGGTGTCAGCATCATTATAAGAAGTGAGGGGGTTTCAAATGTGACGCTAACACCGGCACACACAGGTCTCCCCTTCACCTGGTCTACAGAAAATGATTAGGCATCAGCACAAAGAAAATCAACGTGTGTGCACGTTGGCGATCCATAAACATGTGTCACCTGCCTGTCAAGGGCTTAGAGGGGTGTTAGGTACACGGGAGTCAGGGTTGCAAAGGACACGAAGGAGCTTAGGTTTGGTGAGACTGACGATTAGCAGGTACAATAAATCAGCAATACACTGCTTGGCTCTAGAACGGCAAAGGCACTGTGCAGCGGTGGTGATGGGGTGCAGGGAAGCAACCAGAAGGCTCCACAGAGGAGGTGAGGCTTCAGTTGACGGCACAAGTAGGATTCAGATCATTCACTCACTTAAATATTTCCTCAGTGCCTAATATATGCCAGGCATTGTGTAAGTACTGTCCTCACTTCAGTCCTGAGGGGCAGGTGCTGTCCTTACACCCACTTCACAGATAAGGAAACTAAGGCTCAGGTTCATTAAGCAAAGTGCTCAGAGACGCATTAGAGTGGCAGAACTGCGATTCAAACCCAAGTTTCTCTGACTCCAGACTCCAAGACAAAAAGGGAGAGAAGAATGAAACTCATGGGGAAGAGAGAGATCATACAGGTTGTCTGGACAGGGAAGAGAGCTGGAACGGAACCTTTAAGCGCCCATAAGCCAGGTTCTGTGGTAAGTGTGTCACCTCAGACACCTGTAACACCATTTTATGTTTAGCATAGCACTTTTCAGTACCTGTTGTTTTCTTGCTTTGTTTGTTTTTTATCAGGCTCCTCCTCTCTCTAGAACGTGAACTTCAAGACAGGAAGGCCATATCTCGCTTGATTACTGCAGACTACTCGGTACCTAGTTCCCTGACTGGCACATAGTAGGTGATCAACGAGTATGTGTGGAATGACAGATTAAATCTCATTTCCCAGGAGCCAAGGGGAGGAGGTGCTACACTGCAAACTCCAACAAGGTACTCTGCATTCCTATCTGATGCCCCACTGTATCACCAGCACCTAGGACAGCACCCACGGCAGAAGGCAGCTACTCAGGGACTGTTGAATGAAGGAGAGACGGAGAGAGGGAGAGAGAGGAGAGGAAGAAGAAAAAGAAGGAGGAGGAGGGAGAGAGGGAGGGAGGAAGGATCAGCTAGAGCAAGACACATACATTTAGTAGAACGCAGATTCGAGTTCAGCTAAATTGTTGCTCCCCCTCACTGACGGACAAAGCCACCTTGCTAGAGACTGAGTCAAAGAAAACTCACTGCTCTGAATCCATTCTCAGAAAGACCCAGACACCTGGCTGGTCCACATCCCTGAGGACTCTGTGCATACCATCCTCACCTGAACCAAAAGGGAAAGTGCTCTCTAGACCTTGCAGATCTCACCACCAACTTGGATTCTCTTTTCATTAATTTGTGTTTTCCTAAGGAATATTTATTCATGTAGTTTCTGTTTAGGCAGTTATTGAAATTATGTCTAATTATGTAATGATGGTAAATAATAATAATCACCTAGCTGCAACATGCTCTGCTTCTGTTATGGGTAAGGATTTTATGCAATTTACTAAGAAATTTTCTAAGGTAGGAAGGCTGATTAGGAAGAAGAGATGGTCATTTTGAATATTTGTTGAGTTATCACTATCCCTACCTAACTGTTATGCAGGAAAGGTCCTATATCTTTTTTTATCCAGCCCTAGGGCTGTACTCTTTGAATATTAATACCACAATTACTATTAATAATAGCTACTCTTAATTCAGCAGTTACAATGTGTCAGATCGACTTTAAATACAAATTAAAATTCAATGCAAACTTATGTGCCTTCAAAGACCAAGAAAGTACGGTAAATGACTGAAGCAGGTTGGGTTGGGGATCAACAGGGAGCAGTGGGGTCTGCTGTGAACTGCAGCTCGCTTGCCCTAAAGGAGACAGCCAACACTCAGCTTCAGCTGGGTATTGCCGTTTGGAGATGTGGGAGTGGTGATGCCAATTCTTCTGACCTTTCAGGAGAAGCCAGAAATATGGATTTTCATGTGAAATCCCTAGATTTTTCCACTACTGTGTGTGCCAACAGTCTGTGTGCTGCCCATTAATAATCCCTCAACCTCAGGCATTTTCCATCCAAAGCTTCTGGAAGCAGGGGCTGTGTCGGCTTCGTTGATTGTGGCATGGGAGAAGGGAAGGAAAAACTGCATTGAGCTAACGTGGAGGCTGTAAGAGGCCATTTCTCATTTTTATTTAAAATCTCATGGAGGTAATTTCAGAGAACAATGAAATATCAGAAGTCTGGTCAGAGAGGAGAGGCGGGTAAAAGGGGTGGATATAATTACTGGCAGTACTGATAAGGAGAGCCAGAAACAGACAAGCCAGAGGCATGAAGTCCTTCTCCAAAGTCCGCACATGCCCCTGGGGCTGGCCAAGGCAGGGATCTGCACAGAAGGGGTGCCAGGCTGCCCAAGTCAGAGCCCCCCAGAACCAATAGGGACAAAAAGAGGCTGATCCTGGCTCTTAAGTAACAGGGGGGAACAGGGCATCCATGGTCTTCCCACCTCTGTTTAACTGTCATAACTCAGGGAAGTCTTACGTTCATGTTCCAGGGGCTTGATATTCCCTCCCCATAATATCCTTGGACTTCCCCTTTGTGACATTCATTATGCATGTGGTTATCTGTTTATATCAGATCCACTTTCCCTCATGAATATGAGAGTAGGGATTTTATCTGTCCTGTTTATCACTATATCTTTAGGACCCACAGAGCTTGACACATAGTAGGGGATCAACAAATAATGACTTAAAAATAAACAAGTGAATGAATAGTCGTTTGACCTTAGGCATGGGTTACTTAATTGCACGGGTTCGTCAATAACGTGAAACAGGGAGAAGAATAGTGCCTCTTAGAATCACTGTCTTCTTTGTGCCAGTACCCACAGAAAATGTATACACTGTGTGTTTCATCTGCTTTCCACAACAGGCATATTAGATCAGTAGGCTTTTTATCCCAAATTCGTACTAAGGAAACCCAGGCTTACAGCAGCTAAATGACTTGCCCAAAGTCACACAGCTAGGAAGTGACACTATGGAGATTCCAGTCTGAGTTGTTCTGAATCTTTATCTGCTTCCCTACAGGAATTTAGAAAGTGAGAATGTCATTTTAGCAAACTGGTGAGAGCCAAAGCAAACCTCATAAAGGGATGCATTTGTTCTGTTCTTGAAGGGTGAAGGAGGATCTAAAACGCAGAGGAAACAGGGAAAGCATTCGAGGTGGAAGGAATGACTTGGGCAAGAGCCTAAAAATACCAGATCCATTCAAGGAATGGTGGGTGATCACTTTAGATAAAGGGGAGTCCTGAGTGAGGCTGAAACCACATTGTGAAAACTCTGAATTCACTCATCCTCTCAACAATGATTTAGTGAGTGCCTGACTCGGTGCAGCTCCGTGCCGGGTGACGCAGGGAAGGAGCCACGCACCCTGGCTTCCTGTCCCCACGGAGCTCACAGTCTGGCGCTCGGCTACACTGACTCCATAGCGCCATGGCAAGGACCAAATGAAGAAGTAGGCAAGAAATTACTTTGAAGAGCTAAGCTTTGCTATTTAAATTCTCTCCTCTGTTCTGCTATGTCAGTTAGATGCTTCGTTGCGATTAAGTGAAAACTTCAGTTGAAACTGGCTTTCACAGAAAGAGACTTCATTGACTCTGGTAAGAGGAAAGTTGGAGAGTAATATGGCCCTGCTGGTTTCAGGGGCTTTATCAAGAAAGCAGAACAAGTTCACCACGACTCTCTGCTCACCTCTCCTCTGTGTGAGGGCTTCATTCTCAGCCAGCCTGGCTCCTCTCAACAGCTCAAGACCTCATACCTCACTTTCACATCCCACTGAGTTGAAGCTTCTCTTTCCCAGTAGCTGAACCTGAGTTCAACTCTCATTGGCCAGAAAGTGATCACGTGCTCATCTTAGAACCAATCACTATACCCATAGGGACGGGATATGCTAATTGGTTTACACTAATTGAGACCTCCTTCTTCTCCACCAACCAAGCGAAAAACATAGGCTAAGAGTTAAAGAAAAGTGGTTTTACAAAGAAAATCCTGGGCATAATTTTACCAGAAGAATGGTAAATTCTGGGAATCAAAAGCATAGCAGTGCATTATTACCAGCGTGGGGGTTGTGATCTTAAGAAACCTCACATTATCAAAAATCACATTATAAATACACCATTACACTTGCCAAGCCAAAGTTGTTGGGGGCTTTGGGCAGAAATTTCAATAACAAGGTTTTCTTTTTTAAGATAGATCTGTTATTTTGTCACTGCAAGCTATAAAACTGACGAGACATGGCTGAGTACATCCTTAGCAGCACTTGAGATCAGACCCGAATCAGTGAGCTTCCAGGGTGGTCGTTCTGAAACCACGGGAGTGGTGGCTGCACGTTAAATCACCAGGAGAGCTTTTAAAAATGCTGCTGCCCAAGCCTCACCCACAGTGAGTCTCATTTAATTTGTCTTCAGTGTGGTCTGCCAGTGGATATTATTAAAAATAGTAGTTCTCAATTGTGGTCACAATTAGAGCCACCTGGAGAGTTTAAGTCCCAAAGTCTAAGCTAAAACCCAGACCAATTACGTCGAAATTCATGAAGGTGAGACCTAGACATCAGTATACATTGACGCTCCCACGAGCATCATTGTTGGTAGCGACCAAAAGAAGCGTAAAGAACACGTTCCCAGCAAGCGGACAACAGCTCCATAAAGAAGCTGGGCATTCCTTTGCAACGTATAAGATGATTTTTCTTCTTAAGTCCATGCTTCTGATTCCCAATTTTGTTCCCATTATGTGCAATAGAGGTCTGAGTTAGGCAAGCCATGTCCATTAACTTAATTGATGACATCAGATCCATTTCCTGCTATAAAAGCTTGTGTGGTGGGGGCTTCCCTGGTGGCGCAGTGGTTGAGAGTCCGCCTGCCGATGCCGGGGACGCGGGTTCGTACTCCGGTCCGGGAAAGATCCCACATGCCGCGGAGCGGCTGGGCCCGTGAGCCATGGCCGCTGAGCCTGCGCGTCCGGAGCCTGTGCTCCGCAACGGGAGAGGCCACAACAGTGAGAGGCCCGCGTACAGCAAAGAAAAAAAAAAAAAGACTTGTGTGGTGGAAGTGGCCAGGATCAGAGCTATTTTCATGGCTTACACATGAGAATCACAAGAATCTGAGTTAAGGATCTGAGTTAAGGATTTGCATTGAGCTAATATTTAATAAGGGCTTAGTTTGTGCTAGGCACTGTTTTAAGCAGTTAACATAGACATGACTTATTTAATCTTCAGAAAACCCTGTGCTATCATTATCCCAGTTTTACAGACGAGGAAATCCAGACACAGAGAGGTTCAGTGGCTGGCCCAAGATCCCATGGCTACCAAGTGGTTGGGCCAATATTTGAATCTTAGCAGCCTGGATCCAAGGTCTATACTCTTGACCTCTATGTTACAGGAAGGCTGGCTGGAACTTAAAAGGAATGTTCCATACCTCTTACTGTATTGCCACCCTAGTGAGCACATGCGCAGCTTGAAGGGACTCTCCCCTGTGTTCTCATTAGAGACAGTGGCTGGTGGCCTCTGGACTGCTGGCCTTTCAGATCAGGTCCACAGGGTTCCTTCTTTTATCCACTGGCTCAAATGATTTGATGAAGGTTAAAAGATGCTGCAGGGGAAGGAGGCAGGAGACAGGTGATGGGAGTTCACCACTCTCATCCTCAATGTCTTCGCTCAAGGAGAATGTTCTCTCCGCACCTCTTTCCCTAGTTAATTCTAACTTGGCCTTCAGGACTCAGGTCAGGATTAGTATCCCCTCTGAGAAATTTCTCCCGATCAACTCCTTCTCACTCCCAGGTTTTCCTTCTCTCTCAAAGGAAGTGTGGAGAAAACAATTCTCAGATTAAGAGTTGAGATTCGGGGAGAGGTCTGCCTTTGTTTAGCAAAACCACCTTGATGAACAATCTTGGTTGTGGAAGGATGGCTCTTAGACTCTGGAAGGATTAAGACATCCATGAAAAACTGAACGTCTCTGTATAACAATGCAAGAGGAATTTGGAAGCTGCTGGGCAAGATGAGTAGTGAGGATGTGAGGAGACTCTTGGAGGTGAAAGACAATATCATGCCTGCAGGACAGGAAACTTGAAGAATGACATTGGCCCGTGAGAATTCCCCTCATGCTCTGGCAGGTCTGGCAAAGGGACCTTACAATAAGGATGTCCTCTTAAGCCACTGGCTGTGTTATAATTGAACCCCTTTTACTGCCTCTCTCTACCCACTCACCCACATCCCAAAATACATTAAGTGAATCTTGACTATCCCTTGGTTGACTGACATTTTGGAGCGGTCAGGGAAAGTAGATTTGTCGAATATTTGGGCTGATGTGGAGAAGAGCACAGTCACAGAAAGCAAAAGACAAATGCACCTAACAGTAAGGGAGGATAGAGCTGGAGACAGGAGCATAAGCCATAAAGTTTAGGAAAATCTTGGGGAAGACTAATCCAATAGCATGAGATGCAGTCAGGGATATGAGCCAATGTTATTTAATTCTCAAAAGATAAGGCAAGCTCTGCTATTATTTTAGGGACGCAAGGTTTCTCTTAAGGTTGGATTCTTCAAAGGCACTCACCTTTCCTTTGCAAATTGCCAACATTATACAAGAAATTTTAACAAGCAACTTCTTTAATAATCTTGATTCTGGCCATGCTGAACCATTTTAAACTCTACAGACACTTCACATTTTTATTCCTCTGCAGATTTTTATACATGTTTCTCCATCTGCCTGAAACATACTTGCCCATAATCTTTGCCTATTTTAATTCCTGCTATTCTTTCAGATCTCAACCTTAGCTGTCACTTCCTGTGATGTATTAGTGAGGGTGTTTTCGACTGCCAGGAAAAAACAACATTTAACTCAAAATGACTTAAACAACAGGATATTTACTGTTAAATTAGATGCCTCTCGTGTATCATTCTGTTGCTCTCAGTGCATTGTGTTCTTCATGCCAGTGGGCCAGCAGCCAAAGAAAAGAGTGACAGTGCCAGTGAGGTTAATTGATTATTAGTACATGAAAAACTAGGGGTGCAACTACCCAGTGGGGGCAGGGAGAATCCACCGGCTTATCTTTTGGTGCTTCTATTCCCTGAGATCATAGAAAATTTGCAGTTTCAGGAAACATGGCCCCAAAAGGGCAAGGTAACAAGGGCTCAGGGTAATCCAGCATGGTAGTGAAAGGTGAAGATGATAGATATGAATCAGGAGCTCACAATCAGCTGCAACAGCAGGGATCATAGTTGCAAAAACCCCCTTGCCTTGAGTCTTTGCAGCTACCACCTTGAAGAGGACTCTGTGATGAATCAGACTTGTACCTCTTCTCTCAGGGAAGAAGTAAGGGTATATTGTTTTCAAAAGGGGAGGTCAAGAGGGGATCTGATTGATGCAAGGCATGGACGATATTAGATACCGTATCACCATATCCTTCTATCACCGCTGAGATTCCATCAGAATTAGGTACAATCTGACTGTACCTCAACTCATCCTTGCACCTGGACCACACATTTCTCATCTCCTTCCCAAGGTTTCCCTGTTAATGCTAAGCTGTTGGACACTGTTGAACCTGGCTGGTACCCATGCATGCAAAACTCAAAAGTCTGAGGCAATTAAAACACCATAGGCAAATCTTTGATCAACAGGAGGTGAGAGTTGGTGCATAAACTATCCACCCTCTCCCCCTGATGCACTGTCCCAAGATGCAGTTTACATGGCTTCTTAGAGGACTGTCACACTCAGTGGCAGCCAACTTGATAATGCTTCCTCATACTGGCCCTTCCTCCTTCCTGCCTTCATTCTCTCTGTCCCTCACACGTGCTCCCTGATACTGTATCCTCTACTGAGGTGCATATCAGCATTTTGTCCCAGGATCTGCCTTTTTGAGCAAACCAAAGATAACAATCACCCATAACAAAAAGTACGGAGGCAGGAAGTTCCAGAGTTCAGAAGGATGTGTGCCCTGGTTATTTTTCCAGTCTTCCTTTTTCAGTGCCTTGGGTTTTGTCTTCACACTTATCCTTTCATGGTTTTAATAGGGCTGCAGTAACTCCAAGTACCAGGACCTCAAACAAAAATGTTCACATTCTGAAAGAGGGGAAGAGAGCATAACTTGTCCTTTCTGGATAGGAGTTAAGTCTCCTAGAAGCTCCCCAGGCTTCTGGGAGATACCTTCTCACATCTTCTTGCCAGAACTGCATCCCATTCCCATTCCTAACTGGCATGAGGAACTGACTTTCTTAGTCCAATCATGATTCATCCCTTGGGATTGGAGAAGACCCATCCTCCCCTAAGTTGCGTTCCTGAACTAATCAAGAAAGAAGTGAGGGATTAATAGCGGTGGGCACAGTGGTAACTATGTCAGACACTTATTAGCTAACCCAGGAGCCATGTTCAACACTCCTTCACCTTTGCCCGTCTCCCACTATAGAGGCTAAAGAAGCAACATATTGACTTTCAGCTTCCTTTGCAGCTAGGGAGCCACGTCATCTGTTTTTAGACATGTGTATGTAAGGGAAAGCTTTGTAGGGGGCTTCTTCTAGGTCCTCCTTGATAAAAGTATATTGACACGAAAAGAGCTTTCTCTCTCTCTCTTGCTCCCTCTTGGGTCACCTCTCTGATTCATTTCTTTACCCCTGATCATGTGAAGATATGATTCCCAGAGCTTTGGAAGCCATCTTGCAACCATGGGGCAATAAACCTAAGTACGAAAGACTAACAAACTAATAAAGGTAGAGTAGAATGATGGAAAGAACTTAGTTCCTTAACTACATCCTTGAGCCACTAATGCAGCCCTGGGATTGCTTTTCTCTGGATTTTTTTAAGTTATATCAGATTACTGTCTTTCTTATTTAGCCATTATTATTTAAGTATTACGTTACATGCAGCTAAAAGCCCTTCTAACTGATAAATCAACCAACATTTCTAGGAGGTATCCCTGGACCCTACAGACTATATTAGCTATCCCTTTCCCCTAACAGCCAAGGCTTCCTGCTATCATGGCTATTACTGAAGCACGCTTTCATTGTTCAGTTAAACAGAGATTCCTTTGAACCGTCTGAATTCTGCAAGGAAAAGCTGAGCCACTGCCACAGAGAGTGTAATACAGGATTCCTGCACAGGGCAGTGGGCTGGGCTAAGCACCTCCACAGTCTCTTACAACTTTGAAATCTATGACCCCAATTCCTTTAATATAAATGTCCCTTTTCCACGTATAAAAGGCTTTTTTCCTTCCATTATGTCATAGCAAATTGCTAGGCAACACAAGAATAAAACTTGGGTAAGTGTTCTATTCTGTTTGTACTGTGGGGAACTATCAAGCTAAATTTCCACTTTTGCAGATCATTTGGGGGATTATTTGTTATTCTGAACAGGCCTGTCCCCATTCTCCTTCAGCAGTATGGAGAATGGATACGAAAAAAAATGTGCGTAAATGTTTCTTTCTTTTTGAAATGATATTAATAAAGTATTTCCTGTGGTTATGGCTAATAAGTCACTTGTTTCCTAATGTTTCTGTATCAATATGCTCTTCAAGGAGGCTTAAACCCCAGACCTCTATACGTAGTGTGGTATTTGTGGAGTTCATTACAGTCTATAATTAACAGGGGGATTGCCTTTGGGGAAGAACGGAGAATTGAAGATTAAAAACCTGACCAAATATTTACTGCAAACAGAAACCTTTTATAAGGAGCAAGGACATTGTAAATTTATAAATGTTCAGAAAATGTTCCCAATATTTTGTCTGTCTTCACTGAGTGATTTCTTGGTGGTCGACCAGAGAGCAGAGCAGAGAATGACACTGACTGTCCTCCAACTCTATGCCGGGTACTCGATGAGTCACTTTATAGGTATTATCTAATTAAATGATTTTTGTCATTTAAAAATACTCTTTACAATTACATAAGTAATACACACTTGTAAAATTTGTCAGCAATTCAGGGACATAAAGATGAAAAAGTGAAAGTTCCCCTTCACTCCCTTTACCCCTCAATTTCCCTTACATTCCTGGAAATAATTACCATTCCCTTTGGTGTATATCCAACCCGACTTTATTTTTTCTATGCCTTTTCATAAATGCACATATTCTTACATGAATATATAAACAAGCCATACTTCATGTATTCTAGGATGCACTTTTTTCAAGTTTAAAATCTCTGCAATACGAACACATCTTACAATTAAAGGAATTCTACAGTGGCCAATTTCTCTCTTTCTCAGTGGCACATAAAATAATGGTGCATCCTGAAATAAGTGGCATTTTGGAGTAACAAAATACAGTAGATACAGCGCTTACACAATTATATAGATGTATGACTGTGTGAATTGCTATGGACAGCTTTCAGTACACATGGGTCTGCCTCATTCATTTTAATGTCTGTGTGAGCTGCCATTGTATGAATGTACCTGCATTTATTTAGCCATATACCTTGTAGATGGACCTTCAGATTATTTCCAAGTCCTCCTGGTGGAAAACAGTGCTGCACTGACCATCCTTGCCCCCAACTCTTTGGATCCATGTAATAAATAGTTTTTTACAAAGAGATTCCTATCTCATGAGTTTTCATAGTTACCCTACATGGTAGGAAAAACTTAGTTATTCAGAACTCAATGAGACACATGTTCAAGTCCTGGCTCCAGAGATGCCGTGTTGGACAACTCAAGGGAGTTCAAACTGTCATTTGGGTCAGGGGTCAGCAAACTTTTCTGTAAAGAGCCAGATGGAATGAACACCTGAGATGTGTGTATGACTCAGTTTCTTCACCAAGAAAATAAATCTGTGTTAACAGTGTTTGTGAGAATTAATACAATGCGGCAAGTAAAGCATTTACAAGTGCTTGGTAAATGCTATAGCTATTAAAAATTTTTATTCTTTTACTGATGAGGAAATTCATAGTTATTAATTCACAGAGGCAGGACACAAACCAGGTGAGTCTGACTCCAAAATTTGTGCCTCTCCTATAGCACCTACTGCCTCAAAAGGAAGAATCTATTGCAGAGAGAAACTGAACTCAGGGGAGCTGAAAGACTTTTATAAAGTCCTACTATGTCACTGTCAGACATAGTGGACTTTGGCTCTTCGAGTGTCCAGCAAATACACTCCCCACCTGAGAAGGCAGCTTCTGTGAGACCCAGTCCTCTGGGCTTGCTGACATCCCCAACCAGTGGATTGTCCTGTTAGTTACGCCAATTTAATATGATCGCAGTTCTATTTCCTGGATGGAAATGCAACCACAGAGGTGTTGATAAAGCTGTCATAGCAAGATGGAGATAGTAAGTCTCATTAATATTAAGAAAAGAATAAACCCATAAATAAGACATTATCAAGTGAAATAAGATAGTCTCTCCTCCAACTTCTAACAAACCTCATGTGCAAAACCATGTAATTTCCCCAGGCATCCTCCCTACGAGACAGATGTATAGAATATGAATTGTGCGGGGAGGGAAATTGATATGCAGAACAGGAGTTGGCAAAATAATTAGAGCCGGGAGGCTCCCTGAGTCTCGTGGTTTATTTCAGAAGTCACCAAATGTACAATCCCGGGGTCCAGACCAGACGGGTATGTAACATATCAGTCCTTGAAAAAGCCTGGAGATGATGGAGAGGTGATGGTACTGGCTGCTGAGGGCGAAAGCAGTGCCAGGCCTGACACACTGAACAGGTAAGGGCCACCCCCCCAGGTGGGGAAGGGCAGGGGCTGCCCCTTTGGTGGCACAGCACTGCCTAGTACAGTCGCATATGCTCCTTACCCACTCTGCCCGCTAAGGTCCCAAGCTTCTGCGTCCCTCTCAATCGTCCCAACCATTTCTCCTGGCTGAGGCTAAGTACAAAATGCAAGTTGTATTAAGTGCCTAAAACCTTATCAACTAAGAACCACTTGCAGACAGGGACCAGTTGGATCTGTATCCCCAGAGGGCCCCCAGCTCAACACCTGGCTGTGGTAGGGAGTCTAGAGATGCTTATTGATTGGAATTGACTAAAGCCACCAACAAAATACCCCGATGGAATAGGAGAGAAAGGAGAGAAGAGAAAGGCAGGAGTGAGGGGAAGAGAAGAGAAGGAAGACAGGAAGGAGGGAGGTAGAGAAAGTGGTGAAGATGCTGGAATGTGAATTGAGCAGATTGAGGCAGAAAAGGAGCAGAGAGACGAGGCAAGAGAGAGGACGAGACCGACGTAGAGCAGCGACAGAAGGCAGAGGAGGCAAAGGGGAGTGGAACACGAGCTGAGCGGACAGGGCAGGGAGATGGGCAGACAGAGAGAAGAAGCAGGTGGGGGCACAGGGGAGGCAGTGAGACAGGCAGAAAAAGACACACGGGACAAACACACTGAAAGAAAGATGGGCACAGAGATGGTCAGACCCCCGCAGACTGAAACAGGGCACAAAGATGGAAAGAACGTAGACAAAGCCTGAGGAGGGACAGAGATACAGGGCAGAGCCAAAGGCTTTCCTGGTCCCCCAGGGGAATCCACACTCCCCTCAGTTTATCTTCCTACTGAGCTAATTCCTTGATAAAGAAAGGGAAGAAGAAAAAATGTCTTTCTGGAAGAAAAGATTCTGAAAACCCATTACTTGGGAGGTGAAAAATGTCCTTCGTCTCCAGGCATTCTGCCAGTTCTAAGGTGGCGCTGCATCTCAGCTTTTACTTATAAAAAAGCTGCATCTGGGCTTGCATCTCAGCCCCAGAGAGCCTGGGCGGCGGGGGGGGTGGGGGGGGGGGTGGGGGGCTGACCCCTCTGGACTCCAGGCTGCTCGATGTGGTAAGTTGTGACCAGGAACCCACTCTATCTACCCTCATGGAATTCTTGACAGGATCAGCTCAAATAGCACTGTGAAAGCCTTCCAAAAAGTACATCACCCGCTGAGATCACCCAGTAATGAAGGTGAGAAGTTAGTTTGTTTCGGTTGACTCCTATAGTCATTCACATCCCTCCCTCCCTCCCCACTCCCTCCCCTCCCCCTCCCTTACTGTCCTTCTCTTTCCCATCTACTCCCCCACACTGCACGTCTGCTTTATATTCCAAAGAGAGCTTGACTTCAGCCCTCAGGCCATGAAATATTCAATCCACTTGGACACTTTTTAATGAATCTGGGGTTTGATTCACGCCATTGCGCCTTGACGCCTGCCTCTGTAACCCCTTCCTGGGACCGACTAGTCGGCTTTGAGCACTGCCCTGGAGATGGAGACAAGACCTCCTCTCCTCTCCCGGAACTGGTTTGCTGAGGCATCTGCAAGCATTCTCTTTGCCATCCCGCCATGCGTGCCCGGAAGAGGCAACAAGGCGACGAGATCTCTGTCTTACGCAAGAGTCAAAGGTGACTTTTAAAGGATGAGAAAAGAAAAATGCAAACCAAAAGCTACTAACAGCTCAGGCGGCAAATATCCAGGTGATTAACAGGCTGGCTGGATCAAGGATACAGATGTTTCATCCGAATTCCACGTTGTCCTCACCTGACTTTCTTCAGCAACCCCACCTCCCATACAGACTCAATGATCACAAGATGCATTTGCACTTATTGACATTTTGCTCTGTTAAAAAAAAAAAAAGTGGGCTTTTCATTGCTATTACTATATTGCGCTAGTGGGTTTTGTCTGACAGGTTGAGTCATAATAAAATTAAACAGATTGATGCATTTAAGACTTTTAGCACAGTGTCAGGCACATGTTAAGTGCTGGACAAATAACCAGTATTTTGATTAATTTTAGTCATAGTCACTGTCACCGTATTCATCTTGGGGACAGGCCTGGCGTTCCCTTCTGCCTGCAACAGGTCACACCATATCTGGCACTGACGTGGTTCTTAGTAAAATTTGCCAAGGAGCTGTTTGGACAGTGAGCATAGGCTTCCCAAACAGTCTGTGCATCCCAACGTGGTCTCCCTTCTTCCCTAAACTCCTATCCAGTCATACAACAAATAGTTACCAGGCACCTGCCGAATGCCACACATCATAGTAGGTGCTGGGGATTCCAGATGAGCAAGATAGAAAGGGTTCTTACCTTCAAACTTGTTAAGCCACAGGACTTCCCATCCATGTCAGTGACAATGACACATCTTTATACAGCACGGGGCACAGCCAGATACTCTTCTCAGATCCTTACCGGCACTGACACACTTAATCCTCACCATTGGTCTTTGGGGGAGGGACTTCTACAACTCTCATTTTATATTTTATGTATCTATAGACTGAGGCCCAGAGAGGTCGATTAATCTACTGAAAGCACACAGAAATAAGCAGCAGAGCTGGGATTTAAAAGCAGGCGGTCTGGCTCCAGAGTCCACACAGCTAAACCACAGTGGTGCTGCACCATTCAGTTCATGGTGCTACATTCTGTGAGTGACTGTTTCCATTTGTTTCTGCAAATAGATTAGAATATCCTTAAACTCCGTGGAGACAGGAAGCAGATTAGTGGTTGACAAGGGCTAGGAAGAGGGGGAGCGAAGAGTGATCACTAAGGCGTATGGAGTCTCCACTTGGGATCATATAAAAGTTCTAGAACTAGATAGTGATGATGGTTGCCCAATATTGTGAATGTACTTAATACCATCGACTTATACAGTTTTAAATGGTTAAAATGGTCAATTTTATCTTATGGGAATTTTATCCCTTAAAAATTTTCTTTAATCCTTAAGTGTAGGGTTGTCTTATATCTTTCATATCCCCACAATGACTAGAATGTAATAATTCTTAGCAAACATTTCATGATCGGCTGAGTGATTGCCAGTGGTCTTAGAAGTGGAGTTTGTTTTGTTTTTATTATCATCACTCTTGTGATTATTATAAACAGAGCCCTTTTGGAGCCCAGAAGGTTCCTGTCCATCTATGAGCAATGGGACCACAGACTGTGCTGATTCCGAGGGTGAGGGGACAGGTGTTCAGCATCAGGTGCTGGGCTAGGCCGCGCAAGGTGCTTCCCCAGAATAGGCGATACACAGGGGCGAGTCAGCATCAAGACGGGGTTGAGAAGGCAAAGTTCAGAACCAGAGGAACAGCTCAGGCTTGAGGTCTGAGGGACAAATCAGGGCTAAAAATAGAAAACAACCTCAGGGTCAGGAAGTGAGAGAATCGGAAGCCTTTTGGGAAGAAGAATACAACAATAATATAAAAATAACAGTAATAGTGAATCAAACCCTTAGATAATGCTTTCCACGTGCCAGATACTGACTCAAGGGTTTTCACATATTAATTCATTTATTCTGGATTATTATTGTCATTACCCCCATTTTATAGGTAAAGAAACTAAGGCACAGAGAAGTTAAGTGACTTGCCCAAAGTCACACAGCTAGCGAGTGGCAGACTCTGTATTCTAAGCCAAGTGGTCAGGAGCTCTGGATTGACTCAACCATAGGAGTTAAGGAGTGAATTTGGAGTTAAGATTCTGGTCCTGCTGAGAGCTAACTGCTGGCCTGAGGAGAGGAAGGGCCCCTGGAGCTTGAGGTTTAAGGATGCAGACGAAATGCAGTCCTCAGGGCCCTGGACTCACAAAGGAATAAGTCAGTTCCCAACACCTAGAGGTAGAGAGGTGTAATGGTTAGGAACACAGATTCCGGCCTAGAAGCTGGGCCTTGGACTCCAGCTCTGCCCCTTAGCAGCTGTAAAACCTCAGGCAGATTCCTTGATCTCTCTCTGCCTCAGTTTCCTCATCTAAAACGGAGATATGATCCTTCCTAACTGTGAATTATTATAGAGTTACTGTCAGGAGTACATGACTTGATTTTTGTAAAGCGTTGAGAACAGCGCCTGGCATAGAGTAGGCAGAATGTGAATGCTAGATAAAATAAACTCAGTCAAGCAGGAGCCACAACGCCATGTACCTTGGGTGGGGGGGACTTGGAGAAGCAGCAACCAGATGGAGAGCTCCCTGCACACGTTGCCTTTAACAAAGGAAACCGAACCCTTGGCTGAAAAAGAACTGGTGGCTGGTGTCACACTGAAACTTACCCTTATGTCTTGAGCCACCATGCTGTTCGTGTGCCCACAGTTCCTGCACGCCTCCTCCTGTTTCCACCCGTGGCAGGAAGGGAGGGGCTGCAGGTCCTCCTGCCTCAAGCTGCCCACGTGGTGATATTTAATTAATCTATTCATTTGATCTTCTGGTTTGCTCAGTGGCTCCCTTTCCTTGATGCTCCCTGAGGTTTGAATACAGTAAAATTCAGCCCTAATTAAAACTGTCGAGATGCCAGCAGTCTCTGTTAATGAAACATCAGAATGAGACTGGATTTCTTTCTTTTTTAACAGGCTTTTCTTAAACTCTTTGAGAGGGGGGATAGAATGAGCCCAGGTAGGAAAGAACAAAGTTAACAAACTCCCTCTTGTCTCCAAGTGTGTGAGGGTGGCCTTTCTAAGTGTCTCTTCTGGTCTGGGACTGGAAGCCAGTCCTTTGAGCAGAAAGAGTCCTAGAGTCTGTGTCCAGAGATCTCCTGAAACCTCCCATTTGGGACCTAGATCTCAGTAATTTTCTCCCCTCTTAGAGACTCCGTTTTTCCATCTGCAAAATGGGGATGCCAGACCAGCTTTAGTAGTCTATGGTTTGAGAACATTAAGTTGTCAAGTCCTTGTATTCTTGAGCCTGGCAGGACAGAGTCGCAGGACCATCTTCCACCCCCGTCTCTCCCCTCCCCTCATCATCCTGAGAAAATGGCCACAAGCAGTGTTTTCCACTCAAGTCACTGGGCTTTGAGTGATACAAGCTTCCCACAGTCACCAGGAACTGGACTAGAGATTGGACTCCTAATTCTAAGCAGCACTGCAAATCTAACTGAGAGGGCCAGGATTCTCCACATTGGGTGGAACCAGTCAGACCCAGCCAGATTCCCTCTCCTGGGGGAGTTTTAGCTGTTCCTCTCCTCAAGCAGAGTAGAGAAGCAGCAGTGTGGGCACTGGCCAGGCAAACCTGGGTGTAAAACCCTCCTGGTACCTCCTCCATGCCACGTAGCAGCATGTGGTGTACACTCTCTGGGCCTCGGTTTCATGATATGTAAGTGAGGATAATAAGAATAATTCCCTTCTTTTTTTTTTTTTTTTTTTTTGCGGTACACGGGCCTCTCACCGCTGTGGCCTCTCCCGTTGCGGAGCACAAGCTCTGGACACGCAGGCTCAGCGGCCATGGCTCACGGGCCCAGCCGCTCCGCGGCATGTGGGATCTTCCCGGACCGGGGCACGAACCCGTGTCCCCTGCATCAGCAGGCGGACTCTCAACCACTGCGCCACAAGGGAAGCCCTAATTCCCTTCTTTATCTCATTAGATAACTACGTCAATTACATGGCACGGGACTTGACACATATTAGCCCCTAGTTATAGGTAGCTGGTAGCTGTGGTTACCATTGATGGCAGCAGATAAAAAACAGGAGAGAGAGAGAGAGAGAGAGAGAGAGAGAGGGAGAGAGAGGGAGAAGGCAAAAGCAGAAGAGACACAGAGATGGCAAATCACAGAATGTGTGCATGGTGGAGTGCCCTTACACGCGCTCTCGGCCCACGTGCTCCAGGGGGACTCCACCCCTTTTCCAGGAACAAGCATGTGGCTCAGGCCCAAGGCAATCGGAGCCTCACATTCTCCTGGCCATTGTGACTGGTCCAGAGGAGAGCACGCAATCAAAGTCAGCCCATGCCTGGTTGCACTCTGCCGTACCCGAGACACAGAGTTCAGTTGATTCTCCAGGGTCCATGAGAAATCAACTCCCACTGACCCTTTTGTGACTTTCGGGGACTCTCGTAAATTTGCTGGGCAGGTCATGGGAAAGGACCACATCACAGAGCAAGTGGCTTTCCACCAGACGGTCACCTTGCCTGAAACTTACTCTTCCTCTCTTGTTTGTCGCTCCCCACCTCCCTGGAACAACCCAGGTGCTTCCAAGAATAAACTTCAGTCCCGAACACCCACCAAAATGTTTTCCCAACAAAGGGAGCTTTCTATTCCAAAGAGCAATTCTGGCTGAACCAAGTGTCCTCTGTCTGTCTGCGTAAGTCAATTACCAGGTAAGCCCTCCATCAGCAGAGGACATTATCATAAGCGTTCCTGGGCAGGAGATAAGATCGATATCCTCTCCCCCTCATTTTGCTGGGTTGTTGCTCCCACCCCTGGTATCAACATCCCAGGCAGACCGAGCAAAAGACTTTCCACCTTAGTTCCCAGAGGAGAGAGATTGTGATGCACAGCCATCTCATTTTTACTTTTTAACGTTTTTATTGGAGTATAATTGCTTTACAATGTGGTGTGTTAGTTTCTGCTTTATAACAAAGTGAATCAGTTATACATATACATATGTCCCCATATCTCTTCCCTCTTGCGTCTCCCTCCCACCCTCCCTATCCCACCCCTCTAGGTGGTCACAAAGCACCGAGCTGATCTCCCTGTGCTATGCGGCTGCTTCCCACTAGGTATCTATTTGACGTTTGGTAGTGTATATACGTCCATCTCATTGGACTTAGGGTTTGCAGGTCCCACTGCCACCAGAATTGCCAAGGTTAACCTTGAGAACTGGAATTAATAACACAGCAATGGCCTTGCACCCACCACGGGTTCCCCCTGTTAGTTAATAGAATGATTCATTTGAATTGCTTTCCCCTTCATTGATGGTGAGGGGCCCACTCCTCCCACTGCTATAGCCCTTCCCTCTCTAGGAAAAGACAAGTGAGGCTTATTGAATTCGAATACATCATCCTGGCAGTGGGCATCAACAGAGAGAGACAGACGTGAGAACTGAACACGGAGCCCCATATCCACCCCTCACGGCCCCCCCTTCCTCCTCCTCTACTCAGCAGATCTACTCAGCACCCCCTAGGGAAGCCGAGAGTTCATTATGAACACTAGCGAAGGGTCAATAAATCCACGGCTGAGATTTCAGTCACCTACTGTGGCTGTCCTCACCACCAGCAAAGTAGTTGCATGGCCCCAGCCTCGTTTGTGGGGTGGGGATTGGTGGCAGGGAGCTCAGAGGAGCTCTAGAGCCAGAATGATCTTTTCCTAAAGCAAATTTGATCGTGTAAAACCTCTCCACCTCACTTAAAACTCTTCAGTGGCTCCCTATTGCCTCCAGGATAAAGACCAAAGCATTTAATGTCGCTCACAAGGTTCTGCAGGGTCTGGTCTCTGCTGACGTGTCTGACATTACATATCCACGCCTGCCCCCTCCCATTCGCAGCCTCTCCAGTCACACTGAGAGACTTTCAGGCTGTCAGTGGCTTAGGGGGCCTCCAGAGCTCAGGTCAAACCTAAGTTCCTCGTTCTGGAATAGATCCTGCTTTAATACAGTCTTCTAACCCCTCACACCTGCCCTCCGCCGCACTTGTTACACCTCGTGCTTTTGCATTTCCCTGTCTAAAGACTGGGTTGATGCTTTGCCTTCCCACTGGTGTGTAACTCTATGTTCTGTTCACCAAGCTTCTACCACAAGGCCTGGCACACAAAAGGAACTCAGTAGATCTTTGCTGAATGAATGTAGTTATAAGGTAGGGTACGTTCCAAGAGCCGGAATCTGGAAGTGGCGCTAAAACAGCGTGTGCAACAAGGTGGGAGAAGAGGCAAGAGAGGTGAACGGAGGAGATCACGGGACAGTCATCATTCAGCACCGACTGTGCGCCAGGCACTGTTCTACGCGCTGAGGATACAGCAGTGAGTAAGGTGGACAACACGCTCTACGTTTCTGGAGCTTACATTTGAGGTCATTCCCCTCTTATGTTGCAGGATATTGATCCTGGAAGTATCCCCAGTTGTAGTGTTATTCTAAGTTGTGACAAGAATAAATTGCACACATAACCAGGTGTAAAGGACCTCCCATGGGCCACCTCCAGAGCTGGGGTCTCATCCACGGGGAGGCCAGTTAAGTACTTCAACACACCCCCAAAATAAATCCCCTCCACCACCTGTTGATAAGAAGTGGGTGGCTTCTTCTCGATTTTGTGGAGGCTTAGGGAAGGCGGATTGCGTTGCACACCGTAGGATTGCTTCCCCCTTGCACACCCCAAGGCCCTCACCCCTACCGGCCACTTCACCTCTCTTCTCTCCCTCTCACGCCGCCTCTCAAAATTCTTTCTGCTCTGAGCAATTCAGCCTTCATCTTCAGCTTGCAAATTTTCCTAATAGTGACCATCTGCCGTTCTTCAAACGTGCCCCTTGGTCTGTGCTCCCGTATACGCACTGATCTAATTTGCTTGCTCTCCTATGGACAGTTAGAATCCACCAGTGCACCACAGCCCACTGGCAGTCACACATGGGGCCTTGCTCCACAGGCTAAGGATTTCGGCCTCTGTCTAGAGGGCCATGTGTAACACAGGAGGTTTCTGGTAGGGGCGTGACCCTGGGCAGACTTCCCCACAGCACCGGAGGCTTCACCTCAGCTGCCAGGAAGAATCCAGATGCAGCTGTGGGCTCCCTTCTTCTGGCATTAATTGAGGCTTCACCCAGGGCCCAGCTGCAGAGAAGCCCATGTGGTGCAGCACAGACGGGGAGCAGCTGCATAGGCGGCTCTAGGCTCAGCAGGCCTGCCCCACCCCAGGGGTCTTGCTGCTGGAAGCAGAGCTAGGGTGGCCTTGGGGAGAGGGCATCTCTGAAGTGGAAGGGAAATGCTTCAGCTTCCCACAGAAGAGGGAAATGGTTGTTTCCTTGGGAAAAACCTATAAAGTGGAATCGCCCAGAGGATTCTCTCTGATCTCCTTTGAGGACTGAAGCCTGCAGTCAGTGGCCCTTCCACAGAGCGCTCGTTTCAAGGGAGAGCCACGGAGTTGTGCGGCCTGGCAACCCCACCTCCCATCTCTTGCATCCAACCTCCTGTGGCTGGGCCCAGTGGGCCCAGAGAGTCGTCTGGTAAGAATCAAAATTGTCAAAAATAATTGCAGATACCATTTATCAAGAATTTACCAGGGCAACCTGCTTAACACACACGATCTTGATTAAGCCCCTCAATAACCTGGTGAGATGGAGATTATTATCACCATTTGACAGATGAGGGAGCTAAGGCTTCCATCTACTTTCAAGTCCTGGACTCCCAGTTAAAAGCATTGTGATACTGAGCACGTTACTTGCTTAGCCTTTCCGCCTCAGTGACATCCCTGAATGCAGCTGCGTACAAAAGTCTCTCTCTGAGTACAGCCCCCATCCTTACCCCCGGGTCTCCTACCCACCCTCAGGGTGACTCATAGACCATTCTCTGGGATGGGGCAGCAGCTGTGGACTGGGCCTGCGAGAACCCTGGGAAAGCGAGAGGAACTGTCCCAGTCTGGAAATGATGAAGGTTTGAGGCTTAGGCAAAAACACAGGGTCCTGCAGAATCCTCTCTGCCCAAGTCTGGCTGCTGGGAATTCAATTCTGCGTTAGATAAACACCTATACCACCCCCCAGGTGAAAATCCTAAAAGTCATATCTGACCCATCTGTCATCTGGTTGAAAACTCCACCACTGTCTCCCTTTCTATTACAGAGCTCATGGGTAGCCAGCCATAAAAAAGAAAGTCAGCAAACTTGAGAGGGGAAAAGAGAGGGCAGAGGGAATGTATGATGGCTTACGGGAATTAGTAAGAACTGGTAGCTTGAGAAAAGCGAGAAATTGAACTTCAGGGAGCCTAGTCCCAAAAGAGCAATTTAGTGGGCCACATAAGGAAACAACAGAAAGCATGGTAAAGACGGGCACCCCTGGAACCAGGGGCTCAAGTGCTGTCAGGCTTCTCTAGCTCTCGTGTCTGTTTCTTTCTAAAATTTGGCTTTACTGTTCCTGTTCACATAGGTCTTCACCCAAAGGGAGCATGGCTGTGACAACCCCAGTTTTACTGCTTCTTTGAGTGACCAAGAAAGGAACGGTGGGTTCTCTTACTTCAGGTTGAGTTGAAGAATTTGCAGGAAAAAACAGATCAAAAAAAAAAAGCCATGAGCAATAATCAGGATGGCTATAGATCTCACTGATGTAATAGAGCCCCAACATGACAGTGGTTTAAACAAGTTAGCTATTTTTCTCCCATGTAATAGTTCAGATGTAAGCTGGTCAGGGCCTGCAAGGTGACTCCATTTTGTCCAGGACCCAGGCTCTTTCCATTTTTTCGCTCTGCTGTGCTTAGGTATCATTCTGCATGGCCTAAGAATGCTCACCACCACATCTACCATCTGGGGAGCAGAAAGAAGGAAAAGGTGAGTGAAGGAAGCAGTACTTGGCTTAAAGAGCACAACTCAGAAGTTATATATATATATCAGTTCCACTGACATCTTATTGGCCAGAATATAGCCACATGGCCACACATAGCTGCAAGGGAAGCTGAGAAATGTAGTCTTTAATCTGGGCAGCCATGTACTACACCAAAAACTAGGGGTTCTACCATTACTATAAAAGGGAGGTTATACATCCACGATGACCTCCATTTCTGCCACAGTTGCACAAAGGCAGGAGGGTTCTGGAAACAGAAACCAGAATATGACCTGGAACTAAGAATGTATTCTCATCTCCATCACTCTTCTCTGCTTCTCTTGGATGTCTGCTTCATTACCCTCTCCCTCCTCAGCTTTGAGCCCCTTCATGCCCAGGGCAGGTAGACTATGGCCACCTCGCCATTTCTAGGCTTCCACATCCAGTGAAGGAAAATAAGACCAGTCAGGCTTGAACACACATGGAAATTGGGATGAGCATTTACTGCCAAGTTAAGTGGATTTATGGTTTAACTCTGGGCCAGAAAGGGACAAATAATAACATAATGAGGCTAGGCTATTAGCTTCTGAGGAATGAATGTTAAGTTATGTTAATAAGGGGAATATTAAATCCTTGTGAAGATCTGAAGGAGCTGTATGTGGCAGGGGTATGTTTTCGAAATAAATTAATTCTTGGGGTGATGAGATCAGTTTCATTTTAAACACTCTAGGGAGCAGCCAGCTGTAGAAATGCAGAGTAGAAGGAGATGCTCCAATCTATCGACAGGAAAAAAGCCATCCCCACAGCCCAGCCAACGGGCCCTGAGTTGGAACTGCCCTCTACAGACATCAGTAACCAAGGCATAAGAGAAGAGCCCTTGACAGTCAGAGCCTGAAGCTGGAAACCTGCCAGACATCAGAAGGGACTGGTGAGTATGGAGACTTGAAGATTTTGGGTGGAGTGAGGACTGGATTCAAGAATGGGAGGGTTGGTGTACTCTAGAGAGAAGTGGATAAAAGGAGAGGGCCAGGGAGGGGCAGGAGAGAAAGGAGGGCATTGGGACTGGGGAGAGCATCCACATAGTAGTGCTTCAAATTCTAGGCCCTGGGGCATTCTGAATGGTACCTTTGGTCAGCGTGGTTAGGCTAAGGTCCAGCTGCCCCAGACGCTACATAGTTTGGTACTTAGCACCTGAACCTGTATCCTTGAGCAAAGAGCTGCTCAAATTTCCATCAGAGTCCAGTGTACATGCATTCAGTTTGGGAACAGCAAGCAAGTGTGTTTCCAAAATAAGGAGCGAAAGAGCCCCCTCTCGCATCACCAGGCATCAGAATATTCCCACTGTAGACTGTGAGGTTGAGGGAGGGCCCACCATTTGGGGACTACTGAGAAGAGATGGGATCCACCTGCAGCCCACAAGCCAGATGCCCAAATGGTTAAGTTAGCTAGAGACCCACTGTATGAGTTTGCTAGGGCTGCCGTGACAAACCACTCAGACTGGGTAACTTAGACAACAGACGTTTATTTGCTCATAGTTCTAGAGGACCATGATCGAGGTGTCAGTAAGGTTGGTTTCTTCTGAGATCTCTCTCCTTGCCTTGTAGATGGCCTTCTTCTCCCTGTGTCCTCACATGGTCTTTCCTCTGTGTATCTGTGTCCTAATATCCTCCTCTTATAAGGACACCAGTCATATTGGATTAGGACCCACTACAATGAGCTTATTTAACCTTAATTACCTCTTTAAAGACTACCTCCAGAGATAGTCACATCCCGAAGTGAGGGCTGGGGAGTTAAGGACTTCAACATATGAATTTTGGAGAGACACTTCAGCTCATAACATCAACCGTGATGAACCAAAAAGGGAGCTTACTTTGTAATTTCACATGTCAAAGCCTCAAGGAGAGACTGACTAAACTCTTTCTCATCTCTAATTACAAATTTTGGGAGAGAGGATTTGGGGTGGGTCCAGTTTGGGACAGATGTCCATCCCTGGTCCAATCAGCTAAGCCCAAGTATGTGGGCTCATCCAGAACAAATATGGCTGCCAAGACTCTGCCAATGGATGCTGGCAGCAAGCTATTGGCCTGTGGCCTTGACAGACACTCCACATCACCTATCAGAATAAACTCAAACTCTTCAGTAGGGCACACAGAATCCTTTACTCCCTACCCCCTTAATTGCTACCTCTCTGCCCCATGCCCTGCGACCCCTGCACAAATTCTGCCCTTCATCTGTGCTAAAGGTACAATGCCCTGACCTCACCTCACTGTTTCCTACCTCCAGGCCTTCACTCAGGCTGTTCCCTCCATCTAACGAGCCTTCCCTCTCCACTCCCTTTGTCTACCTGACAAGCTCTCACTTATATTTATATTTCAAAGCCCAACTGAAGCATTCCCTTTGGAAAATCTTTTCTGACTTCCTTCAGAGTCAGCCTCCCTCTTTTATTTCATTCTGTGCCTGTATGTACCTCTTTTATAGCCCTTAGAACACTCAGTCACAATTTTTGTTATATTGCTTTTCTCTTGCAGTAGACTCTGGGTTCCAGGTTATTAGAGAAAATTCACCTTACCTATCCCAAAGTCTAGCACAGTGCTTGCTTTGTACTCAAAACTATTTGTGGAATAATGAATGAATGCATGTTATCACCTGGGCACAATGGGATACACAGTTTACAAATAAAGCACAAGTCTCTGTCCTTTAGGAACCTCCAAGTGACTAAGGAAGACATTAATATGAATACTGGTTACGAAAATAAAGATGTAATCCAAGGGCTAAGGAAGAACAAAGGGAGCTGCCACTTAAACTGGGAGAATTACGGACAGCTTCTGGGAGGAGGTGATTTTGAGTGTCACAAAGGATGAGTAGGAGTTTGCCAAGTGGTGTTAGACAGGGAGGGGGAACTAGAAAGACAAGGCCATATTAAGGAAAGAGCATGAACAAGGCATGGGGAAAGGACCTTGCTAGGCTTGTAGCTGCAACAGAGAGCAGTTATAGGGACAATATGACCATGGATACCAGGTGGGAACAGCATCACCCGGTGTTCTGAGAAGGGGAGCCCCAGTCACACCTGGGCCTTTTGGCTGTTCTCAGGAATAAGCTGGGAAGAGAAAACCACTTTATGTTGTACTCATGGAGCCACCAGCTCCTCAGGACATCCACCCAGAGTCTCTCTCCCTCCATGGATTTTCTCAGGAGAGAGGGAAAGACACGAAGTTTCCAACAGTCTTGAGTCAAAGAAACCAAGTCTTCAGAGTCTGGAGTCTGCATGACCTCTTCCACTCCCTCCCCCAAATGACAGAGGGGTAGGGTGGCCTCTCTGAGCCTGGAATGAGACATTCGCTTCCCACCTCCTGCACATAATAGAACATTTTCTAAGCCTCTCTGATTTCAGTTTGCTCTGCTAGCCACAAGCAGGTCTTTCTCCTCTCTGAGCCTCAGTTGTTCATCTGAGAAAAGGTGATAATGGCCCCTCAGGATTATTATGAGGGTTAAAGTTAATGTAGGTCAGACACCTAACCATGATTGACATCTAAAAGGTACTTAGTTAACAGTGGCCATTACAATTAATTTCTTAAATAAATATTGTGCTTGTCTTTCATCTCCTGCTCTAGAACTATAAGTTTCTGGAGTAGATTCATGCCCCATACTGTCTAGCATATATTTATGCTCAATAAATGTATGTTACATCAATGACTGCCTAGAATCCTAGATTTTCAGACTGAGAGATACCTAAGAAAACAGCTATTCCAACACCTCATTTTATACACGGAGGAAAGAGAGACTTCTGACTCCATCACGTGGTTCCTTACCCACAAGAAAATGGAGTGGCTATTGGGTGGTCATAAGGATTCAATGAGTAAATACATATGTAGCGTTAAGGCCAGTGTCTGGCACATAATAACCATCAATAAGTATCAGTACTGTTATAGGATGATTGAGATGGGCCCAAAGGCACATAACGAAGTCATAGTGAGACTGAAGCTGGGGCCATGTGCTCTTCCCAGTCTATCACCTTCCCCATCACACCCCACTGCTTCCACATGCGCCTTACCCTAGTTCCTGAACTCACATGGGGTGTGGAACTCACATGGTGTTCCCATGTCCCAACAGGGCACAGGTTGACCCCTAATTCCTGGGGAGGACTTCTCAGGCAATCTGATTGTCAGTCAAACCAGGGTCTTGGCCAGCTTAGGGCCCCATCATCTCTGAGCACCTTCCCTGCTTGCAACATCCCAAATATGCTGAACTACTTCGTCTTCAATTGTATAGAACAGTTTGTCTCAATCAGGGCAAATTTTGCCCCCAGAGGACATTTGACAATATCTGGAGACATCTTTAGTTATCAAAATTGGGGTGAAGGGTGCTACTGGTTTCTAATGGGTAGAGGCCAGAGATGTTGCTAAACACCCTACAAGGCACAGGCCAGTCCCTTACAACAAAGAAGTATTCAGTCCAGAACGTCACTGAGCCGCTGTTGAAAGACCCTAATGTCAGAGCATGTGCGTTCAGATGCTTCACATCTGTTTCGTAGCTACACAATCAGCAGGTAGCTTTGGCATTAAAGAGACCAGGGTTTAAATTTTAGCTCATCCACTTACTAGCTGTATGACTTTGGACGTGATACGTAACTTCCAGTTTCCTCATCTGAAAACTGGAGATATTTATGCTGTAGTGAAGCTGTATGAGGCTACACAGAAAACACATCGTAGGTGCTTAAGACATAATAGGTAGTAGACAATGTCCATTATTATTTACCTCCTCATTTTTGTAAGGTATGTAAATATGTATTCTTGAAAAGTTTGGTTGGGGATGAGCCAGAAGTTGGCTGACAGAAGACAGATTAATGGATGTTGATGGATCACTCAGGGCCAAGGAAGGCTCCAAGGCAAGAGATGGGAACCTGGGCAAGGTGAATGGGAGGGAGTGGAGGCAGAAGTAGTAGGGGAAAGAATCCATGCATGTAGGAAATTATCATTCACTCATTTATTTAAAAATGTTGTAGGCCAGGCTCTATGCTAGAATCATAGACATGATTCATTTATTCATTCAATAAAAATTTAGTGAACACCTACTATGTACTAAGCACTATGTACTTAGCACTGTACTAACACACCACCCATTTGTTCATATCTTTATTTATTTATTCTGTAGTTATTCACTGAGTGCCCACTCTGTCCCAGGCATTGTGTTACCATTTCACATGCACTGCTCCCTCCCTCACTCACTTACCCACTCCCTCATTAATTCATTATTTAATTAACTCATTCAACAATTGTTTATAAGAACCTATGCTATACCAGACACTAGGTTAACTGCTGATAAAAGACTGAAAGCTCTAGAAAGGGAAGAGACAGGTCATTGATGGACCTTCATCTAGGATGGGGAAACCACAAGGGAAGCAAAAAATTCTGGACTTTATGGAATCATGGTACAACCCGCTTAGTGGTCAAAACTTTGTGGAGAGAAGACCCTCCACAGCAGCTAGTAGGCAGAAGCTCATTTTCCCAAGATCCCAGGTTGTCAATGATATAGACGTGAATGGTAAAGTCTGAGGTCTAAATTAGAATTGTTAGGTGATTTTCTAGGGCTTGGTTGCAGAGAACATAATCCACTTCAGCTACTAAAGCATAGTATCTCTTGGGTTTTGGGCTCTGTTCATTGCTTGTACAGCGATGGATTTTAGAATCATTGGGAAAACTGAAGGAACAGCTTCTAGACTGAGCTTCTTGGAGTGACTCCTAAAGCTAAAGGGCAGAATTGAGCCCCAAAGAACTTCTGCTCCCACCATACTAATCTGCAGCTGGAGATCCGAGCCAGCTCTGCTGTGCACTGCACCAGCAAGGGTGCCTCTTACCTTGCCCCAGACTTAACTCAGTTCTGAATCTGAGTTTCAAGCAAGATTGTCTGATTTTCAGAAGCCCTCTCTGGGAGATGTAGTTTCTATCTTTCCAGGAACAAAAGCATTTTGGAAGGAAGATGGAATGAAAGTAGATTGAGCCAATCCACAGTCTTCCTCATAGGAGATTAATTTAGGTGTAAATCAGTGATAAAGTAGGTTCTGTAAATCTAACCCTCTAAGTTACCATCAGAATACACTGTTCTACAGGTGTTAAAAGCTTTCCCTTTAAAGGGCTGGCTGAGCAAATGTGTGCTGATGACCCATTCATTCTGGAATTCAACCGAATCAGAATGTTTGTGGGTAGGGACCAGGAATCTGTATTTTTTAAACTTTTTTGGTAACCCCTCTGATCAGCCTGATTTGAGACCACCGAGAAAAACTAATTCATAACAAATGACTTAATGAATCCTCCCAGGAATGTGTACATCTCAACAGAAGACAATTTCCTCAAAAGAGTAGATTGTCTAATGCCAGAATAAGACAGGAGAAGAAAGCTTTCTCTTTTCATCAAACTAAACCAGGTGGGCACCACTCATTTCATATAATCATAGTCAAATCTTTCTTAAGGGGGTTTTGGAACTTCCCTCTGCATTTAAACGAAGAATGCCAATACTGTCAGTAACTAACTAGATAGTTGCAAAATTGAATCTCAAGAACTGAAATCTGGCCCACATCAAATAAAAGAAATAGAGTCTCTGCCCTCATAATGCGAACCACCTCACAGAGCAGACTAACAGGTAACCAGACAACCATAATTACTATTTAGGGGCGATAAGTAAGTGCCCTGATTTGAGGAGCGGGGGAAGGAGGTGTGTGGACACAGAGTGAAAAGGAAGCGTCAGCATGGATCCCTGCCCAGCCTGCGGGCATCAGAAAATCTTCTTGACGGAAGTGCTGTGTTAGCTGAGATCTGAAGGACGAGGTGGCCAGGCACAGAGGCCAGGGAGAGGGAAGAGAGCTACAGGTGGAGGGACCCATAGGTGAAAAGCCATGTGAGGGCCGGACACATTCGGAGAACTGAAATGTGTTCAGCACGGCCGGAGCACAGAAAATGAAATGACTGATTCTGAAAGTGGTGGCCCTGTACTAAAGGAAAGCAAGGAAGCAACATCAGCTGAAATCTTGGAAGGGCAGAGAGACCTGGCACGGACTGTCCCAAGGATGGAGCAGCGACCATCCAGTGCCCAGAACTGGGCAAGCGGCTTCCGTGTCAGCTCACTGGCTGTAATTGAGCTGAACCAGCAGGAATAAACGGCGAATCTGATAGGGCTGGAATGAAATCGCTGTCCCAGCTTCACGCCGGAGGAGCATCTAAGGAAGCAAAAGCTTTCAGTGGCCTTGCAAGAGGAGCCTGAGCACAGTTCTCCTTACTGCAGGAGTCTCCGTTTAGAAGCACACAGCACAGATCGCGCCCTTAAACCAAGCACGTCGGGAACACAGCTGATCGTCTAGCCCGTCAATACCGTATGATTCCTTTTAGTCTCCCTTCCCATTCTTGAATCTGATCCAGGCAAAGGAGACACCGGAGAGGTAGGTTCAGGGACCCATACACACAGACACACACAGACACACACACACACACACACACACACACACACACACACACACAAATGCCCACAAGCCCCGTTATAAATGTCTTGTTCTCTCTCATTCCTCCCACCGAGCCCTGTGCTCAGCCCTCCTGGCTTCTGGTTCTCCTGTTTTCAGCTCACCTGACGGTCCACACTCAGCACCACCTCCCCAGCTTTGCCTCGTCCTCCCTTCTCAATCATGATTTGACTTCTTCTTCCAACTAGGCTGTCTTAAAAGCTGCCTTGATACACTCTTTCCCGGTTTAACCTGGAGAGTGTTTTGTGATGAAAAGATTATGGCTCTCGGATCCCTCCTTAGCTGTATGACCTTGAGCAGGTGATAACCTCCCTGAGCCTTGCCTCCCTCACCCATGAAATGGGAACAACAATGGCTATGTCAGCACTGGAGTGAAGATCAAATGGGAATCCATGCAATACCTTTACTTCAGTACCTGGCATATAAAAAGAATGCTAGAGAAGGACAGTGTCCTTTTGTTTTCTTTCCCTTCACCAAAAGGAGCGCTTTTCTCATGGCCACTAGTCTGAAATTAGGTAACCATTATGATTGTGTTTTCTTTTCTCAGTTTCCAGATTATGTTGGGCAGAAAGCAGATAAGAAGCACTTGTTTAGAGTTTCTTGCATTTTTAGCAATTCTAAGAATAACCATCGCGGCGCTAAGAATAACGCGTAGTTGATTTCTCCCATGTTTGCTCTCAGAGAATTTGATGTTTTTATGCAGTTGGTTGGAAATGTGGGGAGCATTTGGGGCTGTCATAGTGACTAAGCAGACACGATTGACAGCGTAAGTAGCTGATTGCAAAATAATCTGCAATGTGCAGAATTTGTCCAGCCCCAAAGGCCTATTAGTTACCCATTGAGAAATACCATATAAAGCACAATGAAGCCGCAGAGAGAAATTCTGGGGGAACTGGGGCTAGACTCAAGGATCATTTCCATCCAGAGCAGCTCTTCAATTCAAAAACATTCTTTAACATATTTAACAGACATGCAACAGATATGAATTTAGCTCTTATTCTATAAATTAAGTGGATAAAAACTGTCACAGTACTTTATTTTCTCTAAATCAAATTTGAATCCCAGCCTCATCCCATTGGCCGGGTGGGAAATTCAGTTCCAGTTATTATTAGAGCTTCTTCTCACTCTCCAGGACTAGGGAAGGACCTCAAAGTTCTTAGCAAGAGTGGAATATTCTGGGAGCCACTTCACTCTTTGGAGTCAGGCAGCTCTACTATGATGGGTCTTGCTTGGCCATGGGCCCCAGAGGATGCTGGAAGCCCAGAGACTAAGCACACCTCCGTGGGTGCACCTTGACCATCACCCTGAGGTCTTGACTCCCCAAGGCCTTGTGAAGGGATCAGCCTCTCACAGAGGCTGTCCAACTTCCTATGCTTGGGATTTACTCTTCTCTCTGTCCTTCTCATTTCTGCCGCCCCCCCAAAAGAACTTGCCCCCCTATCCTCACTTTTTCAGGGCCCACCTAGTATTATCTTCCCAATAAACTCTGCAATAAAACTAGGAAGGGGGTTCACCTTCCAGGCAAAGACAAAGGAGTGGTTACCTTCTTGGAAAACACCTTATTTTATCTATTCTAGGATATAAATCTTTTCCTGCCTCTTAACATCTCTGACAGTCTGAGGCATCACTATTGATGGCATCTTACCATGGCCGTTGGTCAGTGGCCTTCAAGACATAGGTATTATTTTCTGTGTGTGTCCAAATTTGGTTGTCACTCCAGATGGCAGGACGGGACACCTAACAACCCCTTGACCTGTCAGTCAACAAACTATTGAGGACCATCTAAGGAAGGGATATGAGTCTTGGTTGTTATCTGAAAACTTTCATTACAACGACCTGATAAGATCTAGAAAATGTCAACATCAAACCTTGTAGAATGAGTGTCAGCGGCTTGAAGAAGATCCCAGTGACAACGATGGAGCTCTCTTGTAGGAAATGCCACATCACCAGCACTCCAAACAGCACAGAGGCTGACACTGTGTGGAAAAACACAGATACTGTTGACCACCGATGGCTCTGAGTTGAAAAGTGATTCACAAGAGTCGTGCATTGAATGTGAGGAGATTTTAGGACCATCCTAAACCATCTTTTGCTAACATTTTCTGTTTGATATATCCATTAGAGTGATACGTGTTCAAATCTATGTCTCAAAAAGGCTAGCAGGCGTTTTTCATGAATATAAAAGTAAAATTCTAAATGATTAGCATGTGTCAGAGCTTAATTGGTAGTGTGATGTTTTTTCTTAGTGAGATACAAAGTAGTGGTACATCTTAAGATCAATACCACATGCTGCACACCAAGACCCTCGCCAACTGAGAGACAGCAGCTGAAGAATGGAAAAATGAGATGTCAGGGAAGGAGGAATGCCAGTTTTTGCCTGTGGTCTGCAACTTCTCGATCTGGACCCTAAGCCCCAGAGCCCCTGCCTGAGCTCCCAAAGTATTGCCAAATGAAGAGCAAAGACAGGGCTGTGAGCTCCAGCATAGCAAGCCCTTGACAAGGAATGCAAGGACCTGTCCACTAAGTGGCCTCAGAGACCCTATTAAGCAAATACTTTGTGTTAAACACTGTCCTAAGCACTTTACGAAACTAAGTCATTTAATCCCCAGAGCAAACTATAAAGCAGAAACTACTATTTTCATCATTCTCATTTCCAGACTGGGAAACTGAGGCATGGGGAGTTTAACAAACTCACCTGTGTTCACATAGCCAGTAAGTGGCTGAGTGAGGATTCAGACCCAGGCAGTCCGCCCCATAGTCTGTGTACTTTCTTTCTTCCTATGCTCTGCTACCCTGTCACGCTTGTCAGCAAAAAAATAACCACCGTCTCTGGGTTATTGTGCTGCTTAAATAATAGAAATAAAGTCCCTGGCACATAGTAAGTCTTTAATAAATGACAGTCATCAACTTCATTCTCCAGGCTGCCAGTCTTTTAATTCACATAGAGAATAATAATAAATTCTACTTGTATTGTTTTACAAGTTTAGAAAACGCTTTCACCTTAATCACCCTCATTCATCCTTATAACAGTCATACAATCCACTGTTTTGATTGTAATAATGTTAACATATAGTACTTTATACGTCCCAGGCATTATTCTATGTGGCTTATGCATTTAGTCCTAAACTCAGTTCTACAGCTCTGTGAAGTAAGTACTATAATTATCCCCATAGCACTGGCCCAGAGAGGTTAAGTAATGTGCCCAAGGTCACACAGCTAGTAAATAGTTAGTGGTGCTGGAATGAAACACAGAGAGTCTGGTTTCAGACTCTGAGCTCTGAACCTCTACTCTGGGAGGTCCATGTATGAGGCAATTCAGGCTCTTAAACCCCTGTGATGAGTGACAGAGTCAGTAAGTGACAGAGCCAGAACTCAAACCCAGGGCTGTCTGTCACCAGTGTCCCCAGTAGTGATTTTTCTGACCCTGCCGTCTTGCACATCCAAATGGCCTAATGGAAACAGCCTTGAGTTGATGGTCAGGAGAAACAGGTTCTAGTCCTGCCAAGAAAATAATTGGTCAACAGCTGAGTGACCTTGGGCAAATCACTTTGCCTCCATGCTTCATTTAAAAAATTAGGGAGTCATACTCACTTGCTCTTTAATATCCTGTAATTCTAAGCAACTATTTTCCGGTACTGAATTGTCTGCCACAATTCTGTTTGAAGAGGAGAAATGCAGCATGTTTCTTATGGCTCAAGGTCAACTCCACCCCCCCCCCCCCCGAGGAAAACTCTGGAAAATGCCTCTGTACCTGATGAAACCCGGCATGTCCTCTGAGGTGCAGCTCAAATGCACAGCAGCTAGAAACACAGTCACTTCTCCGGAGACCCCTCCAGCTCCCAGCGGCTTCCTCTCGTCACTACTGGGAAGAATTACACAACACTTCTCTGCGCTCCTGCAATACTTAGTTCGTGCCTCTATATCAGCAATTACTCTATTCACTGACATTAGGGGTAAGCGTGTGTGTGTGTGTGTGTGTGTGTGTGTGTGTGTGTGTGTGTGTGTGTGTGTTCCCCACCGAACAGGAGCTCCTTGAGGGCACAGCCTGTATTCCATTAATTTTCATATGCTTGGCAAATTATATTAGATCGACCATATGTAACTGCCAATATTTGACCATTTTTGACCTGCACAAATGGCAATTTCATATGGTTTAACCTAACAGATACTCATTAAATATGGGATATTTACTGTTGTGCAATACATGCCTTCCTTTAAAACCTCATGTTCTGCAAGAGAGCTCAGTAAGCTTTTTCTGTAAAAGGCCACGTAGTAAATATTTTAGACTTTGTGTGCCTTATAGCCTCTGTCCCAACTATTCAGCTTTGCCAATTTTTTTATCAGAGCAGTCATAGACAATCTATAAATGAATAAGTATGGCTGTGTTCCAGTAAAACACCGTTTATAAAAACAGGATGGACTCATGAGGAAACAGAAAATCTGCATAGCTCTATAACAAGTAAAGAGATTGAATAATCAATCAAGAAACTGCTCACAAAGAAAAGCTCAGGACCAGATGGATACACTGGTGAATTCCACTAAACATTTAAGAATTAATACCATTTCTTCATGAACACTTCCAGAAAATAGGAGAGGAGAGAATACTTTCCAGTTCCTTCTATGAGGCCAGTATTACCTTGATGCAAAAAAACAAAGGCATCAAAAGAAAAAAATCTACAGACCAATATCTCTTAAGAATACAGATGTAAAAATACTAAAAAAATACTTCAAATTGAACCCAGCAATATATAAAAAGGATTATACATCATGACCAAGTGGGATTTATCCCAGGAATGCAAGGTAGGTTTAACAACTGAAAATCAAGTTATGGAATACAGCACATAAATAGAACAATGTACAAAACCACATGATTAACTGAATAGACACGGAAAAGCACTTGACAAAATTCAACACCCCTTTATGGTAAGAACATTCAACAAATTAGATATGGAAGGGAACTTCCTTAAGCTGATAAAGGGCAGCTACAAAAAAATTACTGCTCACATCATCCCTAAAGGTGAAAGACTGAATCTTTTCCCTCTCAGATGAGGAACAAGACAAGGACGTCCACTCTTACCTTTTCTATTCAACATTGTACTGGAGGCTCTAGCCAGGGCAATTAGGCAAGAAAATGAAATAAAAGGCACTAGGAAAAAAAGAGGTAAACAATCCCTATTGCAGATGTTGCGATCTTGCATATAGAAAACCTTGCATATAAAGAAATCCACTAAAGAATTTTTTGCATGTAAGAAACTGTTAGAATGAATAAATGAGTTCAACAAGGTTGCAGGATATAAGATCAATATACAAAAAATCTATTGCATTTCTATATACCAGCAACAAACACTCCAAAAACGAAATTAAGAAAACAATTCCATTTACGATACCATCAATAAAACAGTTAGGAATAAATTTAACAACAGAAGTGCAAAATTTTACAAAACATTGTTGAAAGAAATTAAAAACCTAAATAAATAGAAAGACATCTCATGTTCCTGGATTAGAAGACCTAATATTGTTAAGATGTCAATGGACCCCAAATTGATCTATAAAGTCAACACAATTCCTATCAGACAATGTCGAATGCCAAAAGTAGAAAAGTATAAGATGCAAAATAAAAGAAGGAAAGTCCTGGATGGACTGGATAGAAACCACTTTCTTAGTCACACATAGCAAAAGATAATGAACAATTTTGGAATTGGAAATTAATATTCATAATCATATATATTTTATGCTAACTGAACAATAAACTGTATACAAGTCTCATTCCAAAATTTAGACTCATTCTTCTCAACTAACCTTTTTGTCATATTCATAAAATTCAGAATTAATATGGGGGGGATATGGTTGAGATAGCTCTCAGGATTGGGTGGATCATCTCTGACAATTATAATCACTATTTTTTGCCAAAGTGGGAAGATGGATCCATTTTATAATAGTGCCTTAGCCCATTTCTGTCCAGGAATGCTAAATAGTACCCAAGTAGGGGTGTTCACATGAGTAATCAGTATCATTACCATCTACATGATTCTTTTGATGCTAAAGAAGTTATCTAGCTGAAAGGAACTATATATTTCTTCTCATTTGCTCAGCTTGTATTGAATGCTGTGCTATGATGCCACACAGGGGGCTAGGTGCTAGAATATGGCAGAGAACAAGCTCCAACTCTTGCTTCAACCCTAGAACTTGTAATCTGCTTGGATATCATCTAATTCAATGGTTCTCAACTGGGGGCAATTTTACATCCTGGGGGGCATTTGGCAATATCTGGGGACTTTGTCACAATTAAGGGAATGCTACTGGCATCTATTGAATAGGCCAGGGTTGCAGCTAAACATTCTAAAATATACAGGACTATCCCCAGAACAAAGAAACAAAGAAACTCAATCTCCCCATTTTACAGAAGAATAAACTGAGGCCTATGTAATGATGCACCCAAGATCATCGGCTCTACAGAAATGGAGTCCAGAAGTCCTGGTTGCATACTGCGTTCAATAAACTTTCACCTTCCCTTCTTTGAACTGATACTGAGGACTCATTTTGACATTTGTTCTCCCTTTCCTAAAAGCAATGGGTTCTGCAGTTGCACCCTAATGGAAGGCTGTTTTAGCCAGTAATGGAGAAGCAATCACCTTTGATCTGCATGATTGCTGCAGGAGACGGGCTCGAGAGTTGAGTAACAGAGCTGCCTTGGCATGGTTGGATATGGCTTCTGGACTTTGAAAGTAAGGATACTGTGAAGAAAAGCACAGACTTGGAAGTTCCATTTATGCATTCTTTCCCTTGTTCATTCCTAGATTCAAAGCAAAAAATACTGAGCCCCTACTATGTGGCAAACATAGGCAAGAAACCAGAGGCATGACAATGGATAATCAATATGTGGTCCTTTTTTTCAACAAGAGACACAGAGATGAACAAGGCATTACAATACATTGAGATAGAAACACTGATGGAGGCAGGACAGGATGGAATGGGATGTGGCAGGCGGTCAGAGTTATTGGTTGCAAGCAACAGAAACCAATTTTGGCTTATTTGAGCAGAAAAGAAATTTACTGGAAAAATACCAGGGAGCCCACAGAAGCACCAGAGAGCCTAAAGAACAAGGCTCAGAAAACAGACAGGAAAAGGGAGGCTCAGCTATAGCTGGTATCTCAGCCTCAAATCTACCATGATGAGGACTCTGCGACTGCAGTCAGGGAACACTGGCTGTTAAAGTTTAACAGCACTACTCCAGCACTGGACACTATAAGTTGCACTGGACTCCTGCCCCATGACCCTGGAGCCAGCATTTTGCTGGCACAGCTATGGCAGGATGGCTTCCCCAGTGTCCCAGCTTTTTTAACTTTCCAGATTCTAAAGCAAAGTCTTTGGCTCACTCTGGCTGCAAGGCATGCTGGGAAAGTAAGCATCTCACCTGTTGAGTTTCCGCAGATAGAGGCCAGCTCTGTCTCCCACCACCAAAACTCATGCGTAAGAACAAGTCCTCCTAGGCTTTGCTCAAATGTCACCTTCTCAGTGAGACCAAAGTGTATCAAATCAACCCATTGTACACCTTAAACTTGTACAACTTTATATGTCAATTATATCTCAATAAAGCTGGAAGAAAAGGGAAAAAAACCCTCTAATACCTCCCTCCCACAGCACTTGTTACCACCCTTCCATGCTATATTTTCCCCCATAGCTCTTATTATTATCTCATATACTATATGTCTATTTCTTTATATACTTGTCTATGCCTCCCTTCTCAAATGTAAGCTCCATTTGGAAGGAATCTGTGTCCAGTTTATTCACTGCTGAGTCCGCAGTGCCAAGCACAGTGTCTGAAGCATAGTAGACTCTCAATAAACATTGTTGAATAAACGAATGAATGGATGGATTCTTCAAACAAAGGGAGATCAAAGACCCCAAGGATCCCAATTTCAACAAACGCTCACTGCACAGAGCCTTTGGGAAAGGCCTGGGGATAAATCAGAGAGAGCTTCCTGGAGGAAGTGCAACCTGAGCTGAGTCTTCAGAAGGGGCAATGCAGGCAAATCAGGATCGAGAAAGCAAGACTTAAACAGTTATGTGGGATTCCAAGAATGTGTTGTTTTATGGTTTGCCAGGATTCTGGGATCAGCCAAGCTCCCTGCATCTTTTCTGTAAGAAGGAGGCGCTGGGTTGGACAGGTACAGCATCAGGCTTGACCACCAAAAGCCAAGACGCAGAGCTTGGAGGTGGAAGGAATCTGACCAACAGCATCCAAGAGTGAGTTCCCTGTAGAATCAAACGGTAGGTTCCAAGGAAAACCTGGAGCCTTAAACAAAACGGTATTATTCTGAACATGATTTTGGAGAAAGGCAATCGGAGCAGTGAGAAAATAATGATCAAACCTAAAAGGCGAATGAGTTTTTCTTAATAAAGGTGCTTGTATTATTACCTGGATAGCTTTTTGTTTAAGTGATTATGTTGCCATAGAACTTTTTGTAATTCATTAAAATTCATAGGACATGGAGGGCCAGGAAAAACAAGAGTAGGTGGCAGGGTTATTACTTGAAGTCCAATTCAATAAATAAAATTTATTTTTCTATAGAGTCCTTTATACACAATATTGCCAGTGGCTTTACGGTCCAACAAGACTGAGTCTGAATGACTTAAGGTATTTGCTTTCAGATCAAATCGACTTTATGAACGTTCTGACTTCCCCCTGTACTAAATGAAGTGATATACAGCTATTCTCGACATAATTTCTGTCACCACCATTATCTTTCCTCGCTTCAGCTCTTTCACAGAGCTCCGGGGTGACATAAGTGATAATTGCTGCAGTCTTTCCCTCACAGAGGGGACTGCTTTTGCTTCTTCCAGTTGATCACTTCAGAAGGGACTTTCACAAGATGCTGGGTGGCGTAAGGAGAGGAAAGGAGCCGATAAGGACAGGAGCCTAACGAAGGGGCACAGGACTCACCCCTCTGTCAAATCCAACCGACCCAAGCACAGCCAGAGACAGTTTCCTAGGTCCTCGGGATGCAGACATGACCCAGATGCAGCCTTGTCACCTTGTGCCTTACCTCATCTCCTTATGACATTCAAATAAATGGTAATTGAAAGGCAATTTACATCTTTGCTGCAGTTTTTGCTAAAAATGCCAAGGCGAAAAGACCTTCATAGTGCACAGCAAAACTCAAAAATCCTTTCCCCAGCCTGTCTCTCCTCTCCTTCTGCCCTCCCTAAAACTCCCTCATAAATCAACCCCTGGCAGCCTTTCTGCTTTTCTTCCTTCCCCTCTTCAGGCTCAGCTCTCTGGCTTTGGCCGGTTTTTCTTTTCTACCCTCACCTAGATACTGTACCAGAAAAGAAAGCAAGCAAGGTGGGCCCGAGGCAGAAACACATTGCAAAGATTTATAACTTAATATATTTTCTTTTATAACCTGTCATAAATTCTCCCTTCAAGGAGTGCCCATTCTGAGAACAGTTGTGTTTTAGTTAAACCTACAGTGTAAAAGACTATGTTATCACCTGGACTTCCGTTTGTTTAGAATGAACAATTTTGACCCTTAGAATTGGGCCAAAGAAGAAGAGAACTGCGTATAATTTAATGTGAGCAAAAAAGATTTAATTACCTCAAGTGTGATACAGGAACAACTCCTTCTTTGTAAGAGTAGAGAAAATCCCAGAGGAAGCAGATCTGCTTTTTCCTAATTCCCTTAACCAACGACCACGTCTTTAAAATAAACCTAGGTGTCAAGACAATAGTTTTTAGAATTGGGTAAAATACACATAATATAAAATTTGCCATTTTTAAATGTACAGTTAAATGGCATTATGTACATTGATATGGTCATATAACCATCACCGCTATCCATCTCTAGAATTTTTTCATCTTCCCAAACTGAAACTGTAGCCATTAAGCAACTCCCCATTTCCCCCTCCCCCCCACTCAGCCCCTGGCCACCAGCATTCTACTTTCTCCCTCTGCGATTGGCTACTCTAGATATCTCATAAGTGAAATCATACAGTGTTTGCCTTTTGTGACTGGCTTAGCTCACACAGCATAAAGTCCTCAAGGTTCATCCATGTTGTAGCATGTGTCAGAATTTCCTTAGATTTGTTTATCCATTCATCCATTGGTAGACACTTGGGTTGCCTCCACCTTTCGGCTATTGAGAATAATGCTGCTATGAACGTGGGTGTATTCAAGCTGCCTTTTTTGTCCAATACAAAAGTCTGGAGGCTGTTTTGTTTCTGTTGGATTTTTACTGGGTAGAAAATGAGCAGCCTTGAACATTTAGTGCTTCAACTCCTTACTCATCATTGAAGTAGATGCTTTGTGGGCATTTGCCAACCCATATCCCTGTTCTCTAACAACTGCCTCCTCGTCCATCAGTTGGGATGCCACTGATGTCATCCCAACACTGGGAGTGATTCCACCCTTCCCTGGACACGTCTGATTGGATAAGGGAAAACTCTGACCAGGGGAAGCCAAGCCATTGGCTGAGATCAGCCCATCAAATTCCTCCTCTCACAAATTTGGACTTGACACTCATGAAGAGACTGGGTCAGTTAGCACAAGTCCACAAGTACTGGACTTGTGCGATACGTAAATTCAGGGCCACAGGGTCAGTCAGCCCGCTCTCTGAGGTGGAAAATGGAGAAAGCCAATCCCTGAGAGAAAAGAGTAAAGTCTTACTACAGAGAGGACAAGAGACAACCTGCAGCAGAGAAAGTTATACACCCAGAGAAAGGAACAGAGACAGAAATAGAAAGAACCTGCCTTTGGCGCCACTGGCCTTTCTGTTTCTGAAATGCTGTATTTCCCATTCCTGTGTTCCTTGAGATGCTCGTGTATCCTTCCAAAAAAGTTCCCATTTTGCTTAAGTTATTTTGAGGGATTTCTGTTCTCGGTAACCTAATGTGTCAAGATAATCTATTGAGATATTAATTTTTGTCTTGTTTCTCTGCTCAAGGAGAGAAAGATGAGAAGTAATTTTCTCTTTCTCCCCACGTCCTGAAAGAACAGCCACATTTCTGTTTTTGCTTTATTGTTCTAAGATTCCACTCATTCTTCTAAGGTAGCCACTAGCCACACGTGACTATTGTGTGCTTTTGACATGTGGTTAGTCCCAGTTAGGGACACTGTAAGCATAAGATACACACTGTTGCAATGGCGTAGCCCTAAAATCAAATGTCAAATAGCCCATTAATCATTTTACATTGGTTACATGTTCAAAATGGTAGTGTTTTGGCTATCTTGGGTTAAATAAAATATATTATTAAAATAAATTCATCCATTTTGCTTTCCTATTTTAATGTGGCCACTAGAAATTTTTAAATTATACATGCGGCTCAAATTATATTTCTCTGGGACAATGTCAGTTGAAGGTCTAGGCTAGTCGGGGGGGAAAAGGAGTGTCCAGAACTTCTTTGCATTCCAGGAGTCCTTCAGAAGAAAGTTCCACTGTTGTCTTTAGTGGGTAGGTCAGACTGACCATGGAATTAAGCTAGAGTTGTCATAGAGGAGCCAGAGGAGAAGGGCGCTGTGAATGGAGGAGGGAATAGTGTCACCCTGGGGAGAACTGGAGATCCTAGGACACAGAGGGTGGAGGGAGGCAGACCATGAGCGCCAGAGACCTGCAGTGCCCTAGATGAGACAACCCTCTGACCGGGTGACTCCTGGATCCTAGGGGTGATGGCCAAGAACCATGACTGCAAAGGCTATAGGGAGGTCCCTGTATCTGAGCCACAGCTCAACTATGGAAAGCATCTCCCAAAACAGATGGGTGAGGACCAAGCCCCCACTGGCATCAAAATAAACTCCAGGATTTGATAAAATGCCATGGGGCGGGGTGGGGGGCAGCCTAGTGCTGACAGATACGGCACATTTCATCAGTCATGTGGGTGGGGCCTCGGAGTCCGATTTTATTTGACTTAGAAAAATGAAGAGAGGTGAGGTTTTCTGCACCCCAGCACAATGGAACAAATTCATGCCTGTTTCACCAATAATCTTGGGCTAAGACAGCCAGATTCTGCGGGTCTTCAGGGCATGTGAAGTCGAAAGTCCATGGGCCTCTGTGCACGTGGCTGGCTGCAGGACTTCTCTCTCGTAGCCGCTGACCTGAAGTATCAGGACCCATATGCCTTCCAGTTAGATACATCTTCTTAGGAATATACCGAGAACTACTGGGAACCAGAAGCCAAGAGAATTCCGAATAACGTCAAAGCTGCCGTCATATAACCTCTGAGCTGGAAAGAATCCATAGAGATGACACAGTCCAACTCCTTCGTTCTAGCAGAAAGAAACCATAGCCTGGGTGGGAAGAACGGAGGATTTGCTTGTGGTCACACAGGCAGTGGTCAGATCTCTAACTAGAAGGCGGATGCCTTTTTTACTCTCCTGGGCATCTCAAACGGCCCTAGAGCTGGGTCCTCAACACTGGGGCCTCACATCCTTCCCTTTTCAAAAATGCCAAACAATTTACAAGATTCCAGGCAGAGCCTTCTAACCAGATAACATGCAGGTATCGGATTTGAGACATTCAAACTCTACAAGGAGGAAACTACTTTTACTAGAACTATGCACATATACACACATTGTCATCAGATACAGCCTAGTACAGCTTCTGTAGCTGCTATAACCGAAAGAGGGTGGCTTAAATAAGAAGCTCATCATTGTCTCATGAAACAATCTGGACATAAGTAGTTCAGAGCCAGTAAGAAGGCTCCAGGTGCCTGAGGCCCAGGATCTCCCACTGTGTTGCTGTTCTTCCACACATACGGTCTTTCCTTCACTGTGTGGTCCAAGAGGGCTCATCTTCATACCTTCATTCTGACCAGTGTGGGGCAGAGGTGGGCAAAAGAGAGGAACGGGGAGAGTCATGACTGGAAGCTGCTAATATCACTTCTGCTCACACCCTATTGATCAGAACTCAGTCACATGGCCATGCCTCACTGCAGGGGAGACTGGAGAGCAGCCTTTGTTCTGAGAAGCCACACACCTGGCAAAAAGTCTATCACCACAGAAGAATAGAGTAATAGATGTGGGGAAAATTAGCTGCTCGTGGATACAGCTGCCCATGTACCCATACTCACACATCAGCATGCTGGCTCATATAGAAACACACACTTACACGTCAATGAATGCACCTGGCACCCATGTTCCTATGTGTACTTTCACACACACTCAGATATGCACGTGTTCCAACCCTATGCATGCTTGTTCATCCATTCACATGTTCATATATCTCCACACAAAGCACACATACCAGTGTGGCTGTGTCACTAACACACACATACAAATGCGTGTACACGTGGAGAGAAACAGAGACGGAGGGAGAGGAGGGACTGCAAAACCTGTCACTCTGTCAACCTGCTGTGCAATGTGGGGATCGATTCCCAATCTTCGTATGTCCCCTCTCATTGGGGATGCCCCTTGTCCTGTGTTTAGGACACATTCTTTTTTCCTATATTCAGAAGGACATTTAGAACAAGATGAGGGATTATGCAACACACCACAATGTAAAACAAAATAAAATAGCGTGGAAGTGCCTGTAAAGAGGTCCACCCCATACTCCGCACCCATAACCCCTGGGGTAACTGACATCTCACCCTCTCTATTGGCAGTCTGCCCGCCGCATGTTTGGGGCTACCCAGCTGACTAGGAGGACATATAAGGTGCTAGAGCCAAGATTAAGAATACCTGTAAGGCCAAGTGGTGTGGGAAGGGATGCAGACTTAGAAGCAAGTATGAGATACGGTGAAATACCCAAGCAGGTCACTGCATACACCTGACACACAGCACTTAGTGAATACTTGGATGGATGGATGGATGGATGGATGGATGGATGGATGGATGGACAAGTGGACAGATGGATAGTGGATGAGCAGATTCATGGGCAGAGAGCATAGACTATTCTGCACCCTGCCCTCATTTCACTCCTGTAACTCGATCCCCTGACACAGCAGTAGTCACATAGTAGGTACACAAACAACAGTTAAGCCAGTTGGCTGGCTGATTGGATGGAAGAATAAATGGTTTAGATCTTTTCCATCCTTTTTGGAAAATGAGTGTTTGCCCAAAGTGACATTTTGGATTAAGTAAATTGAGGCATGGGGAGGAACAGAGCTACCACTTACTGGCATTTACTATGTTCCAGACAGAACAGTTGCACGTGCTGGCACGTTTAATTCTCAAAAGAAGCCTGTAAGGCAGGTTCTATTATTATCTTCTCCATTTTACAGTTGATAAACTTGAGACACAGAGAGATTAAGTACTTTGCCCGAGGTCACTTGCTCAAGCTAGTGAGTGGAGAGCAAGAATTTGAACCAGGGCTGTCTGACTCTAGCTTGCAACCATGCCGTACTGTAGAGAGCTTTCCCCAACTGCAATGGGCTGTGGGAGCCCAGTTCACGTAACAGATGAGGGAAAGGCAGCTCTGCCTGTTTTGAATCATGATCCCGGAGCTCCGCTGCTCCCGTCCCCTCTCCTTACTGCCTAGGACAACTCTGTGGACCCCTGGAGCCCCATGAAGCATGGTGGGGAAGCTGCTGCTCTGTAGGACGCTCCAGGGCTCTTCCTGGCCCTGTGCTAAGAGGCCTCCCAGGCTACCGCAAGTAGAGATAAAATTACATCCCCCAAAGCTTCCCACCGATAGGGGGAAAAGCAGTTAAGGGAAATGGGACACAATGGGAAAAAAATCCAGGTGGCCCCGGGCTTTGTCGCCTCACCGCTGTGAGCTTCATTTCCTCAGATGTGAAGTGGGTGTAATGTTGCCACCTTCACAGGGTGGCGGGTGGGTGACAGGAAACAATGCGTGCTCCGCACACAGCGCGTATAATAAATAGTCACTGAACGTCGGGTGGCAGTAGTAGCAGTGGAGGAAGCCCCAGAGGATCCTAGTTCTCTGGCCCCATTAGGTGGCAACTCCTTTGCCTTGTCTCTTCTGGCAGCATGAGATGGTAAAAAGAGGATTAGACAGATGTGAATTAGAATGTCAACTCAGCTACTTACTAGCTGAGTGACCCTGGGCAAGTCACTTTACCTCTCTCAGCTTCCATTTCTACTTACTTAAGTGTAGACTATTTGCTAACTTCTGTTGCAAGCATCAAATTAAACGAAGGCAGGCACACAGGAAGGGGGACATAAACATTCTTCTTTCTTTCCCATTTCCCGGGGCCTTTAGGGTTTTGCAGTGACAGCCAACAGCCCCAGCTCCCGTGAAATCCACAGCTGCTTCCTTAGGACGAAGGTTCCCCAGCCACTTCTCCCCACAGGGGATTACAGTTCTCTCCTTCCCACCAGGCTCCAAGACCTGCTGGCTTCTGCTCCTCGGCTATGGGATAACTTCCTCCTGGTTATTTAATTTCTCTCCAAACAGCAAGGGAGAAAGAGCAGGCCGGCTCCTGCCTTGGGCAGACAATCTTCAGATACAGAAATCACTTCCCTAGGCAGCACAGACGAAGAAAGATTTGGGGCCCTGGATGAATCATCAGGGCTCCGGGGAAGCAGGGAGCATCACAGTCTATCATCCAGTTGGCATCACGGAGAAACAAGGGTCGCTGGGATTCCTGGAAAAATGACATGTGAGAGGAGGCTTTGGGGGGCCAGTGAGACAATTTACTAGTTGGCCGTGCCATCTAAATAACGCCCGAAGGTCCCCTGGACACCTGTGTCACCTCACAACAGGGGATCTGAGTGAGGCGGCCCGGACAGGTCCGCAATGGCGAGAGGAGTCAGCTGTCACATCAGCCTTTGCCACTGTCACGGGGGTTGAGTCTCTCTCCTCCTCCTTGGGTGTTTCACTCGAGTGTACGTCTGTACGGGGCCTGGCACAGAGCATGGGTGGCACGGAGCGGAATGGATCAGAATCCTGCCCAGGAAGAGTGCTCAGAGAGGGTAGACATGTGCACCAACTGTCGCACCTAGTCATCACCGTGCTAGGCGCTGGGCGTTCATTCGCTTCATCTACACCACCGCTCTGTGGCGTCAGTGCAGTTATGATTCACATCTCACAAACACAGAAAGTGAGACACGACAGTTCAGTGACTTGCCCAAGATCACCGTCAGCAAGTGGCAGTGGCAGGAATAGAAACCAGGCGGTGTAGCTTCGAGCCTCCGCCTTCAACCCCTCCACTCCAGTCCACACAGGACTGGAAGCAGTAGGGCCATTCAGGCTTCGGGGTAAAGTGTTCAAGGCAGTGCACAAAGGGAGCCCTGGAAGGCTTCCCAGATCCCATATGGTTTGGACCGAAAGGGATGCAGGAGGGTGGGCATTCGGGCAGATGAAACAGCGTGAGTAAACAGACAGAGGATACCCTGCGGGCTTGGAAAGTGGACCTCACCAGCCGGTGGGAAGGTCCTGGAGGAGAAGGTTGGTAGGAGGGGGCTCAAGCATGAGAGCAAGAGAAGGTCTGAGGCCACCGAGGTTCTAGAACAGGAGAGAGACCTGCTCAGATTCGTGCTTTGGGGGCTGCGGCGGTAACGTGTGCCAGGAAGCAATGGAGGGGCTGAGCCCCGAGAAGAGGGCTGGAGAGGAGGGTCCAGTCACTTACAGGTGATTCTGTAAAATTTGAGGAAGAAAGGGGGAAAGGGAGGAGAAGGATGAAACCCAAGGAAAAGAAAAGGGGAGCAAGGTAAAGAAAAGCAAGGAGAGGAAGAAAGAAGGAGGGAAAGGGAAAAGGGAGGGCAAGACCTGACTCTGGCCCGGGCGCCAGGCACACGCGTTCTCTCAGCGTTTCCCGAGTGTAGGGCTCACGCGTCCGGTGATGGGCACACACGGAGATGACACGAGGGGCGCCTGGCCATGGGGTTAAATAACGCCAGAGCTGGTAGTAAGAAGGGTGTCCCCCTTTAAATGTGTTCGTCCTGTTTGTGTTGAAAGGGAGTGTTGGTTTGGTGTCCCCTGATGCTTGCTAATCTTCCTCTCTAACAGAGTGGCCTCCGGCCCACAGTCTTTGGCGGGCGATGGTAAATAGCTAGCACTGAGAACATTATCTTGTTTTTGTTTTTGTATTGGGGTCGGATATGACAAAAATCACAAAAATGGTGCCCAAGTGACCAAAGTGCTGGTTTTCCATCCTGGCTGCACTTTAGAATCATCTGGGAGTTTAAAAATCCTAATGTCCAAGCTGCTCCACAGACTCTGGTTTGATGGGCCTGAGATGGGGCCAATGCAACAATTTTTTTAAGCTCTTGAAATGATTCTAAAAAGCAACCACAGCTGAGAACCGCTGGCTAAAGTCTTGAAAATATCCCATTATCTCGTTTAAATCATCACCGGTATGTCATTACTCTGAGGATGGTGACAAAAATCTCTACCTCACGCCATTGCTGAGGACAGGGGATCTGACCAATATTTGTAGTTCAGGTTCATCTCTTCTATGATCATGTCCCCTCCCTAACCTTCATTCCAATGCCCAGGGCTGGGCTCAGGGCCAGGATCATAGCACTTAAAAGTCCTGCAGGGTCCTCTGCCCCCATGGAGATTACAGCAAAGCTACCCCATGTGAAGGCATGTCCACTTGTAAGCTGACCCTCCTAAGACGTGCAGCTTTCCAAGTGCCCGATGCAGCCCCAGCCCTGGCAACATTCCAATTCAACCAGCCTTGCTGAGGACACTGGGGAGTCCCGTGTCCTCTTCCCAGCCCATCCATTCTCAGTGGAGGGAAGCTGGTTCTTTTAATTAAGCCCCACATCAGTGCCAAGTGCTTCCAAGACAGAGTGTGGGAGGAGTCTCTGAAGTGTGAGACAAGTTGACAAGGGGGGGTCATGATGGATCCTTCCACACCAGATTCAATATGCCTCTAACGATACAGCCAGCATCAGTCCAGACTAGCAGCGGCCCCGTGACGCACGTGTTTTCTCTGCAAACCAGAAAGAAGTTTTCGCTCAAAGGAATTCCCAAGAATGCCATTGCCTGAGACACATGAATCTGCACAACAGGGACTGCATCTTTAAATACCTTTAGGGGCCATATGAGAAACATCTGTGAGTGAAGCAGGCCAGGGTGGGTGCAGCAGGGAGTAGCAGAGACTGCGGCAAACAGGAGGGGAAATGCCAAGGAGAAAGCTGCTTCTGAGCTCTGGGTCCAGTGGATCCAACTGGGTCCCGTGTAGCCTAGTCTTCTGATTCTTTTAGGGGAGCAGTCTTCCCATTTCACTCTGAGTAAAAGCTAAAGTCCTGACAAAAGCTTGTCAGCCCGTCATGATCTGCTCTTCCTCTCCCATTGCCACCATTTCTGTGTCCTCTTTTCCTATCACTCCCACCCTGCTTGCTCCCACCCCAGTCACTCTGACTTCCCTGCTGATCCTGAAACTCACCAGCCACACTCTCGTCTCAGGGCCTTTGCACGTGCTGCCTGGCAGGCTCTTTTCCCAGGCATCCCCATGGCTCATTCCCTCACCACCTCCAGGTCTTTGCTCTAATCTACGCTCTCTCAATGAGATTCACTCCAACTAACTACCCTCTGCCATCTGCCCTCCCCACACCCCAGCCCTCCTTACTCTGCTTTTTATTCTTTCGTACAGCATTTATCACCTCTCACCTATATTACCCCAAAAGTCTTTTACTTTATTTACAGGTTTTACTTTATTTACTGCTATATCCTAAGCACCTGGAACCATGCCTGGCAGGTAATAAGTGCTCAATAAACATTTGTTCAATGGATAACTGAAATCTGCTGTTATGAACTGAAATTATGGTGAAATTCATATGTTGAGACCCTAACCTTCAATGTGACCATATTTGGATACAGGGCTATTTAAGGCAGTAGTTAAGGTTTAATGAGGCCATAAGGGTGACCTTAATCCAAAAGGACTGGTGTCCCTATAAGAAGAGGAAGAGACACCAGGAACACACATGTACAGAGAAAAGGCCACGTGAGGACACAGCAAGAAGGCAGCCTCCTGCAAAGGCAAAGGCCTCATCAGAAACCAACCATGCTGGCACCTTGCTCTTGGACTTACAGAAAATAAACTTCTGTTGTTTAAACCCCTCAGTCTGTGGTATTTTGTTATGGCGGTCCAGGCAAACGAATATATCTGGACATCTGGATTTTTGTGTGAAATCTCCTGATTCATAAACGCTGTCCACCGTTTCAAAATTTAAAAATAAACTTAAAAGATCTTTCTGAGGGCCAAACAGGGCATGTCTACGAGCCAGATATTGGACATGTGCCCCTAGCTTGTGATGTCAGGCTTGCTAGAAGTCATGTACTCAAAGAAGGATTCATATCCCACTTTAGATCACCTGTGCTCATCCAGCATCTCTCAGTTAGGACAAGGAAAGGTGAGAGTTTTGTCGGCCTCCTCCCACCCTACCCCTTGTGCAACTCACTGGAGCCAAAGGCTCTGAACTGCAAAAACGATCATGCTCCCCCATTCCTGAGTCCTCCCATTAGCCCCCTATTGCTCTTGCAGTAAAACCCATCTCCTTACAGGATCTACTCAGCCCTTCATGATCTGTCAGCGGGAGGTATACAGCAGTGATGAATGCCACCTCCGGGTATGGCCCCCCAAAACCCAAGTGGCCACCCACATTCTCTTTTCCCCTTCTGTGGCAACCATTAAGGCTTTGTGTTGAAGATGGCAGGGTCACGTGATGGAGGGAGGCAGGATCCCTGAGTCACTGCTTAGAAGAGAACCACCAGGAGAGCTGCCCAGACTGTGACAGGAGTAAGAAATAAGCCTTATGGGCTTCCCTGGTGGCGCAGTGGTTGAGAGTCCGCCTGCCGATGCAGGGGACGCAAGTTCGTGCCCGGGTCCGGGAAGATCCCACATGCCGCAGAGCGGCTGGGCCCGTGAGCCATGGCCGCTGAGCCTGTGCGTCCGGAGCCTGTGCTCCGCAACGGGAGAGGCCACAACAGTGAGAGGCCCGCGTACCACAAAAAAAAAAAAAAGAAAGAAGCCTTTATTGTTTAAGAAACTGAGATTTTGGGGTGTTACTGTAGCACAGCTAGCCTTTCCTGATTATTACAGTGCAAACGCCAATAATAGCAGGCTGTTCCTCCCATTTAATCCAAGCCAATGGGACTCTCTCAGGATGGAGAGAAATAGCAAAGCCTTAGTTCAGATTCATCCAGCAGAGGCTCCCTGAAGACAGTGCCCAGTAGTTCCTGCTTTCTGGAACCTCTGAGGGAATCTGGATCCTGCTCTTTGAAAGCCTGGGCCACACGACTCTGAATGAATTCTTCCCCGCACTGTCCCAACTTTGATCCTACTCTGACCCCTGGGACTTACTCCCAAAACTTGGTCTCCCTACCATTTCCCTGTCTTCCAAACCTAGAGATTCTGCACCCTGTGTGACCTCAGATAGGAAGCCTCTTTTCCCCAGACCACTCAGAGCCCAGTCTCCGACACTGGCCCTTAAAAGGTGCCCTGGTCACACCAGGAAGTCCATGCCTGCATCCAGCCCTTGACACAGTGATTCAATATGGCCAGAGTGCTCTTTTTTGTCAATTTCCTTCTGAATCCATTTACAAACATTTAAAAGTTGCAAGATGGGAACAAACTCATACAACCCAATGGTTAAGGATTTGGGATCTGGAGCCAGATTGCCTTTTTTTTTTTAACATCTTTATTGGGGTACAATTGCTTTACAATGGTGTGTTAGTTTCTGCTTTATAACGAAGTGAACCAGCTATACATATACACATATCCCCATATCCCCTCCCTCTTGCGTCTCCCTCCCTCCCACCCTCCCTATCCCACCCCTCTAGGTGGTCACAAAGCACCGAGCTGATCTCCCTGTGCTATGCGGCTGCTTCCCACTACCTATCTATTTTACATTAGTAGTGTATATATGTCCATGCCACTCTCTCACTTCGTCCCAGCTTACCCTTCCCCCTTCCTGTGTCCTCAAGTCCATTCTCTACGTCTGTGTCTTTATTCCTGTCCTGCCCCTATGTTCTCCAGAACCAATTTTTTCTTTATAGATTCCATATATATGTGTTAGCATACAGTATTTGTTTTTCTCTTTCTGACTTACTTCACTCGGTATGACAGACTCTAGGTCCATCCACCTCACTACAAATAACTCAATTTCGTTTCTTTTTATGGCTGAGTAATATTCCATTGTATATATGTGCCACATCTTCTTTATCCATTCAACTGTCGAAGGACACTTAGGTTGCTTCCACGTCCTGATTCTCTTAGCTTTTGCTTGTCTGTAAAGGTTTTAATTTCTGCGTCGAATCTGAATGAGATCCTTGCTGGGTAGAGTAATCTTGGTTGTAGGTTTTTCCCTTTCATCACTTTAAATATGTCCTGCCACTCCCTTCTGGCTTGCAGAGTTTCTACTGAAAGATCAGCTGTTAACCTTATGGGGATTCCCTTGTATGTTATTTGTTGTTTTTTCCTTGCTGCTTTTAATGTTTTTTCTTTGTATTTAATTTTTGATAGTTTGATTAATATGTGTCTTGGCATGTTTTTCCTTGGACTTATCCTGTATGGGACTCTCTGCGCTTCCTGGACTTGATTGACTATTTCTTTTCCCATGTTAGGGAAGTTTTCAACTATAATCTCTTCAAATATTTTCTCAGTCCCTTTCTTTTTCTCTTCTTCTTTCTGGGACCCCTATAATTCGAATGTTGGTGCGTTTAATGTTGTCCCAGAGGTCTCTGAGACTGTCTTCAGTTCTTTTCATTCTTTTCTCTTTATTCAGCTCTGCAGTAGTTATTTCCACTATTTTATCTGCCAGGTCACTTATCTGTTCTTCTGCCTCAGTTATTCTGCTATTGATTCCTTCTAGAGAATTTTTAATGCCATTTATTGACAATGGGAGAAGCCACAACAGTGAGAGGCTCGCGTACCGCAAAAAAAAAAAAAAAAAAAAAAAAAAAGAGCAATTGGGCTTTAAAACGAGGTCAGTTTGACTCCAAAAGCTCACTCCACTGTTCCTGGCTACCTCTTGTAGTAATTAAAACTATTTGTTGAGCTTTCATTTATGTCCCAGGCAAAGTACAACTGACATAGCATCCTTTGCGCAGAGCATGTCATCCTCAGGAAACTGAGGCCGGAGGAGCTAAATTTGTTGCCCACGTGCGCACAGCTCCTAAGTGACAGAGGTAGGACTGGAACTCGGATCTGCAATCTCCACAGTGTTTGTTCTTTCCCGATGACATCAAGCTGCAGAGGCTAAAGGCCTCCCACACTGATGAAATTCCCACCATCACCTCACAGGCCACATCGTGGCTGTCCCATAGTGGCTTGTGGAGTTGGATGCTTTTCCTGTAATTCAGAATTCTTGATACTTTGACCAAAACTGAGGTTTCCCTGCATGCGGTGAAAAAGGATTGGCCCAGGAAATGAGAGGGGGAAGTAAGATTGTAGGCTCTTGTTTACATATGCAAGGCATGTGTTCTTACAAAAGCTCATACATCTGAAAATTGCATCTTTTTAAAGAAACCGTCCCACAGAACTATTGGGAAAGGACTTCCGGGGCCCAGCTTCAGTAGCTGATTAATGACCTATAAGCTGCTGACATCAGAAGCTGGTGAGGGTGGTCCGGCTCTACCCCACAGATAAAAGATGCTGCCAACCCCAAACGCCGTGTCCCCTTTGGAAGGATGGCAAAGCTAACTCCCAGCCTGCTTTTTTTTCTGCTGCCCTGGGGGAGGTTAGCTTCTCAAAGCATTCCCAGCAAGGGCTATAAAAGACTTTTGGAAATCCGAGCTTACCCACATAATAGATTCCTTAGAACCCTTTCTGCAAAGAGGCAAGTACAAATCACAAATAGTTAATGAAACCAAAGTAAAATTTGCAGTGAGATAAATCTCCTGGACGTTCCAATTACATGAGCCAATAGCACCTCTGGATAGAGAAAAAAAACCTGAGGGGCCAGAAGGGAAGGTGGCCGACGGCACTGCGCTCCCTGGCAATGCCCCTGCATTAAGGAAACTTTGATATTCCGCACACGGGTACACATAAGATCACAAAAGAGCCGAGGAAAAAGCTCCTTCTATTTCAGAATCACATAACCGGAGTAAGAAGGCTTGAAGCCAAGAAAGCCTTGATGTTTTGCCTTCTTAAGAAGACCTACAGTTTTAATCCATGTTAGCATATTAATTGCCCTTATGCAGCTGTGTGCTGCTAATTACAAATGAATGGTGTTTATTCATGATAGAAGACCCAGCGGAAAAGTCTGTCTACTTAGCAACACTATGTTAATTTGAGTTTGGCTTTCAAAGGTCATAAAACTGCTTTGAATGAAAACGTTTCTTAAAGAGAGAGTTGTTTCCCCTTCTCTCCTTCACCCATTGCAAGGAAGTTCTGGGTAGAGATCTGGTCCTTTCTCAGTGCTCAGACTTGCTTCTCAGATGGGTGAGAGCCGGTTTCCCTAGTGGGCAGGGAAACGGCATTAGCCTCTGCTGCCAGCGCGCGATGCACAGCCCACCCTCTTTGCCTCTTTCCCTCTTGGTTTGTTTTTCAAGTATCAGCGCGTCAGCACTGCAGACCCATCTCTCCTTTTCTATCTGCAAGTAGGAAACACCCATCCCCACCGGCCAGAATTTCTCTCTGTGCTCCTTGCCTGCATGCTCGTGTCTGGGTGGTAAGTCTGACCAACCTCGCCTTGACCAACTAGCTGCCTTCAAGTTAGGGATTAAGGAACTAGGAGCCCCCAGTTCTCATTCCAGTTTTTACCTGAGAGCCCTGAATCTGGGGGAGGCGACGGGCACAGTGTTTTATATAATCAAAGCATCATTTCTCATTTGGTTAGTGATGCTTGAGCACAGTATCTGCTGGACAGAACACACAAGAGCTAGTGGAAGCGTGGCTCCTTGAACCTCTCTTGAAGTCTATAACTTAGATATTTCCAAATTCTCTTTACCGTGATTAGTCTGAAGTATTAAAGCTTGAGCCTGTATGTTTATCTCCCCTGTGGAAATCCCATTTTCCTTCTATAATAATCCTAAAAGGCAGTGCTATTTATTATTCCCCTTTTTTCAGATAAGGAAACTGAATCTCAGAGAGGTCAAACAGCTTGCCCAAAGTCACACAGCTAGTACAATGTGAAAGTAGAAACTGAATATATCTGACTCCATAGTTCTGAATCACTGCTTTACAGGGACCTACCAAAAACTCAGGGCTTTTCAATGTGGAAAAAGACGTGTGCTAGAGAGATGGAGAGAATCCAAACTCATACCTGGATAACCTGAGAGCAAGGTCCTCCATGCCCTCTGGGGCATTGGCCACAAGCTGAAAGATGCTATTACCCTAGACCAAAGCATTTTAGAAGCTCAGTTTTTAAAAATCAGTAAAATGTAATCCATCAAACTATTGAGAAGTTGCAGCTGCTGATAGGATGAGACATAAACCTAGAATTGCTCGTAACCTTCTTATCACCGTGAGGGAAGAGCTTGCCAGAAAATGCAGACCACACAGAAGAGAGAAGATCTGAGATGAGGAGAGAGAAACTAAATGCTGATCTCACCATTCAAGCCCCTGGATCCAGCCATAACTGTATGTTCACCACTTTTCTAAAATTACTTGAATCAATCGCTGTCCAATTCTTCCATGTCCTGGTACTTATAAAAATCAACTATGAACTGTTAATTCTTCTGAACTTTTTTAGTTACATGAGCCAATACATCTTCCTTTCCTTATTAAACTGAGTTGGATTTTCTGTCATTTGCACCTGCCAGTGTCCTGAGTACCTATTCGTTTTCTATTGTTGTTGCTCTTTTTCTCTCCATTATTAATATCATTATTTTATAGCACATGAATAAATCGTTTAACTGTGGGTTTAGAGGGCCCTCAAACTTTACCTCACACCAAACACAAAACTTAACTCCAGATGGATCACAAACCTAACTAAACCTAAAAGCTAAAAATATAAAAACTTCTCAAACAAAACATAGGACAATATATTTGAAATCTCAGTTTAGACAAAGATTCCACAGACAGGATAGAAAAGCATTAACAATAAGAAGTTTTAAATGACAGATTAAACTTTATCGAAACTAAAAACTACTATTCTTCAAAAGACATCATTAAGAAAATGAAAAGGCAAGTCACAGGCTGGGAGAAAAGATTCACAGTACATATATCTGACAAAGAAATGGTATCCAGAATAAACAAGTCATACAACCCATAATAAAGCATTTTAATGGCAAAATGCTTAGACAGATGTTTCACAAAGAAGATACTCAAATAGCCAACAGACCGTATGAAAAGATGCCCTATAGTATGAATTTTCTGGGAAATGCAAGTTAAACTTGCAATGAGATGCCACTTCATAGCTACCAGAAAGGCTAGAATTGAAGACTGGTAACTCCACTGTTGAGTACGATAAACCACTGGAACTCTCATACTTTGCTGGGAAAATGTTAACAACCACTGTGGAAAACAGTTTGGCAGTTAGTTCAACACACTTGAAATGATCCAACCATTTCACTCCTAGGTATGGAAGAGAAATCAAAACTTGTGCCCACAAAAGGACTTTCATAAGAATGTTCACAGCAGTTCTATCAAGAACAACCAAAACCTGGAAATGACCCAAATGTTCATCGAAAACAAATCATGGTATATTCCTACAAGGGAATAATATTCATCAATAAAAATGAACAAAGAACTAATACATTCAATAACATAGATGAATCTCAAAAAGGTTATGTTGAGTGAAAGAAGCCCAGACACAAAAGACTGCATGTTGTCTGATTCCGTTTATGTGAACTTCTAATACAGGCAAAACTAAGCTATGGTAATAGAGATCAGACCAGTGGGTGCTTGGGCGAGAGTAGAGGGTGACCCTCTACTCTTCCTTTCTTCCTGAAGAAGTATAACAGATACACAGCATATAACAGTATACGGCACAACAGCAGAATACAGCGGAGTAACAGTATAAGCATGGAGACTTGGAACTAGAATGCCCAGCTCAAATCCTGGTCCATGACATACCAGAGGTGTGACCTTGGGCACATAACTTAACCTCTCTGAACTTCCATTTCTTCACCTGTACATTCTTCATGAATGTTCAAAACTTAAATAACGTTTAAAAAAATAAGGTAGGGCTTCCCTGGTGGCACAGTGGTTGAGAATCTGCCTACTAATGCAGCGGACACAGGTTCGAGCCCTGGTCTGGGAGGATCCCACATGCCGCGGAGCAGCTAGGCCCGTGAGCCACAGCTACTGAGCCTGCGCGTCTGGAGCCTGTGCCCCGCAACAAGAGAGGCCACGATAGTGAGAGGCCCGCGCACCATGATGAAGAGTGGCCCCCGCTTGCCACAACTAGAGAAAGCCCTCACACAGAAACGAAGACCCAACACAGCAAAAATAAATAAATAAAAATTAATAAAAGGCAGAATAGGTGATAGTGTGCCCCGAGCACACTATTAAAAATAATAATAATAAGGTAAATTTTTAAAATAAGATAAATAAAATATGGTGTAGTAGGTTGGATAGTGTCCCCAGAAAAGTTCACCCAGACCCTGGAATGTGATCTTATTTGGAAATATGGTCTTTGCGGGTATAATTAGGGCAAGGATTAAGATGAAATCATACAGGGTTCGGGTGGGCCCTAAAGCCAATGAGAATGTCCTTAGAAGAGACAGAAAAAGACAGAGACACAAAGAAGTGATGTGATGATGAAGGTAGATGTTGGAGTGATGGGCACACAAGCCAAAGAACACCAGGCATAGCCAGCAACCTCCACAAGCCAGAGGACAGTCATGGCACGGTTGGTCTCTCAGAGCCTCCAAAAGGAATCAACCCTACAGACACCTTGATTTCAGACTCCTGGCTTCCTAGCTGTGAAAGGATAAATTTCTATTGCTTTAAGCCACCCAGTTTGTGGTAATTTGTTATGGCAGCCCTAGGAAACAAATACATATATAGTAAGGGCCCATGCTGGATAAATGGATTTTTTTTATTAGTAAATGGTTTTTCCTGTTATTAAAGAGCAAAGCCCTTGCCCTGTATACCTGGGGGTCCCATGTAGTATCTAGCTAGATGTTTGTATTAGTTTCCTGGGGCTCCATAATGAAGTGTCACAGACTGGGTGGCCTAAACAACAGACGTTTATTTTCTCACAATTCTGGAGGTTAGAAGTCCAAGATCAAGGTATTGGTAGGGTTGATTTCTTCTGAGGTATCTCTCCTTAGCCTGTAGATGGCTGACTTCTCCCTGTGTCTTCACGTCATCTTTTGCATGTGTCTATGCCCAAATTTCCTCTTCTTATAAAGGTACCCATCATATTGGATTAGGACCCACCCGCATGGCCTCATTTTAACTTATTTATTTATGTCACTTAAGACCCTATCTCCAAATACAATCCCTCTTTGAAGTACTGGGGGTTAAGATTTCAACGTATGAATTTTGAGGGGACACAATGTCACCCATAACAATGTTGATAAATGCTTATTTTACTGAAGCATCAGAGTCTTGACCTTCAACTTACAGACAATTCGATTATACTGAACAAGAACTTACTACTGAGGCTTCCTGTAGCAACCATGGAGGTGCCCTTGTCAGATCTTCCTTCAAGAGGACCTGCTGGCTGTTTGACATCCTTCAAACTTAGCACCTTTGTACCTGTCACAGCATCCCTGCCGGGCCACGTTCCCTGGGCTGCTGCTCCCAGCCAGGGAGGGAAGATGGCAGGGGCACTAGATCCCAGCCATTGCCGTGGCGGGGCTGCTCTAACCGGCAGCTTTGGCTCTGAGTCTCCCCGGCAGCTGGCCAAGACTCACCCAGGGCTGCACTGTGACCTGAGGCTCATCTTTTCCTCTCTCCTTTCACAGATGTCAGACCTGACTCAGGCTGAACTCTCTCCCTCTGGACTCCTGCTCTCGCCCTTTCTCCTTCACAGGCATTTCCCCAAATAAATCTTGCATCTCTTATCTCATCTTGGTATCCAGTTCTCAGAAGATCCGAACTGACACATGTGCCATGATGAGAACTTGGAATGAAACACAAAATTATCCTAAAAAACCTGGGATTCACCAAAACCACCCCAAAGCACAAAATCATTTGCTGCAAAATCCAACACGGGAGGGCTCCCTTCATGGCCAGGCGCCATGGTGTCACTTCACTCTCACAACCACAAAATTAAGGTATAAACACACTCATCATTTTACGGATCTTACATAGCTACGTGGAGGAGTTGGAACTCAAACCTAGATCTCTTTTGCCCCGTAGTCTGTGCTCATCACCACTAAGTTCTTGAGGGTTGCAAACGCAAATGCCTGAGACATTGGCCGGAAGGAAGGAAGGAAGGAAAGAAGGAAGGAGGGAACCCGGGCAGGCTTAAGACCCAAGGAGTGGTGGGCTTGTGGGGAACTGGAGAGACTCTATGCAATCATCTGTGGACAGGATTGAATCTGCTGAGGAGTTTGCAACTCTTCCTTTTCTTCATTATTGTCATCGTCATCGTCACGGTCGTCACCCTGCCTCCTTTTCTTGGAAATCTTTTCTCTGGCACTGACATGGTGAACTCCTACCCATCCTTGAAAGCCCCAGATAAATGTTATCTATTCAGAGCTTTCCCTCACTTCCCTAGAACAGCTAGACTCTCCCTCCTCTCTGCTCCTACAGCACTCTCTATGTCTCTCTGTCCCAGCAAGGAGTACATTAGTTTGCAGATCTGTCTCCCTTGCTAGACAGTCAGTTCCCCAAGGTCGGGCCTTATCCTCCTTCCTATCCTTCAGCTGCACTGGGGGCAGGAAACCACTATTTTTTGGGTGCCTACTCTGCCCCAGGCATTGCAATGAGCACTTAATCTTCACAACCACCCCGGAAAAGCATTTCTCTTACCTCGTTTTACAAATGGGGATTCTGAATTCCAGAAAGGTGAAGTGACTTGTCCCACAACTAGCAAAACTTAGGCAGAACCAGAACTCAAACTCGGCCTGCCCCCCATTGTCCCCAACCAAAGCCCCCTCGTCTTCTCACACTGCTCTCCGGGCAGCCACAGGGCAACTGCCACAGCCAGCAGAGGGGGTGGCGGGAGGGGCCGCAGGACAATCCCAGTCTTCTCTGTATATTGAGGGGGTTGGACCAGCTGACGTTTAGCTCCTTTCCTGCGCTGACATTTTATTCTAGGAGGTTTGTTATCTCTCCTTTTGACACCATCTGAACTATTCGAGACAAGCCCCTGCTTTAAACATAAGGATAAAACTGCCTGTCATTGGAAATAAGCCTCACACACTATCTCACTAATAGAAGCAGGACTATTTCTGAGATACCTTGGCGAGTTCGTTAGGTATGAAGATTAAACTCGAATTCATCTCGGCTCAGTCAGACGCGCCCTGAAATCGAATTGCAGGGAGTAGAATTTTCAGCTGCTCAGCTGGTTCAAGACGAAGGTGAGGGAGACCTGGACAAACATGCAGAAATCTGCCCACTGGAAGATAGGGGCTTCTAACTGCCAAAAGCCAGCCTGACCCATACAGGGACATGGCATAATGGGTAGACATGCAGACTCTGGAATTGGAATCACTAGCTTCAAACCCAGCTCCCCCACTTGCTAGATGAGTATCCTTGAGCAAGTTTCTTAATCTCACTGTTCCTCAGTTTTCTCATCTGTATAATGGGGTGAATGATAGAACACATACTATTAGTTGTTGTGAGGAATAAATAAGCATGTAGTTAGTGCAGCCCCTGGTATATAGGAAATGCTTAGTAATCGAAGTTAGAATTATTATGTAGGACCTTTCTAAAAGTGTCCAGAATATTCTGTTGTTCACAGGACACAACTCATGATACTCAATCATACTTGCAAGGCCTTGCACACTCTGGCCTCTGATAATCTCTCCAGCCTCGTCTCTTGCTTTTGGCCCCATCTGCTCCGCATCCCTGTTCAACTGCCTACAATCACCCAGATGTCCCCCTCTCTCTTCCCTTCCCCACCACTGCTGTCACATACAAATTCCCACACACCCTTCAGAGGTCACCCCTCTCCAAAACCCTCTCCTACCTCCCCATCAGGCAGGAAGACTGGATTAGGGCTGCAGGTGGAATATCCACACAGACACGAGGCTTGGTCCTACAGGGGATGACACTCCAGGGAAACTGCCCTTCAGTTCCCCTCACCCTACTGTACACACACAGAAATGTGCTGGCTGTCACTGGAGACTCACCCTTGGTGGGCAGGCAGGCAAGGGTCAGCGTCATGCAAACTGTCAGGAAGGAACTGGGTGTCCATGATGACGGCCAAAGGAAGTTACTCTGAGAATCAGAAGAGATCCCCTCCCCTCTCTCCTCTCAGTTTTTTTTTTTTTTTTTTTTTTTTTTTTTGCGGTACGCGGGCCTCTCACTGTTGTGGCCTCTCCCATTGCGGAGCACAAGCTCTGGACACGCAGGCTCAGCGGCCATGGCTCACGGGCCCAGCCACCCCGCGGTATGTGGGATCTTCCCAGACCGGGGCACGAACCCGTGTCCCCTGCATCGGCAGGCGGACTCTCAACCACTGTGCCACCAGGGAAGCCCTCCTCTCAGTTTTATCGGTAGCTGGGTGTCATCATGGGGACTTGGAAGCTACATGTTCTGTGCAGTTTTTTTCTTGTTCAGTAAGATCTTGTATCCTTTACCCATGACGTCTGGCATTCTTTCCTCCAAACGCATCACTGTCACCTCCATTATAGCATCTCTTCTAAGTCCTGTGCTGCCCTTGTATTTCCCCTCTTACGGTCCTTCTCAGGCTTACATGGTTAGTATTGAAGATTACGGATTCAAGAACCAGACTGCCTGAGTTCAAACCCACATTTTCCATTTAATAGCTGTGTGATGCCGGGCATGTTACTTAACCTCTCTGTACTTCAGTTTCCCCATCTGTGCAGTGGATAATACTAACACTTTTCTCATAGTGTTGTTGTGAGGGCTAAATGAATCAACACTTGTACTGCTCTGGGAATAGTGCCTGGTACACAGAACTAGTTCAGTAAGCACTAGGAATGGTTAGTATGACTATTAATCTGAATCTCCCTCCCCCCTCCCCTCTGGGTTGTAAGGTGAAAGAGAATAGGGGTTACTGGCACTGTTTATACTTTGCCCCCAGCACAGGATATAACCCAAAGCAGGTACTCAGTAAATATGTGTGGAAGGAAGAGAGAGAAGGAGAGGAAAAGAGAAGAGGAGAGAAGAGGAGAGGGGAGGAGAGGGGAGGGGAGGGGAGGAAAGCCTTGAAAGTTAAGTGCAACATATAATGTTATAGGTAGAAAATTATCCAGAATTGAAGAAAACCAGATAAATCCATTTCCACCCAAGTGGAGCCAAACCATGCTTTTTCAGTTTGCCAAAATCATGTAATTATTCTCAACCATCACATATTTCATAATTCCTTATATTCAGTTCATTATTTGTTACTTTAGAGAGAGGAACTAGGACACATTAGCTCTTACTTGAAAGGTGCATTGACCAGCACAGAACGACTGTCTACATTGGACCAGGATCCAGCTGGTCCTTCAGAGAGCTTGTGACCACATCTCAGTCTCAACCAGTGTCCTCAGCCCATGGAAAGCCAGTCATCACCTCAGTGCTCATCCTGCAGTCCCACGTGTAAACCTCAGCTTTGCAGACTGAATCCCCAATTTTGCCAACACACCAACAATGAATCTGTTTTCAGTTGCACATTCACATTATGCAAGTTCTCAAGATTAATGTTTAAAACCAAAAACTTAATTGAATAGTTTTCAATGCAAAATCATTATCACACAGATTGGATTCCTCTAACTCCATGTGACCAGTATTTTCTCTCCCTGTCAACAGCCAAGTAATATTCAAAGGTCATCCGATGATTAGACACTCAGAGCTAGAGGAGCTGGATGAATCAAAAGTTCAGCGGCATCAGAATAAGATGAACTGATGCGTTCATCTCACAGTAACAGGTGGCCTTGCCTCATAGTTCTTAAACTTCAGGCATTCCGGTACCACCTGCATGACTTTTCGCTGTATCTACTGGTACTATTAGCTACTATCTTATAAGGAGCTCCTGGACAATCTCTTTGTTGGGTGGGGCTAGGAGTCCTCAAACAAATACTTCTTTATATCAAGAGTTTTTCTCTCTTGTTACCAGATAGTTCCTAATATAGTTAAAGCCTATAGTTCTTCCTTAAATGTAAAACTGGCTTTGCAATTTTTTTTTTTAATCAAACGGTGACTGACAGGAGATAACAGTTGTATCTCGAAATGTAAGAATGTTCTTGCTTTTCAGAATTATGGAATTTTAAGGATTGGTGTTTCTAATACGCCTGGGCAGCCCCACTCTGGAAATCTCGCCACCATTAATAAGGTTAGGTATGCTTAGATGACCAGCACTCCAGGGCAGCCAGAAACAGTGGGATTCCCACCCAGTCCGTTTCACTACTATTGTTCTGCTGAGAACCACTGGTAGAAATTCTGATCTTAACTGACTGGGTACAGATAAAACACAAGTTTCCTTAGGAACTCACAAGTTGTTGGAGTCTGAAGATTAAAAAATTGTAGCTCTTTACGCCCCTCTTTTTTAATATTTATTTATTTATTTATTCGGCCGCATCGGGTCTCAGTTGCAACACGCGGTCTCTGCCTTGCAGTGCACGGGCTTCTCTCCAGTTGCAACATGTGGGCTTTTCTCTACTTGTGGCGCTTGGGCTCTCCAGTTGTGGCACACGGGGTTAGCTGCCCTGAGGCATGTGGGATCTTAGTTCCCCGACCAGGGATCGAACTCGCATCCCCTGCATTGCGTGATGGATTCTCAACCCCTGGACCACCAGGGAATCCCCTCCTCTCCTCTTTGACTAAGGACCACACTTTCTCCTCACTGGGTTTAGGGAAGTTGGAGTATCATCGAAGTTCACATCTATTAAATCTACACCTTGCCTATATGCATTCCCCATGCAAAGCCCCATTCATTTGGTGGGAGAAGAACCACCTCCTCTTCTAACTCCTCGTTTGGTACCAGAAAGTTAGTTCTTAATCAAACTGATACATTTATACCACTTTTTAAAGGTCAACTCTCTTTTATATTACTTAAATACACTTATTTTTCAAATAAAGTGTTATATTTCTATTCTATGATTATTTTACAGATATAAATAAGTGGAAAATCTGTATCACTTGCCAGAAGTAGAAAGCAAAATAAATATAAATAAAATAAGACAATACCATTAAAATCTAAATAGATACTGTGGTTTGCTAAAGGCACCAAATTGAATGAAGGAAATGTACTATATCTTGTTTTTGGTGGTTGTGTATACTTGTCAAAATTCATTTAATTGAACACTCAAGATTTTAGCATATGTAAACTGTGCCACAAAGAAAAAGAAAATTTCCATTGGTTAAGATTTCCTTCAAGATGGACAGTGCTGGGCAGAGTGTGACAGTAGTTTCTCTCCCTTCTCTTGTCTCCATGGCTGCTCAATCACCTGCCCATCTCTTTTTGATTGACACTTTCTGTATTTGGCTCTGTTAATTCATTCAATCAGGTTACATTAACATTCTACAGGCCTAATACCTACTCAGTCTTTCTGAGGTGATTTTTGTTTTTGTTTTTGTTTTTTTGCCGAAAGTCCTGATCATTTGCTTATTTTAGCAGATTTTTTTTTTTTTTTTTTTTTTTTTTTGCGGTACGCGGACCTCTCACTGTTGTGGCCTCTCCCATTGTGGAGCACAGGCTCCGGACGCGCAGGCTCAGCAGCCATGGCTCACGGGCCCAGCTGCTCCGCGGCATGTGGGATCTTCCCGGACCGGGGCACGAACCCGCGTCCCCTGCATCGGCAGGTGGACTCTCAACCGCTGCGCCACCAGGGAAGCCCTCTGAGGTGATTTTTTCCATCACTTTTCTGACCCTTTATGAGGTTATATGTCTTACCCATAATAGCCTCCAAAAGGCAACTCTACCACAATGATCAAATTTTAAGGACATGCTTCACTAATAGCTTCAATACTAGACTATGATATTATTTCCAGTATAGGATCCCCTGGATTAAGCAGGATAGTTCAGTAGTTTAGCTTACAGTTAGATAAAATTAATAAACTGAACCATATGAAGTTGCCAACACTCATTTATTTTTACCAACAAAACGGCAATTATATACAGCTCAGAAAGTAAAACTGGAAAATTTCACACCTACCTCAACATTCTGTACAGTTACTATAAAGTAAGATGAGTATTTCTTTAAAAAATTAGAAAAACTTAATCGACAAGCACAAATCATTAATTAAATAATTTAATTAAATACATTAAAATTAGTTAAATAAGTAATTGGTTAAAATGATTAGTCAAGTATGCAAAAGATTTTAACTAAATTAGTGTATGTATATACGTACATGCTCAAGGTGGCCCAATATTTTGCTGAAAGTCATCTCACAACCACAGAGATGAGCCTTTATGTCTTGTTCATGGGTATATTTCCAATAGCCAGTAGAGTGCTGGAAATATAGTAAGTGCTCAAGAAATATCTGCTAGGGCTTCCCTGGTGGCGCAGTGGTTGAGAGTCCGCCTGCCGATGCAGGGGACATGGGTTCGTGCCCCGGTCCGGGAAGATCCCACATGCCGCGGAGCGGCTGGGCCTGTGAGCCATGGCCGCTGAGCCTGTGCGTCCAGAGCCTGTGCTCCGCAGCGGCAGAGGCCACAACAACGAGAGGCCCGCATACCGCCAAAAAAAAAAAAAAAAAAACTGCTAAAATAAGCAAATGATCAGGACTTTTGGCAAATAGATCACCCCATTCTCAAAACATATATTCCCAAATTCTTTTACTTCTAAAAGAAGTTCCAGATTATTTTTGCTGCATTTTTCCGTGTTTACATCATACCCAAATCAACTTTCCTGCTTCTAACCAAGACATACAACAGTGCACGAGTCAAAAGGAAAAAGATGGGGGTATCAATAATCCAAGTTTTAAAAATCATGTCCTCTATGAGACAGAATAAAAACCAGCTCAGAGGATTTTAGGTTTGACAATAACATGAACTTCCAGAAAAGATGGTAGAATGCAACCAGAGTATATCTTCTGCTATGGAATATTTAATTTGCTGGAGACAATATGACAATCTGCTAAGAGCATGAAGCTTATGAATTAGACAAATCTGTTTTCAAAGCTCAGCTTTTCCCTTTTCTGGAAGTGTTACTTTGAGCAAACTCTTTAACCTCCTTGAGCTTCAATAACTCCTCTGTAAAATGGGGATGATAATAAATTATTCATTCATTCATTCATCAAATATGAATTGAGCACCTTCTCTATTCCAGGCCTTGGGCAAGGTGGTGGGATACAACAGTGAACAAAATAGACCAAAGTCCCTGCCCTCGTGGAGTTTACATTCTAGAGAGAATAAGAGGCAATAAATTAAGGAAGTACATTGTAGAATATGTTTGAAGATAGGGAGAATTTCAGAAGGCTGAGATTCTGCATGAGCAGGTAGGGCAAAAACCAATCAACTTTGAGTTATTATTGGCAATGGGATGAACTACATGCACCAATGGGCAGCTTAGAGCAATCACTTAAATCAGATTTAAGAGAGTGTGAGCCCTAGTTAGATGGGTGAACGCCTGGATAGATCAGTATGATGGGTAGACAAATAGAGTGACAGATGGATGAATTCGAGAGTCAGGCAGACAGACAGACCTAAACAGACGGACACTAATGGTAATTCAAGTGCTCTGACAATAGCCTCTGCTGCTAGAATAATTGACTGTTGATCTTGAACATCTGGCTCACGAGGCAGGCATTTCATCTCCCTCCCAGGCTGGGCCACAGGCATCCTTGACAAATCCTCTCCATCCCTGAGGGTGATTGGAAGAGGCTGCTCCTCTCTCCAGAGGGTACCCATGTAAACCCACACCAGGCCTTCATAACTTCCCACTGCAGAGGAATGATTATGGACTGGGTACTAAAAGCTACTGGAGAAGGATTGTTGGTCTCCTGGGTGTGCTGACAGCCCTGTAGCACAGTAGTGAAAGAAAGGTCTTTGTCTTCGATGCTTGCAATAGAATGATATCATATCTGGGATTTACCTTGGCCAACTCCAGCCAGGAAAATATGACAGGAATTTGGGGATTGAGGGGAAACAAGCTGGGCAAACTGTTTATAGTTGTTGGGTGCACGGGAGTTCCCTGGATGGTTCTCTCCACTACCAAGTGTGCTGGAAAGTTTTTATTGAAAAAAAAGAAGGTTAACATAAAATCTTTCCATTTATTTTCAGAAGGGAAAAAGTGCACACAAGCACACACATATGCACTTGGAGCATTTTTCCAACTTTGAGGATTAATTCTGTTTGGCAGACAAAAGCTATTCTATTCAATGATTTTCGGTATTCAAAGAGCAATTTGGTTCCATTTCATTGCTACCTTAAATTAACTGGTGCCTGAGCCTAGAGAGATGATTGTTAGGGCCAGAGTGAAGGAAGACGTGGCAGTGGGCTTCAAGTGGCATTGAGTGGTTTCAAATGTGACCCGCTTAAGGAAAGTCACCCATCCCCAGGAAGGATGCAGAATTCCCAAGTGGAAAGCAAAATTCTCCAACAACCAGTGATGCCAGTGGCTTGTTTTCACTGCTCTCAACAACCTGCCACCATCTGAGTGAGAAGATGATTTGAATTCCTCCCCAACTGTTCCTAAACAGAGCATTTTAGCAGTGAAAGGGAATTTTAAATAATTGAGCCTAGCCTTCCCTGCCTTCAACATTCATTCACTATATGTTTATTCAGTATCTACTCAATGGCAAGCACTGTGCCAGCCATAAAGGATATATAGTTGTAGGGGACCCAGAGAAGGGCACTGGCCTTATGAGACTTGTAGCCCAGCTGGGAAGTCAGAAATCCTCAACAACTAAGTCCACAATACAGTAATCAGTATTGTCCAGCATGATACAGCATAATAAGTGCTATGAGGGAGAAATGCAAAACTTGAGGAGGGTGTCTTAATCCATTTTGGGCTGCTATAACAAAATACCACAGACGGGCTGGCTTATCAACAGAAACTTATGTCTCACAGTTCTAGAGACTGGATATCTAAGACCAGGGTGCCACCATGGTTGGGTGAGGGCCATCTTCTGGGTTGTATCAGCACACAGTGGAAGAGACTAGGGAGCTCTGTGGAGTCTCTTTTATAAGGGCACTAATCCCATTTAAGAAGGCTCCATCCTCATGACCTAATCACCTCCCAAAGCCCCACCTCACTGGGGATTTAGGATTCATCATGTCAGTTATTCAGACCATAGAGGAGGGCTTAAGCAAAGGGACTCGACATAGTCTAGGAATCAGGGAAGTCTCCTTGAAGAAATGTCAGTGATTAGCAGGGGCCAGAGGCAGAGGAACCTGTGCGTGCAGAGTTCCTGAGGTGGGAGATGCATGGTGCAGCCTAGAAACTGTAAGGCTGGTGTAGCTGGACCTTCAAGAGTGAAGGTGAGAGTGGTGTGAGATGAAGCAGGGGTAGATCACACAAGAAGTTTTTAACCATTTCAAGGACTTGGGGCTTAAACGAGTAAGGAAACTGCAGTCCAAAGAAGTTAAAGTGATTTTCCCCAATGCACTCGCCCATGGTGAGGCTGGATTTCAAAAATAATAAAAGAAAACATTGATAAAGCCCCGTAAGAATGCGCTGGACACTGGGGTCTCTTGGATAAGGTAAAATTTCAGCAGAGATGTAATGAAGCCTTGAGAGCAGATAGGAGAAGATTATCCCAGGAAGCGATGACAGCATCCAGGCCTTGAGGTAAGAAAGGTCCTACTAAATTCAAGGCCCTTCCCAGAAGGCACTGACCTTGGAGGAGCGAAGGGATGCTGTGGGAGCTGTGGTCTGAAGGAGTCAGACGATGCACAGCCTTGTAAATCAAGGTGGGGTCCTCGGATTGTCCTTTGCATAGATGAGGAACCCCAGGGGCAGTGAGCAGAGGAATGATAGAATGTGCCTTTAAGGAGCGAGGGTGCAAGCAGAGAGACACTTTAGAAGGCTGTTGTAACAGTCCGGGGATTCATAATGGCTTGAACCGGGAGACGACAGCAGGGAGGATGAGAAACAGTCTGATTCTGGATGTATTTGAAGGGGAAGCCAATAAGACTTGCTGACAGATCAAATGTGAGTTAACAGGAGAGCACCGAGGTGTTTGGTCTCAACAGCCACAAGGAGGGAGCTGTCTTTAACCAAGGCGAGAAAGAGGGTGAGAGAGAGAGAGAACGAACTGCAGGAGAGCGAAGTATCTCTCCTGACACCGGGGAGGGACCTAGAGGGTGGCGGAAGGAGAATGAAAGGGTCTTCTCACCCTCTAGAGATACATAAACTGAGTTGGATCAGGTCAAGGCTGGAAACAGGGCTAAATAAAAAACAAGGGGGCTTCTCTGGTGGCGCAGTGGTTGAGAGTCCGCCTGCCGATGCAGGGGACACGGGTTCGTGCCCCGGTCCGGGAAGATCCCACATGCCGCGGAGCGGCTGGGCCCGTGAGCCATGGCCGCTAAGCCTGCGCGTCCAGAGCCTGTGCTCCGCAACGGGAGAGGCCACAGCAGTGAGAGGTCCGCGTACCGCAAAAAAAAAAAAAAAAAAAAAAAAAAGAAGAACAAGGGATGAGGATTATTCAGAAAGGATGAGCAAGCGGTGGTCTGCAGGAATCCTGGGGCCTAAGCGCCTGCAGGGTATTTCACCTGGGGTTATTTAAAGAGGCAGGGTACTGAACACTTGGCATTCTGCACTGAAGGATGGAGAAGGCACAGGGAAGCAGAGATAGCATCATGGCAACCGTGCAGGTAACGGTGCAGAGTGAGGCATGGCTTTGATGTGTCGGTGGGACTGTCCGTGTCTCCAGCGACCATAGGATGAGGTTTCCAGGGCCCAGTTTTCAGCCTTGCCCAGAGAGTGGGTAGGGGGACAGGTCCTTCTCGAGTTTCCCAGGAAGACACATTAAGCCTAATGGAGGAAAACAGATGGTGCAGCAGTAAAAACAAGCCACCCCGTTCCTGGCTTGGCTGTTTGGGTTGTAAAATTTCTGATGGAGGCTGAACAAGTGGAAGCTGGGGAGGCACGATTCAGTTTAGTGATGTCTCAAGCACTTTCTCAGACGCGTGATTTGGAGAAGATGTGGACAGTCCCCCTTTGCTGTGGCTTCACACACCCCTCGCTACTCAGCCCTGCTCCCCACTACTGCTACACTGGGCTAGATCACGGGCTCTGGAAGAGCTGGGAAGGGGTGGCAGAGACCTGTAGGAAAAGCCACTCTCCCACTTGCTAGCCGCGTGACCACAGGCAGGTGGAGTGACACTCATAGTGTCTCCTCACAGGGTGCTTGTGACATTGAGTGAGTTAAGCCATGGAAAGCACGTAGAGCAGTGTTTGGCATGTACTAAGTACTCAATACAAATTAACTGTAGTTATTATTATTCAATTCTGCATCCACAGAGCTGAGTATATAGCCCAGCACAGGAGTTCAATGAATAGTTGTTTAATAGAATTTGATGTCATCGCCATTATCTTCATCATCGTAATCATCGAGCCTTTACAGTGTCCACTTCTTGGCCAAGCAGCTTATAGACACTTGAGTTTCTTGGGTTGTGGTGAAGGGAAAGTTCTAGGATCTAAGGACATGCGTCAGGGACCAATTTTGCTCAGAAACTCGAGGATCACTTTTACAAGAAGATTTTGGCCTTGGCGGTTGAATATGGAGGATAGCAAAGCAAAGGAGAAAGAATGAACTGAGAGAGAAGGTCTTCCTGAGCACAGAGCTGAGGTTTTCGGTGTGTCAGGGAATGAGATGTGTTCATACTATACCCTTTTATTTTTAAATTGGAGCTAGGAGTTTGTTAGTCAATAAGTCAGTTAATTAGTCAGCTAGTTTTACTTTAGGATTGATGGTCCTTCCTTCCTTCCTTTCTACCTTTTTCCCTCCCTCTCTCCTTCCCTCCTTTCTTTCTTTCTTTCTCTATTTCTTTCCTTCCTTCCATGCAAGAAAGACCAAGGGTTAAAGAACTATAAGATATGACTCAGGCCAATACACAGACAAACCAGTACACTAAACACCAATTCCAAAACAGCCAATTCCCTGAATGCCAGTTGTTGAAGTTTCCCACTCAGCAATTGACTTTCCTTGAATTCACCTAAATCCTTGAGGTACAGCTGAAGATAGAAAAGGAGAGACAAGCACAGGCAATTGGGCCCTTGGAGAGAACAAGGCATCAAGCACTGTTTAGAGAGTTGTTCAGTATGAGGTACCCGTGACTGAGAGGCACTGGGGGGATCTGCCCTCAATAGACCCAAAGGGAAATGGACATTGGCGGCTTTAAATATTTAGGAAGAATTCTTAAGGGAAAAAGAAATCCTCAAGCAAAACCTGGAGACCAGATGCCACCTCAGAATCCATCCAAATGCGGCAGGAAGACCAGCGTGAATTAGACAAGTCCCACGCTCTGAAAGAGGAGGTGGGCTACAACACAGAGGTGCGTTCTCCCCTGGAATAAGGGAAGCAGAGGGACTCAACTTCTACATGGGGGATTTTTTCCCCAGCTGCATTTAAATTCATGGTTCTTTAATTCCACACAACTGGTATAAAGTGACTGGCACCCCAGGGAAGCATAAGCTATGGAAGTTGTCTTCTTTTTCCTCCTATTTTCTGTGTCTCCACCTTCCCCAGATAACACTAAGATTTTAACTGACCCCCAAAGATACAGATACATGTAACTTAGTGATCAAGAGTGTGGACTCAGGGAACACCTGCCGTGTGACCTTGGCTAAATCACTTCACCCCGCTGTGCCTCAATTTCCTCATCTATAAAATGTAGATAAGGTAATAAGAGCACTAACCTCATAGGGTGGTTGTGAGTATCGAATTAATATTGAAAGTGCTTAGAACAGTTCTTGACTCATAGTAAGTGATCAACACACGGGATAGTAATGATTACTGTTCCCATGACTACTGCTACTGTTATCATTACCATTATTTACACTGTTGAATGAAATTACTCAGTCTAAGACAAATCAGAGTAAAAACTGGGAAGAGGATAATTGCAGACTTTAACTTCATTGAACTCTAATTTAGAAGGAGAAGGGGAGTTAACTGGAGAGGAGTTATATGGTTTCCATTTGGGACAAGGCATGATCACTAGGAAGCTATGTTGGACAACATCACAGGGTATAATCTGAGATGGTCATTGGAACACAGAGTGAATTTTCATCCTTGGTGGTACAAGGAGGCCTCACTTCATGAATGAGTTGTTATGGATCCATGTCAAAGAATTCTCGTAGGCAAGAGCTGAACCATCTGTCCCCCGGGTTCCAGGAAAACAGCCCAGGTTGTGTTAGGAGGGAATTCTCCAGAAAGTAGAAGCAGAATTGCCCACTTATGCTTCTGCTTCTCCCACAAGGAGGGAAACTCTACTCTGGTTGACCATCGGCTAAGCCTTTTAAGCCAAGGGTAGACAAGACCAACCTAGAAAATGTTTCAGAGAAGGTGTGTTTCCTCCTCTCTACTCACATTTCTAGACTTTTCCTCAAGGGAGAAGAGAATTCCTGTCCTTTATCCCATTATCTGCCTGTCACCCAATCCCACGGGTGGAGAAATCGCTAACCCAACCTTTACTGGGACAAGCTTTGCTGCAGATCACAACACGGAATGGAAAACCCTCTTTCTTCCGCTGTGTGTGACAGCCGCAGCTCGGCTGGTCCTAGCGGTGCTTTCTTGCATTTTCTTCTGCTCCCTCTGCAAGGCGGATGAAGGGTCTGACTTCTCAGGGTAGGCTGGATTACAGGCTAGCCTCAGTGGAGGGAAGCACAGGCGCTTCCTATTCCTTTTTGATTTTTTTGTTCCCTGTGCCTCCATGTGGACAGCCAACAGACAAAGTCAAAGCCAGCCTTCCTGCACCCACTGTGGAAGATAGGCCCACTAGTCCCTTCCCTGCTGTGTTCTGTGACCCACTCCTACCCACCTCTCTCCTTCCCAACTGGCTTTTGTTCAGTGTGTGGAAAGGCACGCTGTATGATGATGATGCAGGAAAGCAGAGGTGAGGGTGAGGGTCCAGTTACTCAGAAACCTTTGCATCCAATTACACACACCCAAAGAGCAACAGCTGGTATTGCTGTATTATACAGTTTGTGGAATTCCCACTTTGTAGAAGGGAAAACAGAGGCCCACAACGCTAAAACGTCTTGAATATAGAGAGTAGGTGGCAGAGCCAGGATTCTATGACTGGTCCTCAAACTCTAAATCCTCTTGCCAGTTCATCCATTGCCCTTTATGCATATTCAGTGCATGTTACTTTAATAACTTAATCACCCTAGAAAAAACGTGTATGCATACATCTCTATATACGTGTGTGTAAAGACAAGTAAAATGTGTACACAGTATACGTATGTCATATAAGATAAAATCACATAATCCATCACCCAGTGTCTAGGTGCTTGGAGGAGTGCATGAAAATCAAAGTATGTTTTCTACCACCTTGACTCATTGGGCTCAACGCTCCTTCTTACTTCCTGATTCACAGTAGGCTCTCAAAACACCAGCCTCTTCCTCTCTGGTTCCCAGCCTGGCAGTCGGGTGCTGAATTCTACCCTCAGCACAGCACAGCCTTCTGATGGAGACTCTGTGGAGTTCAGAATAATCGACTCTGCTGGCAATTCCAATCACTTTGACCTGAGGGAGACGCCATGCTCAGCCCACAGTGTGGACGGAAGACAACAGAGCTGAGCATGGACCCGACCAGACACAGATAAGAGCGGGGGTTGGCACAGACTGGGCAGCTGGAGCTTCCTCCTCTTGCCCAGCATTCAGGCAGGGATCTGGGAGGAGACAAGCGCTGTACGGTGTGTTGAGTGATGGGCGCAATAGTGCCAACCGGAGGGTCAGTTGCTCTGGGGTCAAGTTTTTCTCAATTAACAAATTAATGCTGGTAACACTGGGACAGTGTGTGCACTTTGGTGCCTGGTGAGAGATCAGCGCAGCTCTTCTCCCATTAATCCTAGGAAGGATTTTCTCCTCTTCCGGACATGAGGGCAGGGGCTGGGGGTGCCAGGGCTGGACGCAGCTGCAGTAGAATAAAAGCAGCACCTTCTCTGGAGTCAGAAACCTGAACTCTAATCCCAAATTCGTTCACATACGAGCGACAAGACCTTGGGCAAACTACCCCATTATCCTGGGGTGCAGCTTTCGCACCCTCATCAGTATAGAAATATAGAAATAATAGATATAAATATATATGACATATTATATAATACGTATACAGTATACTATGTATAATATTTATATTATATATAAATTGTATATTTTTATATGTATACAATTGGCCCTCTGTGTCTGCGGATGCGGGTACAGAGGGCTGACTAAAGGACTTAAGCATCCATAGATTTTGGTATCCGCAGGGGTCCTGGAACCAATCCCTTAAGGATATCGAAGGACAACTGTACATGTCTATACATGTATATACATACATATGATACGTATAAAGCCACATGTCTCTATGTATATCGTATATACATACAATATAGACATATATAGCCCTCACGTCAGAGGGTTGATGTGAGGATAAAGTGAGACTAACTCTGTTAAGATGCGAGATACTCAAGAAGTGGTACCTGTTTCTCCTTCATAGAAGTTAGGATAGTTGTAATTTTTGGAAACATTCATCTATTTTGTGTCTCCTGTCTCTCTCCCCTGCTGGATTTTGAGACGGATGACAGCAGGAACTATCTCTGCCTGTTCATCACTCTCCCCAAGTCCCCATCAGGGTGGGTGCTCAATAAATTGTGCAGCTTGAGCGAATGACTAAATGAAGACATTAGCGCCTACCTCCAGGAACTGGAAATAAGGAGACGGCGTGCAGTAGAAGGCATGATAAGCCATTAAATGCTGTGGAAACAGGAAAAGCAGTTGTTGCTGTAGTCTGTGAGGTGCAGAGGGGATCACAGACCACTGGGTGGGGCAGGGATGAGAAAGAGGAGAATTAGAGCTCAGGCAAAGAGCTGGAAGAGATACAGCGAGGAGTCTTTAGGAGGCGGCCTGAGGGAATGGAAAGATGAGTGACAGAGAGATTGACATCATGGCTGGTCCAAGAGCCCTGATTCCAAGATGAGATTTCTCCAGGGCTGCACAGGCAGAAACTGAACAGACCCTGGGCAGGAACCCCCATTTCAACACTCTTCCACCTCATGCCTCCTTTTTTGGTCATTGTCATTATCCCTTAGGTCTCTGTGGCTTTGGAGAAGCAGATCCACAAAGAGCTACTGCACTTTAGAGGTCAGGGTAAAATTAAGAACAACTTGCTTTTCATTTATAATTTATGCATTATACACCACCTACTTCCCAAAAGGATTTGAGACAGCTTTACAATAACAATCATCTTTAAACCATCTGCAGAGCCACAAAAAAACATGTTTTCAGAGAATCCTTAATGGCACAAGGAAATTCTCCAAATGTAACTTTAAATGAAAAAGACAAGACAGGACACTTTATTTACTATAATACTGTCACATAATATAAAGATGGATGGGGGAGGGGAGAGGGAAGAGGGAAGAAAGACCAGGAGCAAGAGAGGAGAGAGGAGGAGAGGGGATAAGAGAGGCCGGGAGGGAAAGATAAAGTGGAAGGAAATATTTGCAGTACTTATTTGCCTCCTTAAAACTGTAAGGAGAGACCTCACGGCTAACAGCACAATTTCCCCCAAGATGCTGTAAATAAGATGATCTTCAAGGGTATTAACGTCTTCTTAGCGTTAATGGTTATGCCTTCATAGATCAAGTGTGTATTTTTTGAAATAGAACGAACACATTAAAACTGTATGTGCTGGTTCAATTTCATTTGCCCGGATCCATTCTCCCCCGGCCTCTGCCCTGCTCTGTGCAGAGGAGTCTCCTTTGTCCTCTGGCTTCGGGTTGGTTGGGGCCAACAGGCACTTCAGTTAAAACATAGAGGGTGGAGGAGAGAGGGGTGAGGGTATTCGCTGCCCTTCCCCTAAGCCCTGTGGCCTTGCCCCAGGTCTGGACCAGCTGTGTCCCTCGGTGCCTGAGGGCCTATGGGGGCTCTCTTAGGGCGCCTTGTGTCCCATTAATACTGTTCGGTTTCCCCTCTGCTAGTTCTTGTTGTTTCACTGTCCTTTGCTGCTTCTCTTAACGCTGCCTTCAACTCTGTTGCTCTAGTTCCTTTATTAAACTCTTTTTAGTACTTATTAAAGTTCAATGTGCATAAGAGTCCCCTGCAGGGCTTGTTAAAACACAGATTTTTGCCCATCCTCCCACCCCCATTCCCACCCCGAGAGTCTGCTTCAGTAGGTCTGGGGCAAAGGCTGAGAAGTTTCATTTCTAACAAGCTCTCAGGGGATGCATGTACTGGTGGTCCGGGGAACCTGCTTTGAGTGGCAGTCTCTTGGGTAATGCCTTGGGCGTGTCCTCAACTTCCTAAAAGCTCCCTACCAATACTTGATGAGGGCAGTTCAATAGAAGTTTCTGCGATCGTGGAAACGTTCTATAATATTCTGCACTCTCCAGTGGGGTAGCCACACGTGGCTTGTGAGAACTTGAAATGCACTTAGTGCACTGAGGAGCTGGATTTTTAATTTTATTGAATTTTAATTAATACAGATAATTAGCTCTGAACTAATAAAAGTTGGCAGTTTCAGCATTCTACCTGGAAATGTCCTTAGCCACATTGGCAGGTTCGTTAGGTACCATTTCTATCCACGTGTTACTGCAGAAGCAACATTGTGCTCATTGTTCTGGAAGTTCATTATTTGAGTCTCATTTTCTCTGGCCTCCAATAGTTTTCTCATTGCCCTTCCAGCCTCCATTAACAGTCTCCGCAAGGTGCTTCAGGCTTCCACCTGCTGCCTGGTTTCAAGGCCATCACCAGGGGTTTTAGGTTTATGTTTCAGCAGCACCCTACTTCTCAGCAGTACCATGTCTCTCTCAGTTGTGTACTGCTGCGTAACTACCTGAGATTTAGTGACTTAAATCAACAACGATTTTACTATCTTTCCTGATTCTGTGGGTTCAGTTGGGCAGTTCTTCTGCTCTGTGTGTGTTGGCTGGGGATACACTTGTCTCAGCTGGGATGGAACCTCCAGGCTGGTTTACTCATTTGGCTGGCAGTTGGGGTCAGCTAGATGCTCAGATGAGGCTATGAATCACAGCCTCAATTCTTACCCATGTGTCTTCTCCATGTAACTCCATGTAGCTCAAGCTAGGTTCCAAGAGGCAAGAAGTAGAAGCTGCTTGGAAATCCCAGAACATCATGTCTGGTGCATTCTAGTGGCTAAAGCCAGTCGTAAGAACAGCACAGTTTCGAGGGAAACAAGTTCCACCCCTTGATGGAAGGAGTGGCTTGTGCACTGAGGGAGGGGATGGATTCCTGGGGATATCTTTGGAGACTAGCTGCCCTTAGAGAGTGTCTTTCCACAGCAAAGATGGGCTACGCAGACCATTGCTTCTCAAACTTCAGGATTCCCACAATCCCCTGCAGACTCTGATTCAGTAAAGCTAAGCAGTTCATAAGAGGCCACTTTTTTTTTTTTTTTTGCGGTACGCGGGCCTCTCACTGTTGTGGCCTCTCCCGTTGCGGAGCACAGGCTCCGGACGCGCAGGCTCAGCGGCCATGGCTCACGGGCCCAGCCGCTCCGGGGCACGTGGGATCTTCCCGGACCGGGGCACGAACCCGTGTCCCCTGCATTGGCAGGCGGACTCTCAACCACTGCGCCACCAGGGAAGCCCCAAGAGGCCACATTTTTAACACGTTTCACGTGATTGCTGATGCTGGCGGTTCACAGATCACACTCTGAGTAGCAAGGACGTAGATTATACCGTAGAAGTAGCCTAAGGCTTAGGATCACAGACCTAAATTCAAAACCCATCTCTACCACTTTTTTGTTGTGGGTCCTTGAGTAAATTACCGAACAACCTCTAGCCTCAGTTTCCCCATCTGTTAAAATGGAATTGTGGGACAACTGTGACAACCAATAGGAAGAAGTACAATATAGCAGCATTTGAGTCTCTTTGAGTCTCTTACTAGCTGTGTGTCTTGGGACACTTAACTTTCCCTTACTGAGCTTTAGTTTCTTCACTTAAAATTAAAGTGAGAATGGGAATGACGGTACCTATGCCGTCGGGCGGTTGTGAACATTTGGTGAAACCTGGAACTAACCGATGGTGACTATGTGAGAGGACATGGGAAGTATGCCTTTCCTCCCGCTCAGCGTCATCAAACACTTTCCGGGTGGTCAGCATTTGCTGCTATTTGGTGGAAGGATAGGGTGGATGGAAACAAGCAAGGACTGAGCTTCTGAATTAATCGAGTTTTGAAGCTAACTCATGGTCTGCCTCTACCAATGACTGCTCCATAGCGAGGCAGGAGTTTGCTTCTCCTTTTCCCCCAGTGGGTTGGAACCAAGGAGAGAACTGTGAACCGTATTTGTCCTAGATGCCAGGCAAACAGCATCAGCCGTATTGTTTGTGGTATCAGTGGCTGGCGCGATTGATGACCCCTCCTGGGAAATTCTGCTGTGGGCTTCTGATGATGAGAAGAGTTATGTATCAGGCGCTGAGTCCCAGAAGACTTCTGAGCTGGTTCCACTTGGCCTGACCCCCACAGGGTAGGGGTCCTTGGACAATGCTTGGGAATCAAATGCTCTGGACCACTGAGGACAGCTCAAGTCTGTCTGGTCACATTCTTGGACTTCCTCGTATTCGTTGAGATCTGTGTAGAATACGAATGGCTCTCAAGACTTTGGAATTATGTCAAGATGTGAACCAAAGCTGTCAGACCTGGGAATAAGGCTACAGATAACAAGGTAAGAAACAACGGCTAATGCTCGTTATGCACTTGCTCCATGCTGTGTTCTAAGACAAATGTATAAATATGCATTATCTCACCCTTACAACAACCCTAGAAAGAAGACAGCATGATAATCCCCACTTTACAGATAAGGAAACTGAGGTACACAGAGATGAGGTGTTTGCTCAAGGTCACACGGTGAAGTGGCAGGGCTCCAACTTGAATTCAGATCTGCCTAATGACGAAGACTGTGCTGAAATGATTTAAGAGAGCTGATGGAATCTGGCTGGGATCGGAGGGGGATAGCATCTCACATATAAAAACAAGGTTTCTTCCCCGGTTCTGTTCAAACACGCACATGCACACACACGCGCACGCACCTCTTGGGAAAAAGAGAGCAGTATGAATGAAGCAGGAATTTAGGAAGCAAACTTGTGTGCGGTGCTATTGACCAAGGCAGAATTGGAGGGATCCGTGGATCTAATATGAATCACGGTTCCATGAGGTGTGAGACCTGGCCCCGAATACTCGGATGCTCCGTGCAGATGAGGCTTGGCATGTGCCGTACCATCTTCCCTCCCAGGTAGGCCCCTCTTCCGCACTGGGCAGTGTCTTCCTTGAGGACCCAGACCTTATCAGGGTCCCTGGGACAAGATCCTCCTCTGTGGTCACTCTGTCTGCACTGGACTCCTCCAGCTTACCCTCTGCAATGACCTCTGAAATTAATTAATTTACGCAATTAATTAATTGGTGCAAATTAAATGATGTTACTCTCAGCTTAACTATCCCTCAGGGGCTCCCACTGTCTTTCGGGTCAGAGCATCCAAAGTCCTTCCCAAACTCATCTCCTGCCTTCCCTCACCCACAGCCAGCTCTCCAGCAATGCCCAGTTACTGGCAGCAATCACAGGCTGGTCCTCACCTCCTCACTTTTACTCATTCTGTTTCCTGAACTGTCCTCTCCTCAACATACCAACTTAGCGCTGTGGCCTTTGGCAAGTCACCGTCCCTCTCTGAAATTCAACTGATACCTCACTACAGTGAGCTAATAATGATGCCTGCCTCACAAATGGCTGGACGATTAAGGAAGACAAGATGGGAGAATGCCCAGAACAGGGCCTGGCAGCCATTAACTAGCTCACCCAGCTATGGTGGGAGGAGTTTACTCCTTGGCCAAAATCCTCCTTGCCAATATCCCCTTAGGCAATTACACACTTTGCCAAGGAAGCTTCTCGCACCATCCTTACCTCAACTGAAGCCATTTTCCTCCAGAAAACCTAACACTGGTGAAAACCTAACACAGAACAAAGAAAAGTGGTACTTTTTTCTCTCCTGTGGCCAAGGGAGAAGGGAGAGGGAGGGACAGAGAGCCCGGGAGGAGAGAACTTCGGGCTGGTCCCTGGAGTGCTAGAGACTCAGGGTCAAGCTGGGGGATGGGCAACAGGGGATTGATCACATCCCTTTCTCTTCGAGAATGACTTGATACATAAGAGCAGTCTCATTCAAGACCATAGACAGTGCTTTCTTGTCAAACCACTAGCATTTGTTATGCTTTGAGAAAAGCATGAGCAGAAGGGGAAAAATATTAGAGAAGTATTTTACCCTAAAAGCTCAACAGTCTTCTGGATAAATTGCCTGCCATGACTAGAGCCACAGGGAGGTTTTGAGCAGTTACTTGCCCAAGATTCTCTTTTTTTTTTTTTCCAGCTTATTGCACCCAATTTATTCTTTTTTTTATATGTATATCTTTATTGGAGTATAATTGCTTTACAATGTTGTGTTAGCTTCTGCTGTACAACAAAGTCAATCAGCTATAGGTATACATATATCCCCATATCCCCTCCCTCTTGAGCCTCCCTACCACCCTCCCTATCCTACCCCTCTAAGTCACAAAGCATCGAGCTGATCTCCCTGTGCTATGTGCTGCTTCCCACTAGCCAACGATTTTATATTTGGTAGTGTATATATGTCAGTGCTACTCTCTCACTTCTTCACAGCTTCCCCTTCCCCCACTGTGTCCTCAAGTCCATTCTCTATGTCTGCGTCTTTATTCCTGCCCTGCCACTAGGTTCATCTGTACCATTTTCTTCGATCCCACATATATGAGTTAGCATATGGTATTTGTTTTTCTCTTTCTGACTTACTTCACTCTGTAAGACAGACTCTAGGTCCATCCACCTCATTACAAATAACTCAATTTTGTTCCGTTTTATGGCTGAGTAATATTCCATTGTATATATGTACAACATCTTCTTTATCCATTCATTTGTCACTGGACATTTAGGTTGCTTCCATGTCCTGGCTATTGTAAATAGTGCTGCAATGAACATTGTGGTACATGTCTCTTTTTGAATTATGGTTTTCTCAGGGTATATGCCCAGTAGTGGGATCGCTGGGTCATATGGTAGTTCTATTTTTAGTTTTTTAAGGAACCTCCATACTGTTCTCAATTTACATTCCCACCAACAATGCAGGAGGATTCCCTTTTTTTCCAAACCTTCTCCAGCATTTACTGTTTCTACATTTTTTGATGATGGTCATTCTGACCAGTGTGAGGTGATACCTCACTGTGGTTTTGATTTGCATTTCTCTGATGGTTAGCAATGTTGAGCATCTTTTCATGTGTTTGTTGGCAATCTGTATGTCTTCTTTGGAGAAACGTCTATTTAGGTCTTCTGCCCATTTTTGGGTTGGGTTGTTTGTCTTTTTGATATTGAGCTGCATGAGCTGCTTGTATATTTTGGAGATTAATCCTTTGTCAGTTGCTTCGTTTGCAAATATTTTCTCCCATTCTGAGGGTTGTCTTTTCGTCTTGTTTATGGTTTCCTTTGCTGTGCAAAAGCTTTTAAGTTACATTAGGTCTCATTTGTTTTTATTTCCATTACTCTAGGAGGTGGGTCAAAAAGGATCTTGCTGTGATTTATGTCATAGAGTGTTCTGGTTATGTTTTCCTCTAAGAGTTTTATAGTGTCTGGGCTTACATTTAGGTCTTTAGTCCATTTTGAGTTTAGTTTTGTGTATGGTGTTAGGAAGTGTTCTAATTTCATTCTTTCACATGTGGCTGTCCAGTTTTCCCAGCACAACTTATTGAAGTAGCTGTCTTTTCTCCATTGTATATTCTTGCCTCCTTTGTCGAAGATAAGGTGACCATATGTGTATGGCTCTCTATCTCTGAGCTTTCTATCCCATTCCATTGATCCATATCTCTGTTTTTGTGCCAGTACCATACTGTCTTGATTACTGCAGCTTTGTAGTATAGTCTGAAGTCCAAGAGCCTGATTCCTCCAGTTCTGCTTTTCTTTCTCAAGATTGCTTTGTCTATTCAGGGTCTTTTGTGTTTCAATACAAATTGTGAAATTTTTTGTTCTATTTCTGTAAAAAATGCCATTGGTAATTTGATAGGGATTGCATTGAATCTGTAGATTGCTTTGGGTAGTATAGTCATTTTTACAATGTTGATTCTTCCAGTCCAAGAACATGGTGCATCTCTCCATCTGTTTGTATCGTCTTTGATTTCTTTCATCAGTGTCTTATAGTTTTCTGCATACAAGTCTTTTGCAAGATTCTCAAAAATTGTCAGCTTCAACAGTCAAATGCTAAACTGCACTTGAGAAACAAGAAGAAGTGGCATAAACATTAAATTCATAATCATTCAAGAGTGTCCCTTCATTTCCTGACTATCCTCTGAATGAAATCATTTTCTCTTTTCTTTCTTTTTTTCTTTCTCATCTGGCACTGCATGGAAGAGTCAGAGATCACCAGTTTGATTTCTGACTCAGCACACCAACAGTGGAGAAGAGAGGAGATGTTCAAGGAAAGCAGAAGGTAGGAGAAGCAGCCGGTGCCCATCCCCACTCCACCAATTCTCCAGCAACGCATCTTCTGGTGAGATGTTAACCTTTCCAAACCACAGCTTCCTCATCTGTAAAATGGGTATAATCTGCCTACCACTCAGGACTGTTGTGAAGTTTAAGTGGAGGTATACATATGACAGGCAATGTGTGGTAGGCACTCAACCAATGGCTGATATTGTTGCTGTTGTTGTTATTACACTTGAATATACTTAAAATACTCCAGTAGCCACCAGTAAGAGCCCTAGGACCCCCATCTGTGCCTCAGCCCTCTCATTTCCTTCCCCTGCTTGGTTTTTCTCCATAGCCCTTATCACACCTAATATAAAATATATGTTTCCTTATTTGTTGTTATCATCTTTCCTCATGGGGAATGTAAACTCCTGGGGGCAAACATCTAGGTCTACTTTTTTCAAAAAGCTGCCAAATTTCCATCACTTATCAAATCATGGCACATAGTAGATACTCAATAAATACTTGCTGGATGAATGAATATATGAACCCCTACTGCACTCTGATCTCTAGTTCTCACTGTAGCTATTAGAAAAGGGAGAACTCACATCTTCTTCTGGTGTACCCTCTGCAAGTTCTATGACTATCAAATAGACCAAACCAGGATACTGGTTCTGGATAGTTTGCTATGAAATAAACCACCCCCAAGCTTAACGACCTAACACAGGAACCAGTTTGTTTTTCTCATGACTTTGCCAGCCAGGAATTCTGGTCTCACAAGCAGTTGCCATCAGTTGTTGGCTGGGCTGCAACCACCTGAAGGCTCAACTGGGGCTGGAGATCCAGTTCCCAGATTATGCACATGTGGCTGGCAGCTGACGCTGGCTGTCAGCTAGAAGCTCAGCTGGGGCTGTCCCCAGGCATACCTACCATGGCCTCTCCAGCATGGCAGTCTCAGGGTAGTTAGATTTCTTACATGGCAGCTGGCTTCCCCCAGAGTAAGCACCCCAAGATGACAAGGCAGAAGCTTTGCATTTTATTGACCTAACTCATGTCACATAGTGTCACTTCTGCCACACTGTATTAGTCAAAGTAGTCACATTGCCCACCCAGGTACAAGAAGAGGGAACATGGATCCTATCTCTTGATGGGAGGAGCATTAAAGAATTTGAGACCATGTTTTAAAGCCTCCACAGATATGATCTCGGATAGCTACAGGGAGTAGCCAGGTCTAAGAAGTCAGTGAGGCAGATGTGGGTGAGTGATTAACAGGAGTGGTGGGAACTGTAGGGGAACGGAGCCTTTTGCCCTGTCTGGAGGGACCATAATTCAGCTCAAGTGAAACGTGGAATTTTTAGCAGAGTTGCCCAATTTTAAAAACACTATATGAGCCAAAGTGGGCAAGTCTGAACACCCATGGCTTTTCATTTGTTGACTCCTGATAAATGATGTAAAGCAGGGCTTGTGATAACAGAGCAAGGGGTCCCTCATTCCTTCAGATTGGGCAAACTTGAAGGAACTTTTGAGATCCCCTCCCCAGAACAGGAAACAATGAGAACCAGACAAAAGACCTCTTTGGTGGAAATGAGTCATCACCGATCCTGAGAGCTGGGAAAAAATAAATGGAAGGAAGCGACACATCTGTTGACACACCTCCCATCATGTGTCAGGCATTTGATGTGTTTTATTGCATATAATTCTCACCAACAACTTCATGTCCTAGGCAGAATTACCTCCCTATCACAAGTGAGTAAAATGCTCCTCAGAGCAATTAGGTGCTGTGCCTGAGTTCACACAGGCAGAAGGTGGGAGAGTCCAGGTTGGCAGGACCCCAGAGCCCACACACACAACCCTCCCTACCAGACAACATCCTTGGGCATTGCCAGAGCTGCATAATTAGTGTGGTGGCCCAAACTGGCTCAACCAAATATGAGGTCACTGAGTAAGTGGTATAATGGGAATCATGAGGCCTTGAAATGGGCCAAAAGCTTTACCATCTTCTACTTTGAGCATCTCCTGGTTGATGGTCTTTATACCAGTAGAACTTCCTTATGATAATAAAAATGTTTAGTAATAATAAAAGTACCATTTATGGAGTGCTCCTTGTGTACCACCAGCTGTTTGTATGTATGTATGAGTGTGTGTGTATATATATATATATATATATATATATATATATATATATATATATATATATATATATATATGTTATTTAATCCTTAATAGTCCATTTTACATATGAGGAAACTGAGGCACAGGGAGGTTAAATAAATTGGCTGAGATAACACACTAGCAAGTGACAGAGTTAAGGTTATAACCCAAGTCTGTTTGACTCAAAGTTTGTTCTCTGAAAGCCTAGGCTACCCTGCCCATGCATTCTTCCTACATGCCACATTCATCAGTGAAGTTTGAATGGGCTGTGTCCATCATTATCAATCACTGCGAGTGTCTATCACTGGGAGAAGACAGAAAGCTGCCTCTCAAGGGCCCCTGCGGGATGACCTTATCTTGGTGGATTCATTTATTCTTGGTGAGGCACAAGGATGCAGCATCCTAGAGTCAATGGTGCTCAGGGAGACTGACACATGCTGGCAAAACTCACAAGAGACAGACGTATACACCAGAATGAACGTATAGTAAATGCCTTCATTTCAATGATTACTAGAAGTGCCAAGAGGATCAGAATGCCTCTGCTGGCATGAGCAGCACATTCATTCCCTCTAATCATTTATTCATTAAACAAACATTGATGGAACAGATGCTGTGGGGTGAACAGAATCAGACATAGCAAAAAGGTGGTTTGGTGAGCATGTAATCAACGAACTGACACTGAGATTCTTTGGGTTGTAGGTGACAGAGACCATTTGTATTTGCTTAAATGGAAAGAACCATTTATTCCCCACCCCCACCCCCAAAATAATACAGGAGTCTCATGGAATCCAATGACAGGAATTAAACTTTGGTCTCAAGAGATATAGAAATTAAGAACAGGAAATATTAAATATATATAATTTCTCTCTCCCACTCTCTGTCTCTCTGTCTCTTTCCTCCCATGGTCTGTTGTCTCAGCTTCTCTGCATCAGCTTTATTCTTTTCTCGTATCAGCCGGAAATTCTGGCTGCACAGAAACCGACTCTGGCCAATTTAAACAGAAAGAGATGTATTGAAAGGATATCAGAAGACTCAGAATCTCCAGGAAGCCCAAAGAACAAGACAAAAAGAAAAGCAAGAACAAGGAAAGGTTAGACAGCCAGACCCAGCCAAAATCATGCTACAGTCCAAGCCGGGTGATGACATCACTGCTGCCATTTCGGAAAACCAAATGTCTCAGCTGGCACCCCTCCCCCACTGGCCCGGGTGCTGTGTACTGCTGGGGCACGTCTGCCAGAGTACCATCTCCACTATGCCTGCATCGTGTATATAAGCTTTTGTTATGAAAATACATATATACACACTCACACAAATAGATGATAGATAGATAGATAGGAGATAGATGGATAGATAGGTAGATAGATAGGAGATAGATAGATGGATAGATAGATAGGCGGTAGATAGAGATAGATAGATAGATAGATAGATAGATAGATAGATAGATAGAGACATACTCCCAAGTAGAGACTAGTATAATGAATTCCCTTCACCAACTTAAATAATTCTCAACTCGTAGCCCATCTTGTTTCATCTGCACCCTACATACGTCTTCCCACCGTCTCCTCCTAATAGTATCTTGAAGCAAATACCTTGATCCTATAACTTTATAGGATCAAAGTATAACTATGTCAACATGTAACTCTAGAAGAGGGTTTTACAACCTCGGCACTATCGACATCCTCGACCAGATCATTCTTTGTTGTCGGGCCTGTCCTCTGTGTAATAGGATGTTAAGCGGCATCCCTGGTCTCTATACACTAGGTGCCAGTACCCTCCTCACCCCCAAATATGTCTCTAGACGTTGCCAAATGTCTCCTAGAGAGCAAAATGGCCCCGACTGAGAAATATATATGTACATCCACAAAACTTATCACACTTTAAAATGTTAAAATAATTCCTCAATATCATTAAATGTCAAGTCAGATTTCAAAGTTGTCTGATTGTTTCAAAAATATTTTTACAATATTTATTTGTTAAATTCTAGATTGCAATAAGGCCCATACCTTGCAATTGATTAATATGTCTCACAAGCCTCTTTAAATTATAGGCTTCCATTTCCCCCTTCTCTTTTTTTCGCTTTGCAACTTATTTGTTTAAGACATCAGGTCCTGTAGAGTTTCCCACAGTCTGAATTTTACTGATTATGTCCCCATGGTTTAATTCACCATTCTCCTCTGTCTCCTGTATGTCCTGAAAATTAGTAGTTAGATCTAGAGGTCTGATCCAATTCAGGTTCTATTATTCCCTGTCTCATGGTCATGGAGCACACTTCCATCAGGAGCCCATGATGCCCATTTGCCTCTTTTGTTAGATACCAGCAGTCACTGGCAATCACTTCCTAAATCCTTTATTTCATTAGGTATTTCATTAGGTATTAACAATAGTGAACTTCTATCATTCCTTCTTCATTTATTAGCTGGGATACTTCTAAAGATAAACTTGCCTTTCAATTGTAGGGTTACCTTGACAGTTTGTAAAGGAAAAGTAGAATGCTTGATTTGTTTCCTTTATTTATCAGTTTTCAAAATAATACATTCGGAAACCAGCATCTTCCGAAGGAAACCTGTGAGTTTTGTTGTGATGGGTATAATCTTGAATTCATGAAATAAAACATAATAGAAATGTTTTCAGTCCCTTGCTGAAAGGAATATGTATCAGTTATATTCCTTTTGATGCACAATTGTTCCAACTCTGGCCGGTGGGAACCCCTTCAAGTTGGCTCCTGAGTCCTTTGGCGGACTCCAGTTTTGGGCTTTTCCTTGCTTCCTGATATGAAGAAACATTCCAGATTCATCATGTACATTTCCTGCCCCCGACCAGGAATCAGTCATTTCTCAAAGGAGCCTTAGCTCCTTCTAGTGTGTCCCCGCTTCCCGGTAACCCTGGCTCCAGACTCCAGCCCCGAGCTGCTGTTCCCACCTGGCTGAGCACCACTCGCCCCTGCACCAGCGGCCAGGAGGTCGAGGAATCAAGGATTTGGATTCGGGGGCTTCTGTAATGGGCTTCTTTGCTCCCACCAAGCTGACAGAAAGGGAAATTCCCCAAACACGGGGAGGAGGGTTAGACGACAGCCCCCCAAATGCCAGATGCCCCCATACCTCTCTCCCCCTTTACACTTTCTTGGCACATACAGCCCAACAGTCCCTGAGTTCACACATCCTCCCAGCTCAAGTGCAGTAGGTATCGAGTCCCAATTCTAAATTTCCAGAAGCTTTGGTCTGATTGTTCCAATCTGAGTCAAGTATAATTTAGCCTAAGGGCAGGATCATGCAATACACACCTGCCCACAGGGCCTCCCCACTGAACAGAGAAAACAGGTCTCAAAGAAAGGGAGACCTGCCCGAGCCAACACCCCCAAAAAGACACCCTCTGCCTAGAGCCAGAGTTGAGAACTGGATGATGATCCAAACTTTGGAGGCTTTGCATTCTGGGATCATAAAAGACCCCTTTCTGCAGTTCCCAACAGGTGGAGCTCCAAAGATCACACCCTAAGTCCTCTACAAGCCTACCTGGCCTCTTGTCTCAGTGACATCAGTTACTGATCCCTCTTTCTTCAGCTAACAACCACAGTGCACATTTACAGAGTCCTCACTGCAGGCCCATCACCTTGCTACCCATTGTATGTGTCTTGTTTCTCTGAATACTTGATGCCTCCTGTGGTGGACACTATTGTCTTCGTCCTCATTTTTCTGATGGAGAAACTAAGGTTTGGAGACATTAATTTCATCACCCTACTGGTAAGATTTGAACCTAGATGGTTTAAAGCAGAAGCCTGTGCTCTTCAACTGGACACCATCTTGCCTCACCAGCATCTGGGAGCACTTGAGTCTTCCCCTGTCCTGTAGCCATAGAATCTAATGAAGGTGACTGTCTCTCTAGTTTCATCTAAGTATCTCCCTTCTGAAGTTATCTCTTAGCGAGCCACCTGATTTTAAAGTCAGCGTCCACGCACTAACCACAAAATAGAATCCAAGAGCCAAACTGTCTACTGTGGTCCCATGCAAGGGAGTCAAGTTATCATAACAAACAAACAAAGCCTCATCATAAAACTTGCACCAATTAGCGTAGATATTGTGGGCTTTTGTGACTACCAGAAAAATACAAACTCATATGTTGAAACCTAATCCCCAATGTGATAGTAGAAGGAGGTGAGCCCTTTGGGAGGTGATTAGGTCATGAGGGTGGAGCTCTCATGAATGGGATTAGTGCCCTTATAAAAGAGATCCCAGAGAGCTCTTTCATCCCTCTTCCATGCGAGGCACAGCAAGAAGGCAATCTGTGAAGCAGGAAGTGGACCCTCACCAGACACTGAAACTGCCAGCACCTTGATCTTGGACTTCCCAGCTTCCAGAAATGTGAGAAATCAATTTCTGCTGTTTATAAGCTACCTGTTTATAGTGTTCTCTTATAGAAGCCCAAATGGGCTAAGATGCTCATTTGATCATGTGAGAAATATCTGTTAAGAACTGTTTTAGACATGGGCAGTAGAGTAGTTAACAGATAAAATGCTGGAGGCAGCGTGGAGCAGTGAGACAGGCAGAAAACAGGAAAGACAAGTAAATATATGATATATTAGATAATGATGAGCTCTTTGGGGAAAAAAATTAAAAGGGAAGATGAATATAAAATGTTGAAGGCAAGGAGTTAAAATTTTAGATTGGGCAGGAGGAGGTCCATGGAAGAGTCATTTGAATAAAGTACAAAAGGAAGTGAAGTAGTATGTCACTATCTGAGGGATAACATTCCAGGCAGAAGGAACAGCACGTGCAAAGGCCCTGAGGTAGGAGCCTGACTGCAGGGTGCTCAAGGCACAGTGAGAAGGTCAGGGTGGGGAGAAGAGAGGAGAGGCAGAGCAGTGGAGGTGAGAGAGCCCTGAGCCAGTGCTGTGGGGCCTTGATGGCCAAGGTGAAGACTTTGACCTTTACTGTGGGTGAGGCCAGAGCCAGCAGAAGAGTGACATGACCTGACTTATGTGTTCACAGCATCACTCTGGCTGTGGTGCAGCAAAGAGACAGCCAGCAAGGAAGCCAGGAAACCAGTTAGGAGGCTGTTGCAATAATCCAGTAGGAGCTGCTGCGGTCTGAACCCGGGTGGTGGCAGTGGAGGTGGATATATTTATCTTCCTTCCTCACAAAGGTAGAAGTGACAAAACTGATGTGGGATGTAGGAGAAAGAGAAGTGTCCAGGCAACTCCCAGGTGTGGCCTGAGCAAGTCCTCCAAACTTTAAAACTTCCAAGTGAAACAGAATACAGCTCAAGTCACCTCTAAGTTGGCCATGCCTGCAGCCTGAAGAGGACTTTTTCTTTCCTGTTATATATTTTCTTTTTCTTTAACAAGGCCAGCTTAAAGGCAATTTGTTTATAACTTTAAAACTCCAAAGGATCTCTGCAGGTAAAAATAGTGCCTCTCCTCCCTAAAAGATGCCCTCTGTACTTTCAGACCACTAATAAGATCTTCTCTCACTGCTTGCCCAGCCCCTGCCCCAGACACGCAAAGATGTTATTTTCCTGAGAGCCAAGTTCAAGTAAAAACGTATTTTTCTGGCTTACTGTCCCAGGCAAAATTCCAATACAGTGCTTAAATACTGTCAGCCAATTAGTCAAAGATCTGTTAACTCACACCAGTGCTACCGACTAGGAGTGTGTGTGGATGTGTGCCTGTGCGTCTTTAATATACACTGTTTTTCAGAGTATGCTGAAATCAGGAGAAAACTGGGGAGTAAGAAAGAAGTAGAAAGAAAAGCAGAGCTGGGACAAGAGAAGTTAGACCTATGGATTTAAGATAGCAAATTAACAAGCAGTCGGGTACTGAGAAAGAGGAATTTCAAACAAAAACATCCAACTCAAATCTACTAATGTACACACACTCACACGCACACACACACAAACATTAAACACTTGTCTCTAGGAAAACATCTTTAGACATTAACCCATTAACCATTAAGTTAGGTTTCTCCCCCTATAGATTTGCAATGCTCTTTTGCAGTATACTGAAATTATCTTTGGAACTAAAGCATTTTGATAGACACAGGCATGTCCTATCACAGAAAGAAAAATAATGTCCTCTAACCACAGCTGACCAAGAATTCTGAGCTTGAGGCATAAGGCATCCTATCAACTGACGTATTTCCTGGACAAGAGGAAGTTTAGTGGCGTGGCTGAAAGCTCTAAACACAAGTCCCAATTCTGCTTCTGTGGAAATCTTGCACAAATGACTTAACCTCGCTACGCCTCATTTTCCTCATCTGTAAAATGGGAACAATTATATTCTACCTGCTAGAGGAGCTGTGGAGATCAAATAAGGGAAAGCCAACTTCAGCTTAGCACAGTGCCGGGCGTACAGTAGGACCTCAGTGGAGGTTGGCTACAGCCATGTCATTACTAATAACAAGGCCTGGGGGTATTGATGGCTCTGTGTCCCCAGACTCACCACCAAGCTTCCCTCCGGGTCTGTTGTCACACCCCATCAGTGAGCCGTGAATATTTAATGAAACACAGAAGCCTGTTCCAACAGCATGTTTTCCTTCATTGGACTGCAATTTCTTAATTGCTTTAAAGCAGATGTACTTGGTTTGCCAGCCAAGTTGCAGGAGATTGGTTTCAGCGTTCGGGTTTCAAAACACGACATTGGCACCGAGTTGTTTCACGTTTGCAAGACGGTCTCTGGGAGTGATATGAGCAGGGCTGGGGGTGGGAGGTGGGGAACGGTCTTTTCTGGCTTAATTAGGACGTGCCTAGGAGTGTGACCCCTCTGCGTCCTGCCCACCTAGTGACCTAGACACAGACCACAGGATGGGAGGGGGAGGGCTCTGGCGGCTGCAGTGAGCCCCAAATATAGTAAGAACTGAGGGAGAAGACTTCGGGTGTCATTAAGAGCAGAGGCTGTCAAACTGTACTTCGCAGAGCTCTGGAAGGGGGTCCACAGGCCCTGTCAGGCCCCCCAACCTCCCTTTTAATAGCATTGATTATCATGATGATCGGGGCCAACATTTATCGAGGACTCACACTCTGCCGAGCACAGTCCTAAGCACTTTGCACAGACTGAGGCATTACATCCTTCAAGAGTTCCCAGGGGGCCTTCCCTGGTGGCGCAGTGGTTGAGAGTCCGCCTGCCGATGCAGGGGACACGGGTTCGTGCCCCGGTCCGGGAGGATCCCGCGTGCCGCGGAGCGACTGGGCCCGTGAGCCATGGCCGCTGAGCCTGCGCGTCCGGAGCCTGTGCTCCGCAACCGGAGAGGCCACAACAGTGAGAGGCCCACGTACCACAAAAAACAAAAACAAAAACAAAAACAAAAACAAAAATCACCTCAGAAAGACTGAGTAGATATTAGGCCTGTAGAATGTTAATGTAACCTGATTGAATGAATTAACAGAGCCAAATACAGAAAGTGTCAATCAAAAAGAGATGGGCAGGTGATTGGGCAGCCATGGAGACAAGAGAAGGGAGAGAAACTACTGTCACACTCCGCCCAGCACTGTCCATCTTGAAGGAAATCTTAACCAATGGAATTTTTCTTTTTCTTTGTGGTACAGTTTACATATGCTAAAATGTTCAGTGTTCAATTAAATGAATTTTGACAAGTATACACACCACCAAAAACAAAATATAGTACATTTCGTTAATTCAATTTGGTGCCTTTAGCAAACCACAGTATCTATTTAGATTTTAATGGTATTGTCTTATTTTATTTATATTTATTTTGCTTTCTACTTCTGGCAAGTGATACAGGTTCAGTAGTTGCGGAGCACAGGCTTAGCTGCTCCACAGCATGTGGGATCTTCCTGGACCAGGGATTGAACCCGTGTCCCGTGCATTGGCAGGAGGACTCTTAACCACTGTGCCAACAGGGAAGTCCAGGATTATTGTTAATTTTGTGAAAGTGATAATGGCATGACGGATATGTAAAACATGGCCTTGATGGCCTGGTTTCTCTAACAAATAAATTGTAAGGGAGAAAAAGAGAGAAAGGGAGAATCCATAGGTTAAAACACTTTAGAGACATCTCAACCAACTGTGACATACGGTCCTTGTTGCTACACTGACTCAGACAGACTGTAAAAAGAAAAAAGGCAAAGAGAGAGGGAGAGAAGGAGGAAGAAAGAGAAGGAGAGAGGAGAAAAACAATAAAACAGTACGAGATGATCAGAGAAATGTGAATGTCAACTGAATGTTTGATGGTATAAAGGAAATGATTGTAAAATGTTTAGGTGTGATAATGGTATCATGGCTATGTTTTTTCAAGAGTCCTTATCTCTTACAGATATATGCTGAAATATTTACAGATAAAATAATAAAGTGCCCAATATTTGCTTCAAAATAATTGGCAGGGGAGATTAAGGGGAATATAGATGAGGGCGCAATGCAGCAAGACCAACCAAGAATAACTGTCGAAGCTGGTGATGTATACAACGGAAGTTGTTATATTATGGTCTCTACTTTTGCCTAGGTTTGAAATATCCACAGGGAAGTTTTTTTATATGTTCGCATAAGTCAGAGATACAAACTGACATATTTGTGAGATAACGTTATGTCTGGGATTCACTTTAAAATATTCCAACAAAAAGATTTTAAATGTAGGAAGAAGGATTAAATAATATGGCCATGACTTAATTGCTGGAGTTGAGTGATGGATCCATGGTTGTGCGTTATTCTATTCTCTCTGCTTTTGTTTGTGTTTGAAACTCTCCTTAATACAGAGGTGGGCTCTGGACCTACAGCACCTCTGTCTGCATATGGCTCTCCCATTTATTAGCTTTGTGGACTTAAGCCGTTTATATACTCCCGCCTCAGCTTCCTCATCTGTAAAAATGGGACAAAATAAAACCTGTCCATAGCAGCTTTCTTTGAAATAGTTCAAAACCAGAAACAACCATCAACAGGTAAGCGGATAAACTGTGGGGTATCCATACAGTGGAATACTACTCAGAACTAAAAAGGAATAAACACTGATATATGCAACAAAATGGATGAAGCCCAAAATAATTATGCTCTGTAAATTACCCAGACCCAAAAAGAGTTCATATTGTACGATTCCATTTACATAAAATTTTAGAAAATGCAGACATATCTATAGTGGCAGAGAGCACACAGCATTTGCCTAGTGAGGGGGGGTAACCAGGAGAGGTGGGATGGAAGGATTATCAAGGGGGACGAGGAAAGTTTGGGGTTGATGGACATGTTCATTATCTTGATTGTGGTTTTTTTCTCACAGGTGTGTACATGTCAAAATTTATCAAAGTGTACACTTTAAATATGTGTTCTTTATTGAATGCCAATTATATTTCAATAAAGCTGTTAAAAATAAAGTAAAACTTATCTCAGAATGTTGTGAGAATTAAACAAGTTGATACCTGTAAAGTACATAGAACCATATTAGGCGCCTGGCCAGCTCGCTCAGGCAAACATTAGTAGATGTCAGATTCGGTGCTAGATGCTGGGAGTACAAGAGAACACAGGACAGACCAGGGTCTTGAATCCTGCCCTCATGAGGCTTTCAGGCTTCCCAGGAGAGAAAAGAAGCAAATTCTAAAATATTACAATAGGAAAGGACCACAGGGAAGGGAGAATATAAGGCAGTGCAGGCTTCTTGGAAGAAGGAACGTATCAGCTGAGTAAGAGTTGTCCAGTAAAGAGCATGGGTGAAGAATGTTCCAGTCAGAAAGAAAGAATGTGCAAAGGCCCTGAGGCAAGAGAAAGCACGGCACAGTCTGGAAGTACAAATTGCCGCCATGGGTAGAGTACAGGGAGCATTAGGTCTGCGAGAGGAAGTGGCAGAGAAGAGACTGAAATGAAGAAGAGAAGGGGTGGGGGGAAGGAGGTGGAGGAGAAGACAAGAAGAAAAGGAGAAGAAGGAGGAGGATAATCCCTAGCATGCATGGTTTCCTGTGAGCCAGGCTCTATACTAAGCATTTTATGTTCATGAACTCATTTATACTCAATAACAAACTCCTTAGGTGGGTATGATTACTCCTGTTTTACATATGAGGAAATTGAGGCACAGAGTGATTAAGCCTCTTTATCCAAGATCACACAACTCTTAAGGATGGCAGGGGGATTCAAATGCAAGCCTGGATGATTCTAACTTTCAACCATACCCTAACACCCTAGCTCCGAAGAAAGGATCAGAGAGTTGTTGCAAGTATCAAAAACCTCACAAAGTTCCCCCGCTGTACCTTCTACCCCCATCTCTAACCCTTGGCAACTTCTAATCTGTTCTCCATCTCCACAGTTTTGTTATTTTAAGAATAATACGTAAACATAATCATGAATTACTTAATCTTCGGAGACTGGCTTTTTAAAATTTTTCCCTCGGCATCATTCCCTTGAAGTTCATTTCAATTTTTGCATATATTCATAATTTGTTCCTTTATGTTGCTCAGTAGTATTCTATCATAAGATTTTATCACAATTTGTTTCAACATTCATCCATTGAAAGACATTTGGGTAGTTGCCAGTTTTGGGCCATTATAAATAAAACTGCTATGAACAAAAAAAGAGGTGTTAACGACAGCCTAGTACCCAACTGAGTCTTTCTCCTCAATGTAATGAAAAGGATTGAAAGAGATTTGAAAAGGGAATGACTTTCCCTGAAATATCATTTGTGGGAAACATTGCCTTGGCAAATATTATCAACCTCCATTTAATGAATAAGGAAACTAAGCATCAGAAAAGTCAAGTAACTGGCCCAAAGTCACAGAGTTGGTAAGGTCTGGAGTCTGACTCCAAATCTCAGGCAACACCCTGTCTTGAAATTACTTGTCCCTGAAGTACCATCTCACCATTCCCCTTCTGTCCCACCCTTCCCAGCCTGTGCCTCTGCAGGGCTCAGGACTTCCATCTTCCTTTCCTTTACCAATGCCTGGCATCCGGCAAAGCTCTCTGAGGAAGGTCATCATGATTGCTGTGGGCTGAGGAGGCCATAAGACCTCTACCTCTTGAAAGTGCGTGTCAGAGTCATGACACTACTCTCAGTCAGCCCCTCTTTCCTATTGAATTAGCATGCTTGACACAATCCCTCTTTTGCCATTTTAATGTAATAAGTGGCTAATTTGATTGGGTTCAATGAGACGTAAATGATTGGATTCGATAAAGAGCCAGGAAGTTCTTCCCTCCACCCTGCTGACCTCATTTCTCATTGGAGGTACAGCTTTCCGCCCAGGAAGACTAGAGAGGAGATGGAAGGCCTTGTTTGTAACTAACTGATAAGGAAGACTCCAGGCTCCTCTCTCCTCCAGCTCCAGGGGTCCTGCTGGGTAGGCAAACCTTGATTCTGTAAACCAGGATCACCAGATACCCGTATCATCACCATACCAGATCTCTTTGCCTCTAAACTCTTCCCTCTTCAGGGGCACCGCCCCAAAGGGCAGCCTCAGAGTGTTTTGTTCGGGTCCCATCACGTCACTCCAAAAGTATTATCACCACTTTACACGGAGGTGCAAAGCCACCGAGACACTCCCAAGCGGGGTGGGAGTGGCAAGTAATTAATGGAGTGAAGTCCCTTGAGGAGAGGTTCTAGGGTCCAGATAGGGTTTCCAGATAAAATGTACCCCAGGTAAATTCGAATTTCCAATAAGCAATACATGACGTCCCAAATTTTACATCATGGGACATCCGAAATTCAAGCTTAAATGGGCGTTCTATATTTTTATTTGCTACACCAGGCAACCATTGATCCACAAGTATGGACAAATTAACCTCCAACAGGGGACATAACATGTCTTCCGTTGTAAGAGGAGAGGATGAAATTTATACTAAGTGTAGTGTGACTTGTTCAAGTTACTTAATCTCTCTCTGGGCTTTGTTTCCTCCTGTATAAAAAGGAGATGATAAGAATACACACCTCCTAGGGTTCCGGTGAGTTAATATATGTAATGTATTAAATGGGTTAATGTATGTACATTGCTTAGAACAGTCCCTGGCACATAATCAGCATTAATAAAAGAGATTGTGAAGATGATATTGATGATGAAGAAGAGGAGAAGAAGCGGACGAAGAGGTTGCTAAATCTGAAGGTGGGTATAACCACAACTTCCCATTAAAACAGTGAGTAAAGATAGTCCCCAACTGATGGCTTGTATTTTCTCTGTGAAACTTCCAGAAGGCAGGAGCCATACCCCCTGTTGTTTAGTCACTGCTGATTCTCCAATGCCTGTAAATATATCTGCCACATACTAGATGCTCATAAGTATTTGGTGAAAAAAAGGACAAAAGGAAAGAAAGGACGGTATGCGAGGAGATTTAAGGCAAGTTAAGAAAGTTGGAAATAAGAGTGTTGGCTATGGTAACACAAAAGGAATTCTAGGCTACATTGAGAATGGATCCCTTGAATTATAGTGGTACCATTAAGAGCTTTCTAGGATTTAGTCCAGGAGAGCTCACCAGAACAGACATAAGTGCAGGTAGTAAGAAAGATGGGGAATTCACTAGTGGTATAAGAGTGGGACAGTGAAACAAGGAAGTTGAAGACATTCCTAAGAAAGTAGCTCAAATGATGGACTGTTATTCATAGACTTGCCAGGGGAGGATGTGCAGACATGTGGAAGCTGACTGGCATAAAGTAAATTGAAGAGGCAATGGCCAGCTTTAGAGGGAGTAACTGAGTGAAAAGTTTGAAGGACAGGAGGGTGTGACCTGAGTGCAAAGTGTTCACATTTATGATTTTAGTGATGGAACAATTCTGGGTGACCATGAGATTCAGGTTATGGCCAGAGAGATCTGAGTTCAACACTCTTATTTAAAATGTAACAGCGTAAACTTATAATGGACACCTTCATATGTTAAGCTCTGTGACAAGCATGTTCTTTTCATCCACTATCTTTTCCACATTACCTCATTTAATCCCCACAACACCCCTGGGAACTACTCTAATAATCTTTGTTTTAAGGAAGGGGAAATTGACACTTAGAGGGGTAAATATCTTAAAGGGTCACAGGACTAATCAGGGGTAGAGCCAGGATTCACATCCAGTTAAGCACCAATGCCCATGGTCCTAGCCTCTTCACTATACTGCCTGGGTAGGGCTCAAGGAGAAAACAGAGAGCCAAGAATGAGCCATGACTCACCCAGAGTGAGGGACTCAGAACCTAAACCATTTTCTTCTGACCTTCAAGGAAAGTACACTTGGTAAAGTATCTGGCACAAATTGTCTGGCACATGGTAGGAGTTCAATTCCTGGGGTGGCAGCTAACTTCCAAGATGGTACCCAATGATCCCCACCTCCTGGTATTCACACCCTTCTGCAGTCCCCTCTGATACCGTACCAGCGCAACCTATATGATGACAGAATAATGATAGAAGTGATGGTAAGTGATGGTAATCTAATCACTTCCAAGATTAGATTGTAAGAGATACCATGGCTTTTGTCTGGGCTTACTCTTTCTCTTGGGTCACTCACTCTGGAGGAGTCTGGATGGCGTATTGTGAGGACACTTGGGCACCCTATACAGAGGCCCACATGGCAAAGGAGTGAGGCCCCCATTCAACAGCCAGCCGGGAACTGAGCCTGCCAACAACCACAGGAGTGAGCAGGGAAGCAAAGCCTCCCCACTTAAGCCTTCAGCTGAGTGCAGCCCCCAGCACCACAAGAGACCCTGAGCCAGAACCACCAACTAGGTGACCCCCAATTCCTGACACACTGAAACTGTGAGATGATAAATGTTTGTTGTTTTAAGCTGCAAAGTTTTGGGGTAACTTGTTACACAGCAATAGATAACCAATACATCTAGTGACTATTCTTCAAGTCAAGCCTGTCTCTGAGGCTCCCTGACCCTCAGCTTCCTCATGAATTTTTTTCAAGAAGTAGACAATAAAAGGACACATCATTAAAACACTGAATGTCCCTCAGTTTAGACCTTTCAGTCAAGAATGGGATCTGAGCCAGTCTGTTCAGGTCTGTAACCCAACTCTAACTGCATGACCTTGAATATATTATAAACTCTCTGAGACTCAGTCTCCTCTTCTTCAAAATGAGGGTAATATTAGTATCTACCTCAGAGAGTTGTACAGATGACACAGAATAATGACGAGCATAAGAGCCTGACACATAATTAGTACTTAATAAACATTGGCTATTGTGGTATTATTGTTAGAATTAGTAGTAAAAGGCTAACTGCAAAAATTAAAAAAAGAAAAACTATAAGAATTTCTGTTACCTAAAGTAACGGTTTAAAGACTAAACAGAGGTTTGAAATAAGAAAACAAACAAAAACAAAAAACCTGCCAATGCAATGACCTGTAAAGGACACCGATAAATGTTGATTGTACAAGGCATGGAAAATCACCCCAAATGGTACTCCTGGGTATCCCCACCTCAAACACCCAAAGGTGTACCCCGACATTGGGCCCAGATGCTGGCAGATGGCTGACTTCCTGGTGCTGCACATTTCATCGGAACTGGACTTCTCAGGCCATAATAGAAGTGAGTCAATGGCTTAGTCACTGCTTGGCATGTAGCAAAGGTCAGATTAGGAGAGGAACTGAACCCAGAAGCAGAGGCTTGCTGGGAAAGACCTCAACCGTTCCATCTCTCCCTGGTCAGTAGAAATCCCTGCTTGCTCCAGAGCTGCCCCCACTTTAGGGGAGGCAGGCAGGGGATAGGGAGTCCAAGATGAAATCAATCCTGTGTTTAAAGGTATCAGCCAAACCCCAGTGGAAAGAACTAGAACTCCAGGGTCAAAACACAGCTCAATTCCAGCCTCAGTTCAGCCACATACTGGCTGTGTGCCCTTGGGCAAGTCACTTTACACATCTAGGCCTCATTTTTCTCAACATAAAATGGTGCAAACTGATGCCTACCTGGCAGGATTTTGTGAGGCTAAATCAAGATCACACATGTAAAGCAAGGCACCTAGCACACAGTAGGCCCTCAATAAATAGTAGCTAGACATTTACCAGGGTTTGCTCCATGGGGATAATAAAACTGCCTTCAAGTCATTGCTAGGAGGATGAAACAAGGTAACAGAAGCACAGTATCAGGCACACTGCACACAGTAGGTCCTCAAGTAGGTGAATTCCATTCTTTCTAGCAGTTCCTAAAATCTCTTCTCCAGAGAGTCTTCCCAGGCTAATCAGAAGAAGAATGATAAATTTCTCTAGGGCTTCCTGACCAAATTTAAAGATCCTTTGACATGATCACTGAGGCAGAGACTGGTTAGTTGGTCACCACACCTGTTTCCTCTCCTTCTTGGGTGCATGATTGGACCACACTTCCCAGCCTCTCTTTAAGTTATATGTGGCCAGGTGACTGAATTCCAAGCAAAGGATGTGGACAGAAGTGATGCCTTGCCCTTGAAGACCTCCTTCACTGTTCCTCCATGTTCTCTCCCCCATCCCCTGGGTGGATGCAGAAGAGTCCAAAGTCCTAGATGGGGGAGAAGAGCCAGAAGATGGAAAGAACCTCGGCCCAGGAATCATCCCGTGAACAACCACCCCGGTGACCAGGAATACCTACGTTGGACCAGTACATAAGCAAGAAATATACTTTTGTAATGTTAAGCTACTGGATTTAGGGCTTTGTTTCAGCATCTGGAGAATCCCGCTCCAAGTTCCCACTATAAAGTGGACCTAATGAATAAAATGAACTTGGCTGCTCCAGGGATTTGAGAGCTAGATATTCCAGCAGCAAATATGAACTATCTTAACTTCAAAACTGCCATAAAGGAAAAGCTCGTGGGGGATTAACCTAGGAGGTACTGCCCACAATAATACCCAACACTTTTGAGAGCCTGCTTTGTGCCAGGCACTGTGTTAAGTGTTGCACAGCCCTTATCTCAGATACTTCTCATAATAACCATATGCAATAAATATTATTAAGCCCATTTTACAGTGGAGGGAACTGAGCATCACAGAAATTAAGGAACATTTTCTCTTTTTCACAGCAGAGAACTGGTTCTATGTCATGAGACACTGATGGTTCCATTTTGTCCAGAGAAGGGGGAGGAAAAGGTGTGCCCTGGAGTCCTCTGGGAGCCAACAGGGAACAGGAGGGTCCCCAGGTCCCTGAGTACAGAAGGAAGAGAATGCTGCCATTTCCAGATGGCAGGGAAAAACCAATGTTCATACGTTGAAATATTTACCCCAGGTCAGCCGTGCCCTCTGTCTCATGCTTGATGTAGATATTATATTTGTCTATTACCAGTGTCCACCAGAAGCATATTCACATCTGTGGTTTTGGAAGCCTTCCCCTACCTTTTTAGGCCAACCATTAAATGGTTGTCTTTTGAACTCTCATTGCACTTCATTTGTATCTCTCACTGTGTGAACTCAGGCAAGTTACTTAACCTCTCTGAGCATCACTGGTCCCATCAACAGTATAGAGATAATAATAGTGCCAACTCCCTTGGGTTGTCATAAAGATCAAACAATGTGATACATGTAAAGTGTTTGACTCGGCAGACAGTAAATGCTCAGTCAGTTGGGTGTATGCATGTGTGTATACGCGTGCACAGACTTGCTGAGTACCTGCCTAAAATAGAGATAATATTAACTCCTTTGGTACCAAGAGAATTGACTAAAATAACATATTTCCAGTCATGACAGCACCTTGCACAAAGAAAACAGTCAAAGAACCTTAGCTGGTGTTATTATTTCAAGCCATCCGCCATTAGCACTGAACTGGGATGAAGAAGTTCCTGATTTGAGTTCTGGGTCTCCCGGGTGGCAGCCTCGGCCAGGGCAGCTCATCTGTCCATGCCTTAGTCTTTATGTCAACAACATAGGGATAATGAAGGTCACCGCAGAGGATTTTTTTTTAAGCATTGAATAGTATATAAAAATATTCTGTAGATGGTAATAAACTTTTAAATGTATGTAAATAGAGTTATTTGGGGACATGACCTTTATTCTTCTTGTTAACAGGAAGCAGAGTTTGCTTTGTTAGTCCCCCAGTACCCAACACAATGACTGGCACACAGTAGGTGCTCAAGAAATGCTGAACAACTGAGTGAAAGAACAAATATATGAAAGAATGGGTTGAATGTCTGGGACTGTTTTAAGCTTCCAGAACTCAGGGTTTTTGTCTCTGATGCAAATTTCTCTTGGAATAATCATCTATATAATCCACTGGCCCAGGACTTCCAGCTTGATTTTTGATACAGTGATGAGGCCTTTCTAACCCTTTCCAATCAGCATAACAATAATAATAATTGAATGCTTTACTTTCAAAAGGGCTTTACATCTACCATTGCATTTTATTCTGTCAGCACCCTTATAAAAGTGAGTTATTATTTTCATTTTGCAAATGGAAAAAAAAAATTGAGACCGAGAGAGGAAATGCAATTTTTCCAACTCTGCAAGCCAGTGGCCTGTCTGGAGTTTCTAGGATAAACTTGATTTCAGTTATTCTTTCCCCTCCTCAGAAATCTGGCATCTTGATTTAGGGATCTGGAGAAATGCCCTCATTGTCGGTGTCCCTCAGAGTTCATTCCAAGTTAGATATTTGCTCTGCTAGCTAAATGGCATCACCTTCTACACCATTGTCCAATCTAGAAATTTGGAAATTATCCTGGGTTCTTCTCTGTGTCTCATGCCTCTCTAACCCATACCCCACACTCTTTCCCACTGAGGCACGTGCATTCACAAACCAGTCACCAAGTTTTGTCCATTCTTCCTCCAAATCATCTCTAGAACCTCTTTGCTCATCTCTATTACTCCCATCGTAGATGGGGTCACCATCACTTCCCAAGTGGATGACTTCAATTTCCTGATTGACTGCTTTGCTTCCATCCCAGTCCCTCTGACCATTCCCCACATCCTAAGTGATCTTTTAACCATATACATTCTATTTCATAGTCTTGGAATAGAATCCAAACTCTTCACCATGACCCACCAGCCCTTCAAGATGTGCCCTCTGCCCTCCTGACTTCCCCTCTGGCCACCATCATCTCAAACTCACATTCCCACCACAGAGAAGTCCTTGAAATTTCTAGAGTGCTCCCTGCTCTCTCTGGCCTCTGACCCTTCACACACATTGTCCCCTCTTCTCCATATCCTTCTGTTCTCCAAGACCTGCCTCCTCTCTATACCCTTCTATTCTCCAAAAATCATCCTAAACATCTCAGACTCAAGGAACTCTCCCTTGCTCTTGCAATCTCCGTATTCATGAATTCAACACACGTTGTTTTTTGCATGCTCCCATCACCAGCCATGAGAGCTAAGTAAGATTGCATTGAGCCACCATTTCCCAATGATTTCCACTCTTGCCCAAAGCCCTTCCAAAGACTCTGTGAATTCCAGGGCAATAGAGGAACTTCATGGGTTCCTCTGGCAGACCACATTGTGCCCAATGGGAAAACTCAAGCTCTTCTCCAACTGTCACATTAGAAAACTACTCTCACTGATACAAAGGAGATTGTTTGACCTATAATGTCTGGAGGTTCTCAGAGAGGTATCTCAAGATGTTGTGGAGAAGCACATATCCTTTTGCCATTTTACTGGAACATTCTCCATTTAGATGCCCTTCACACTCCCCCTCCTTATCTCCTGCAAAACAGCTTAGCAAACCCCTCAACCAATATGGTAGCCAGTAGCCACATACAGCTACTGAGCACTTGAAATGTGGCTAGTCCAAATGGCAATTTGCCATAAACGTAAAATACGCACTGAGTTTCAAAAACTTTGTACACAAAAAGAATGCAAAAATCTTATTAGTAATTGTAATATGATAATATTCAGATATATTAAATTAAATTATTTCACTGTTTCTTTCCAACTTTTAATGTGGTTACTAGAAAATTTTAAACTTCGTACGTAGCTCACATTGTATTTCTACTGGACAGCATTTATCTAAACCACTGAGCTCACCAATGGCAGTTGTCTCCTCAGGAGAAATTCCAATGCCAAGTTTTAAGATGATGTTTAATATCTACATCCCCTTCATACACTACCAAGTGAAGACACTATAGCACAAAAGTTCGTCTTCTCTTAGTCTGTTTTCCCAGTGATAAAATAAGGAAGGTTGTTCATTTGACAAACAGCTCTGGAACTCCACAATATGACTGGCACTGGGGATACAGGGGTGAAGGAAATGGAATAGAGCCCACACTCAGGGCTGGACCAAAAGGCGCTGCATGATCCCTTCTATCTCTGAAATGTCCATGTCACCTCAAAGCTCCAATTTTCAGTTGCACAATCTAGAATTCCTCTATTTGTGGTCCAAACACGAGAAAGTCAGGGTCTTGTAACTTGAAAGCTATTTTTCCTTAGAAGATCCATTATAAAACATAAAATATAAGGCCCCAGGCTACCCACACATAAATTTATTTAATTAATAATTACAGTAATATATTATTGATTCTGTAAACACTGAATTTTTAGGAATTGTCTCATTTAATTTTCACATCAACCGTGAGAAGTTGACATTAATATATTGGCTTTTCAAATGAAGGAACTGACGTTCAAAGAAGTTTAGCAATTGCCGAAGTTCACAAAGCTAGAAAATGCTAAAACTGGTATTTGAAGAAAAGTTTGTGCATGTGTGGAGGAGAGGGGGGCTGAAAATCATGGCACGTTTCATTAAGCCAAAGTAGAACTGGAGACAAAAGCTCTTCTTCCTTTCCCTCTACCCTACCCGCCATTAGATTTTCTTGCCGGGTCCCCTGGAATTTGATCCAGAGCATGAAAGCTATAAGGATCCCGAAACAAATGGGACTTTTTCAGTTACAACTCGTAACTTGTAAGGGATGGAAAACCCAACATACCCAGGTTTAAGCCAAACAAAGATGAAAGTGGACTCAGAATGACTGGCGTAGCAATTTCAAAGTTCACGAGTATTTGGCTTCCAGAGTAGCTTTCAGGAGTTCAACCCATGTCATCAGGCCCTGGTTATCTATCCATCTCTTGGCATCTTGTTCTGCTGAGTCTTCTCCACGCTCTTCCTTCTCCTATGCTCTAAGCTCCTACAACCTCTAGCCTTCATGGCAACAAGATTCTCTTCCCTGGAAGTGCCACCAAAACTCCATAATTAGCTCTGATTGGTTTTAAGTGAGTCACATGCTCATTTATGAACCAATCTTTGTGGCAAGGGGAATGGAGTGTTCTGATTGGCCAAACTAGATCACATGCTCACTCTTGGACCTGGGGAATATGGTCAGTCCCACCCAAACCACTGGCCTGAGGTGAGCGAGCCAGCTCACCAGATATTCTTTTTCCTCAAAGAAAATCTGCTGTTACTGGAGGAGGCAAAGGAACTGATGGTGGACAGGCAAAACCCGCAAATATCAACTGTAGTTGTTATGAACCAGTATGCAGGTAAACTGGCTCTCAAGAAAACGAACAGACCCTGATTTGTAACATTTGAAGATGTCATCGATGTAAATAATCCCACCATGGCTAATTTCAAGCTACCAACAGTTTAATAACCGCTTCCAAAATTCCTGAATATTTAACAGTGTGTTCTCATAAGCCCGTCAGACCCGGCTTTACCACACCACTGCATCCTCTAAAGGAAGAAGAAAAGAACCCTTGCAGAGAAAGGTATTATAAGAGGAAAGGGATTTTTTAATCCCCTTTATTTTTGGTATTTTATTAAATAAAAGTATGTCTCTCATAATCTCAGAAAATGTCCTTCCTCTAATCCTCAGAGTTCATGGAGAAGCAGGAGACAGCTCCAGTGACCTCAGGGCAGCCAGCTCTAACTCTTCAGATACTGTAGAGAGCTCTGTCACCAATTTACCCAGAATCTCTCTGCAAAAACACTTATGGGCCAAACTAAAGCTCCTCTTTCTACCTTAGGATTTGTGTTTAATGTTATTATCAAAACACCAATTCAAAGAAAATTCTGCCATCTGTGAACATCTGTTGTCACTGATTAGAAACCACTCAGAACGAAGCCATTTCCCATCTTGCCCAATATTAACTGCATACAGACACCATGGCCAAAGTTCTTCTAAATAACTTGTAATAAACTGGGATGTTTCCTTAAATGTACATGCAGATGAGGACTCACCATAGCAACTATGAGTGCCAGGATGTGCAATGCATACTGCAAACGTGGAGGTAGCTGTATTAGTCTGGGTTCTCAGAGAAATAGAACCAATAGGAGATAGATATGGATATAGATATTAATGATAAAGAATTGGCTCACATGATTATGAAGGCTGAAAAGTTTAAGATAAACTGTTGGCAAGCTGGAGATCCAGAAGAATCAGTGATGTAAGTTCCAGTCCAAGTCTCAGTATTGATGGTATAATTTTCAGTCTGAGTCCAGAGGCAGGAGAAGACTGATGTCCCAGCTCAAAGACAGTCAAGTAGAGAGGATGGATCCTTTCCTACTCAGCTCTTTATTCAGGCTTTCAACAGATCACATGAGACCCACTCACTCTGGGGAGGGCAATCTGCTTTACAGTTTTCTGATTCAAACGCAATCTCATCCAGAAACACTTTCAAAGACACACCCAGAAATGTTTAACCAAATGCCTGGGCACCCCCATGGCTCAGTCAAACTGACACATAAAATTAACCATCACAGAAGCCATTTCCCCTATATTCCAAGTGCCCAGCAATAGTCTGCTAGTCTGAGACCTTATATTACACATTTTATAACGGAGTCTCTATAGAAAAATACCCCACAAGTTCGAAACCCCTGACTTCCTCATGTTTGGATCCCAAGTGAGTGGAGGGATTCCTAGGCTGCACCACAGAATATTGGAAATATGAGGTGAGATGGATGTTTTCAAGCTGGATGGGACCATAAAACTTTCTTTCCATCCAGCCCTTAGGGTTAAGAACTCAGCTTTGGGGTTCAGATAGACCTGGGTATACATCCCATCACTGTCACTTTCTAGCTGAGTGAACCTGAGCATATTTCTTAACTTCTCTGAACTTAAGTTTCATATCTATGTGCTGGGAATAATAATACTACTTCCCAGAGAAGAATAGTTTGAGAAGATACTAAGAGTTTTAGCACTGAGTCTAGGGCTCCCAACTGATAGGCTCCCAAAGAATAACAAATAATTTTTAAATAGTTTTTTTTTGCATTTTATTCTCATTTTAATGAGATTTTCAACAGCTGCCATTTGGTTTGTAGAGCAAATTTTTTAAAAAGTAACTACTTTTCCATTTTTGATATTCTTATGAAAAGTATTTTCTTCAATTTTAAAGCCCTGCCCCTCTCCCGAAGAAGTATGAATAGCTATGATGTAATGTGTATTTAGGGGAAAAAACGAACTAAAACAGCTTTTAAAACACTTGAGAAATAGGGATAAAGGTCCAAAGTCCAGGCCTGGGCCTGCTTTAGGTGCTAAGCTGCCCTGGCATGCCTGGCGCTTCACCATCCCCAACAGCAGATGAGTGGGCCGTGCACAGACCCCCTGGGATGTACCACAAAGTCCAATCTCAATGTTATTCCCTTATTGAAAATGCCTCCGTGACTTAGGTGTTAGGTCACTGAAAAGAGAGTTGAGAAACACATGAGCTGTGTTTAAGGGGTCTATAAAAGAGGATGTTTCACAGCCTCTTTGCTTTAAGGAATACAAGACTTCAACACAGGTGAGTTTTGAACTTCCTTTGCTTGTGAAGTGTTTCTTTCCATCAGCATTTATTATAATCTACTACACTAGGTGCTGTAGGGGTCACAAAAGAAATAGAAGACATGGAAGATGAGGAAATGTAGTGACCAGTGTGTGGACTTGGAGAGACAGCCTTGGATTTAAAGCCCAGCTCTACCACTTTTTAAACGTGTGACTTTGGGCAGGTTATCTAACCTCATCAGGAAAATGAAAGGTGTCCCTACCTGGCAGCACGATTTTGAGGATTGAATGAGATAATGCCTGAAAAATATCTGGTACTCAGTTAAGAACAATGTTAGAACCCTTCTCTGCTCACAGGTAGGAGCTGATTTTCTAGGAGAGAAAATAAGATACACAGAGAAGTTAAAGCTACCATTTGTGTTATGTTTACAATGGACCAGGGTTTTGCATGTTGATTTATCATGTTCTTCATGCTGTCGTAGCAAACGACAAAAAGGTAATTTCCCTGCCCCCATCCATGCTGGAATAAAGGGGCCTTGTTGGAAAAAACGCTGCCCCATCAAGGAATCAAGCTGAAGCGACCTTAGAGGGGGTGGAAGGAGAGCGAATGGAGCACAGAGAGGGAGGTACCTTAAGACGGGAAGCACCCAAGGGGGCGGGGCGATCTGCTCAGGAGAAGAGTCCTGGGCCTTGTTGGCACCCCGCCCCAAGGAGTCAAGACCCCACTCAGCAAAAACAACTTCCAGGGCCTCCTGGTTTGGGCAAGGCTGGACAGGTCAGGTTAGCCCTGGAAAGAGCATGCCTAGTGCCTTAGCAGGAGCTCCCTCAGAGGTTGAAGGACCAACACTCAGCTAGGAAAACCACAAAAGCAACCTCAAGGAAGAAAGACCAAACTCCATCAACCAAGCAGATGAGCCTTGAAGATTGATTTGATTTGTTTCAGTAATAATAATAATAATAATAATATATTTCTTGAACCAGAATGTCATTTATAGGACTATAAGGCTTTATTAAGGACTTCCATTCATATTCTGTACACCAAATTGTTTAAATCATCCTGTGAGACAGGCTTCAGTACTTCCATTTGACAGAGGAGGAAACTGTGGCTACAAGGGTTGCAACAAATTGTTTTGGGTCACAGTCAGTGAGAAATGATTAAAGACTATTTATAGCACCAACTACATATCTGACATGGAGTAGGTGTTTAATACATATGTGTTGAATTGATTGAATGAACAAGATACCTTCTCAGTAAAGTCCAATTGAAATAGCAAAACTAGGGGGCTTCCCTGGTGGCGCAGTGGTTGAGAGTCCGCCTGCCGATGCCGGGGACACTTAGTGGGACATTTAGTGGGACAATTGGGGAAATTTGACCATTGACTGACCATAAGATGAGAGTAAGGGAATATTAAATTTTCTTTTACGTGTGATATTGGTACCGTGGTTATGTTTTTTAAAAGGGTGTATCTCTCAGGCATACAGAAGAGTCTACAGATAAAATGATATAAAGGCTAGGATTTTGCTTGAAAATAATCCAGAGATTTACAGCAAAGGGATAGTGTAGAGGACATAAGAGTATGCAAAGGTTAATGGTTGTCAGGGCTAGGTGGTGGGAAGGTTCATTGTACTATTCTCTATTTTGGACTGTGTTTGAAAATTTCCATTACAAAATGTTAAAAAGGAGGGGAGAATAACAAAGGGATCCAATGGGACTTACGTTAATGATCTGTTCATGGAGCAGTCTGACCATAATCTTCCTTCCCTCTGTGATCTGCCAGTAAAGGTAAGTGATGATTCTGGAAGAGAAGAAAAGAAAGAATGGCAGGGCTTCCCTGGTGGCACAGTGGTTGAGAGTCCGCCTGCCGATGCAGGGGACACAGGTTCGTGCTCCGGTCTGGGAAGATCCCACATGCCACGGAGCGGCTGGGCCCGTGAGCCATGGCCGCTGAGCCTGCGCGTCCGGAGCCTGTGCTCCGCAACGGGAGAGGCCACAACGGTGAGAGGCCCGCGTACCGCAAAAAAAAAAAAAGAAAAGAAATAACAAAACTGGGTAACAGTAATAGCTGGCATGTGCCAAAACTGCTTTAGAACTAAACTCATCTAATCCCCAGACAACCTTAAGAGATGCATTGTCCCCAGTTTACAGATGAACAAGCCAAGGCCAGAAAGGTTCAGATGTTTGCTCCCAGTCACATATCCAGGAAGTAGCAAAGCCAACATTTAAACTCAAGAGGTCTGGCTCCACAGGCTAAGTTTTTAAGTAATGTACTATCTGGTGAGTGGATGTCACACAGAGTGAAGGAACAATCCTCGGAATTGGCACCAGGACCTCACTTTTTCTTTCTAAGATTGGGAAACTGATAACATGAAGGTTAAGAGCAAGAGCTCTGGGGAGAGAGAAACTTAACCCCAAATCCCAGTTCCAACACTTTCTAACTCTGTGATCTCAGGCAAGTGACTTAGCCCTTCTGAGACTCAGTAGGATGGAGGAAACAATAAACTGTGGAGAGAGGCAAATGTTATAGCCTCATCTCAGTGCACAGGGCCTGGTGGAATGGCAATCAACAGTGTTAATCATCATAATAATAACAATAACTAGAATGGCAGCTACGATAACGTCGTTGATGATACCAGTGATGAGGAAGGAGGACAAGAAGGAGATTCCAGGAAGAAGGGACATCTAAGATGGGTTGTGAAGGTAGGGAGGAACACAAGATCAGAACAGAGAACATTCCCCAAACTGGGCAGGGGTGTCGGGGTGGATAGCACATCAAAAGGCACAGACATAAACCTTGGAACACACTCTTTGACAAGCATGTGTTAGACACCGTGGAGAGGAGAGCCCCAGACAGGTAGATGGAAGAGGGAGCCCCTGCCAGCACAAGGCCCAGCAGCCCTAACCCCTACAGCCATTTTTCAGCAAGTCCGCGAGTACAGCCCAGGTGACTTCACTCAGGGACATCAGCTGGCACACGCCTCCCTCAAATCATAACAAGATTGAACCTCCAGCCACATCCTCTACATCCATTTTGGCAGAGATGTTATTTGGAGGGACCCATCAGAAGGGGCATCTTAAATGCAACCCCCTTAATTGGAGTGACCTCCTCCCAGGGCCCTGAGTGTCTCGGCACACCCACACAGACACTGCTTGTGTTTGAAATGTTAGGTTTGCCTGAAGCAGTTGAATGGAAACCCAAATTCAGAGAACAGTTTGCCACTCGTGAGGAGCCATCACTCAGAAATGCAGTGACTGGGCTTGAAGACCCAAGGCCATCACCCGTGGCCCCTGTGTTGCTCTATTTAGCTTGGATGACCTGGAGGCATGGGGCCTCCAAGATTCAGAGTCTAACAACATTTCCGTTAACTCGACAGAGACCCCATCCACTGGGGCTAGGAGCCAGAGAAGCCAGAATGAGAAGCAAAAAGTCAGGAGAAGACAGATTGAGTCTCACGCTTCTTCTTCCCTCTTCTGTCAATGGGATTATGACTTGCGGTCCTCATAGACCTTGGTTGTTCAAAGCCTGGTCCTGGACCCGCAGTGGCAGCCTCACCTGGGAACTTGTTAGAAATGCAGAATCTCAGGACAAATCCCAGACTTGCTGAATCAAAGTCTGCATTTTAACAAGATCCCAGGTGATTCCTGTGCACATTGCAGTGTGAGAAGCATGGTTTGGGGGGAATCACAGCCTCTGAACCCATGTACATAGCTGGAAACATATCACTCTAAATTTAATTAAAGGCAAAGCAGTCATACATTTATGAAAGAATCAGGACATTTGACAAGGGCCCCTGGCATGCCAAGGACCTTCCACATATTTTTCTCATCTGTCCATCTCCCCACTCTCCAGATTCAGCACTGAGACTCAAAGCAACTTGCACAAGGTCATCCATGTAGTAAGTGACAGAGCTGGGCCAGTTATGGTTCATCTCCAGGGGCAAGGGATACGGTTCACTTTCCCAGAGCACAGGGCCACAGGTTTTATTATCAAGAGAGAGGGAGACAGCTCTTGGATGGGAGACCAGTGGTGTACGCCACGGCTGGACTGCAAGAGTAGAATTCTTCCACAGAGCCCTGAGGCTCATGAAATGAGAAACACATCTCTCAAGAGAGAGAAGTCATCGTCTGAGAGAAGGGAGGCTCTAAATCAGGGAGTGAGCCCTCTGCTAGTGCCTGGGCACCTAAGTGCTAGTTCTGAGCTATCGCCAGTCCTTATTGCAGCACAGGAAGGAAGGGAACTAACCATGCTGGGTGCTTGAACCACGTGATCTCACTTCTTCTTCAAATAGGCTCTGTCATTGTTCTCACTATATAGAGGAGTAAACTGTGGTTTGTAGAGGTGATAGCGATTCCCCAAAGAGAGCTGAGACTCAGATCCTGTCTGGTATGATAGCAGAACCCAAGCCCGTTTTCCAATATGGCACACAGGATGATAAAATCCTGAACTAAGAGAGCAGCATAAGAAACGAGAAAGGAGATAAATGGAGGAGACTCCACAGAAGTAGATTCTGCCAGCCTGGGTGTTTCTTTGGATGGGGAGGCAAAGGCAATGTTACAGGTCATTCTGAAATTTCAAGTTGACCACTGTTAAGCATGGTCAAGAGACTCATTGTCTTTATCAAAATAAAATGCTTAGGATTGAATTCCCAAGAGTTTGAGACAGATATTGACCTGTTCAACCACAGGGCATCCGCTTCCTTCATGTCCTTCTCCCTAATGCTTGCAGTAATTTCCAGAAGGAAGATAAGTGAGATCAGAGGCAACAACCCCCAAACAAAATACCCCTTGTCCATGGGGAAGACATGGCCAAGAGAGCCTGCAACATCCCCTACCCGCCGGAGAGGCCTAGGCCTAGCCACACCCGGCTCCACCCGCCATGCTATTACTCATCTGATATCCACACACACACTTTTCTTGTCTCACCATCTTTACTTGCATTTCCTCTCATGAAATTGGCCATCCATCTTAACGCATATGGAAATTCCTCCCACCTCAACTCCCTATCTCCTCCGAAGTTGAAGAATCCTTTGGAGCAAATATTTGAATATTAAGGAAGGGCTTTTCTCTAAGCACATAAAACTACTGTATTTGCTAAGCCTAGTTCCCAAAGGAAAACAAATCCAGAATGAATGTTAACATGTCCTCCCACGTATGGAACCCTGGTCAAAGCTGATGCATCTACAGAAAAGCAGAATCTTGGATGCAAGAAACTGTGGCGATGGCCTCCTAATTTCTCATTCAATTCTCTATTGATTGAGAATTTACATCTACCATTGCCTCAGTCAAATCGCTCTTCCACACAACTTTCAGAATGATGTTTTTTAAAAATCCAAATCTGATTATGTCATTCTTCTGCTTAAAACATTTCAATGACCTCTCATTGCACTTAAGATAAATTCCGAACCCCTTAACATGGCCTGTGAGGTTCTACGTGATTGGGTCCCTGCCTACTTCTTGCAAATTCTCTGGTGCCTCTTTATAAGTAAGTACCACCCTTGGATCTGGAAAAAGAGGGGTCCTCATGCTAGGCCCTCACAATGTACACAGCCCACATACCACAAACACTGAAAAATAAATTATTAAAGAACACTAGGGCGGGCTTCCCTGGTGGTGCAGTGGTTGAGAGTCCGCCTGCCGATGCAGGGGACACAGGTTCGTGCCCCGGTCCGGGAAGATCCCACATGCCGCAGAGTGGCTGGGCCCGTGAGCCATGGCCGCTAAGCCTGCGCGTCCGGAGCCCGTGCTCCGCAACAGGAGAGGCCACAGCAGTGAGAGGCCCGCGTACCGCAAAAAAAAAAAAAAAAAAAGAACACTAGGACCTATACCCTAAACATCCACTCTCATGACTAACACCATTCAGGCCCCAGGGAAATGCTTCTCTGCATCCTTTGCTCTGTATCTTTAAAAGAAAAGGCAACTGCTTTCAAATGCCATGAAGGATTGTCTCTGATGCCCCTGCTGATTTTGGAAACAAACGATGCCTTGGAAGGCAGAGATTTCAGCATTGAAAACACTTAGGTAAGAGAAAATGGGAATTAATTAACTTGTCACATCCTTCCTCTCAGATAGCACAAATGGGACACATTCTTACAAAATGAAGCAGTGTTTCCTAGTAATGCCAAGCAACCGTTTTCTTGCTTCCCTTCATGTTTCAATTCATGAGTCCAGAGGTACTCACAGATTAGTATAGTATTTGCAATGGTTGGACACGGTAGCTGAGAAATATTCTGCAATGTTAAATGATTTATATTACTCTGAAGTTTATATATATGTAGGTCTAGAGTCTATTCATGACAAGCAAAAAGCATGATATCTAATCTTTACATTGACAACTAGCTAAACTTTGAATGTTAAAATGAGTTAATGAATTTGAAAAGTTCTTAAAGCACTGATTTGTTTTACTTAAATCATTTTGATTTGGATTTTGATATGCATTATAATTCATATTTTACTGGTTAAATTTAATAAATAATTGAAAATATTTAGGCATAAGTTACACTGGCCTCCCTTGGGTTCTGAAAATTTTGCCATTGGGGCTGCTTTACATCTCCAATCTCAATGGAATTCCTTGAGTTCCTCAAGTGCACTGTCCTTTCTTACCTCAGGGCCTTGCACATGCAGCTCCCTCACCTGGGTCATACTTCCCCTCAGTATCCTTCACCTGGACAACTTCTCCTCACACCTTATATGTCGCCTTAAACTTCTCATCCTTTAGGAAGCCTTCCTTGGTTCCCCTGACTGGGTTCCCTTATCGTGCATACCCATAGCACCTGTTCTTCTCTTTTCTATGTTTTGGTTCAATATCTGCTTTCCCCAGGAGACTGTAAGCTCCTTGAAGGTAGGGACTGTCTTGTTCACATCATTCTCTCTAGCACCTGGAAGAGAACCTGGAGTACAGCAGCTGCTCAGTAAATATCACGCGACTAAACAAATAACTGGGCAGAGCGTCGGCTCTGATCACACTGAATTGTAATTACTTATCCAGGTCTCTCCAGTTACCATGAGGCTGAAGCCAAAACCTGGCAACCCCTGGGCTACATTTGGCGCACAGTTTGATTAGTTTGTCCTGCAAAATATTGCCCATACCATGCCTTTAAATTTTTGAATGAACTGCCAATGTTTAAGAACTGGAAAATTTCACTTGAAAAATCCATTATTTTTGGCTTCTCTTGAAAAAGCCAAAGATTCGGCAACATTTCCCACATGGCAATGACCCTCTGAGCTGAGACACATCTGCTCGTAGAGAGAGCTCAGTTGTCCTGCCTGCCACAGTCCTGATCTACTCTGCCTCACTCCTTCCATCACACTCCTATGGCCGCGACTAATATTCCATCACCAAACCTTTCTCCTCTTCTCCCTGAGCTCAGAGCTATATTACATCTGGCAGCCTTCCTTGCAGCTAGGAGAGGCCATGTGACTGAGTTCTAGCCAATGAATTCTGATAACATGTAATGAGGATCACGTCTGGTCCTGGCCCATAAAAGACTTCCATGCAAGGTCCTCTCTCTCTTCCCTCATCTGTCAGCTGGATATTGATGGCCAGGGAAATCCTGGAAGGCACACGTTAAAGATGGAAAAGCCCCCATAAGCCTAGGTTTCTGAAAGATTGGGTAGAAACTTCCCCATCTACCTGCTACCCACCAGGAAGAGCCACATGGGACTGTTTCATTAGAGAATAAAACATTCTTACTGTATGAAAACCACTGAAATGTTGGGGTTTATTTTTAACAGCAGCTAATGTTACCCCAACACAGCCTCCATAAGGCATTTGAATTTGGTATCCCTGCATAAGCTTTTGGAAAACAGAGATGATGTCTTGTTCACTCCTTTATCTGCAGTGCCTGGCACAGTGCTGGGCCCATAGTGGATGCTCAAAACATGTTTGCTGAATGAATGAATTACAGGAACACAAAGAATCCATGTAAGCTGCAATCAGAGCTGAGACAGGCTAACTCTACCCCACCACCCTCATTAATGGCAGCAGCATCCCTGCCCATCACCAGCCCCTAACCTTGCAGCCGGGCTTTCTCCTATAAGACCCTCTCCAGTTGGCCTCAGATCTCCCTTATCTCCTGCGCCTTCATGGCCTTCACCCGTGCAGAAGACAGCAGGAGGTGACATGTGGAATTGGTAGGAAGAGATAGGCGTGCAGTGTTAGAAGCTGCTTGGAAAATAAATTTCATGGAATCATCTGCTACTCCTACTCAAATCTCACCCAGAAACTGCACTTCCAGTCCCTGATTCAGCTCCCTTCTCTTGGTTGCAGAATGCCCTGAAAAAAGAGTTCCATTGGACAAGAGGAAGAACAAAACAGAATCTACCTTCAGAATCGTGCATCAGCAAATATTTATTACATGACCAGCTCAGACAACAGTGAATGCTGAGCAACTTCTGTGCATGCCTTCTTGTCTAGATATTGAGAAGAGTAACAACTAATATTTTATATCACATCTTTAAAATCTCATTCACTTACATTATTTCATTTAATATTCAAACATCTGTGTGATAACACGCAGGCAGGATAAGGATAAATGCATTACACAGTTGCAAGAAGTTCTCAAACTTTTGCTTTGTATTCGTCAAGCACTCTGCTAAGGACGTTATGTTCATTATTTCATTCAAAGCTCAACAGGGTTCTATGAGGCATGTTCTATTACAATTGTGTCCCGTTCACCAATGAGGACTCTGAGGCCTAAAAAGATGAAGTGAGTTGCTCTGAGCCATGAGATAGTAAGAAGCAGAGCCAGAAATTGAACCCCTGTCTGACTCCAACATGCTATATACCCCTTCGCTTAGGGTAACACTGAGTTATCTTTGTTATGCGTATGTCTGTCTGCTCTAGATTATGAGCTCCTTCAGGGAAAGACCGAGCCGTAACACTCTCCCCAGTGAGTACCATGCCTGACACTTCCAACAGTACATATGTGGAGGATGACACACAGAGAAAAGAAAGAGTGAGTGAGGGTTTAAATAACCTGTCCACAGCCATGTACCTAATAGCTCCCTGACTTGAGACTCAGAGTTTTGAATCCAAGAACTTTTCAATAATAATAAGAAGAAGAAGAATAGCTATAATTTATTGAGAACTCACATCAGGCATTTTTATGCCTATACTATTTCATTTAATTCTTGAAAGAAACTTGTCAAATGGGTGTCATAATACCCTCATTTTGATCTCAATGAGATTCAACACCTTGCCTAAGGTCACCCAGCTAACTAATATCGAAGACTCAGTTTGTCCTATCTGGGTGACTTAATGCTTCCCACCTTCCTCCTCTGAGAACTCGACCCAGTCTCTGTAGCTGTTCCAAGCTGATTGAATCCTTCCCACCCCACATCCCAAACCATGACCCCCGCCCATATGACTATAAGAACCCCACTGCTCAGACATTCCTGTGATGGAGCTCCACCTCAGAAGGAGGCCTTTTAGATACGGGGGACACTCCCCAGAATTATACCAGAGAGGCCAGGAACAGGAGCTTCCGTATCAGGCAGACCAGGTTCCAGTGCTCTGCTGCTTTCTCACTGCATAAATGGTTGGAAAAAAGAAAGACAGGACTTCCTGCAGACTACTATTTCTCTATCAAGTGTGGCCTGGGATCCCTAACACATCTTATGTCCCCACTACATATTTCATAGTGCTCCGTCCATCCACCCATCTATGCACCCATTCTTTTTTTACCTATCAATCCATCAACCTTGCATCCTTTCCTTTCTTTTATCCATTCTTTTACCAATGTCCCCTTCCATCATCCTTCCTTCTTCCTTCATTCACCCCTTCCTTTATTCCTTCAATCCATCCACTCGACAAACATTTGTCAACTGAAAAATACGCACAACCTAAAAGTTGAGAATTATGTCTTATTCGGTAGACACACTGAGGACTTAAGCCCAGGAGCAGCCTCTCAGATAGCTCTGAGGGACCTTTCCAAAGAGGTAAAGGAGGAGCCAGGATATATAGGAGGATTTGCAAACAAACAAACAAACAAACAAAAAAAACCCAGGTAGTCAGAACATCAAAAGAGTACTGTTAATTAAATAAAACCAGACATCTTAAATTAAAGAATTTAGCGCCTTTCTATGTATGGGAAGATGCAAGAGCCTGGGCTCACTGAAATCATTCCTTTGATATGCACCTCAACTATCTAGGGCAAATATCCTGGTTTCTCCATCCTGAATCTCTTCAGCGTACACAGTCTGGGGCAGCAGCAGTGGCTGCTGACTTGATGGCCACAACATCCTTTGTTTACTGGTATGGGAGGTGACATTCTTTGTCCACACATTATTGACCAACTACTGTATTCCCAGCATTGTACTGGGCTCTGGGTTTACAAAGAAAAGACACAGCACATGACGTAGTATAGTGGTCAAGAATGGGGTCAGCAAGCAGAGAGAACTCAGTTAACATCTGGGTTCTGTCACTTGCAAGCTGAATGCCCTTGGACAAGCCCCTGAGCTTCTCTGAACCTCAGTTTCCTCCTATATAAAATGGGGGGATGGGAGTGTAGTACATAACTCATCGAGTTGTTTGTGAGGAGAAGACAAGAGGAAGCACATAGTGCACAAACACCATCAGTTGGCATTGTTATTATAAAGCCAGTTCCTGCCCTGGAGGAACTCGAAGGAAGGCACACTGGTAAATACGTTAAGACTTATGATATGAAACCATAAGTAGTAGGAGGTGATTAAAGTCAGCCTGAGGCATTAAGGCCCGTCTCAAGAAAGACGAAGATCCCAGTTTCTTTTCTAATAAAAAGGCACCTCTTCCAGGAGAAGATTCATCCTGAATTACTTGATGACCTTGAGGCATTTTAAATGACTTTCCGAATAATCACCTCTTTCCTCCCCTTGACCAAGGTCTTTGCCAAAGTATTTTCAGCACTCTGGTTTTGTGCTGGTGTCCTGTGGCTGTTTCTGAGTTTAACAGATCTTCATTCTCCCATAGATTGCTTCTAGAATGTCCTTGGAGCATAATATATCTTAGATTCATCATAAAATTACAGCAGTGAAAAGTACCTTAGGTACCATCTACCCTACACTTCTGCACTCACTAGAAGGGAAGACCCAGAGAGGTTAAGTGAGTTGTCTGAGATCACACAACTAACCTCGTGACCCAGTTGAGATCAGATACAAGGTATAGTGAAGCCCACTCCAAGGTTACTTCCAGACTACCATGCTGCCTACTCCTCTAATTTCTCATGCCACCTAACACCCACCCTGTAGTCCTCTTTCTGTGTATTTCTTTATCTCTTTCTCATCCATGGTGGGGAGGCAAGTTGAGGGCCAAATTATCTTGAGAAAATTACTTTGCCTTGCCTCTCTGAGTCTGTTTTCCCATCTGTAAAATTATGTTGATAAGACAAACTTCACAGGTTTGATGTAAAGATTAAAGGAGAGAATTTAAGTGAAAGTACTTCAAGAAATGCTATATATTGTCTTTGATTCCCAGTACAGCCTATAAGTGGTGGAATCAGGACTCAGACTTAGCTGGATCTGACGGCAATGTGTATGTGCTTTACACTACATTTCTGACACTCAGTAGATGCTTAACAAATAAAAGAAATTAGCTTCCAAGAAGGTCAAGTAGATGTACTTTTCCCTATTCCTCCTGCTAAGTACAACTGAAATGCATGGACAGTATATATAAAACAAACATAAGTACAACTTCTACTTCTACCTGAAAGTAACAGTGCAGCACCACTCATTTCCCCTACCAGAGCAGTGTCAGAGAAAATCAGCCGGAACCAAAGGCTTTACGAAGATACAGGGTGACAACTGCTGAACAACCATTGACAGTAAGACACGGGAACTCACCAAAAAATATACCCCACATCCAAAAACAAAGGAGAAGCCGCAATGAGATGGTAGGAAGGGCGCAATCACAATAAAATCAAATCCCGGAACTGCTGGGTGGGTGACTCACAAACTGGAGAACAATTATACCACAGAAGTCCACCCACTGCAGTGAAGGTTCTGAGCCCCATGTCAGGCTTCCCAACTGGGGGTCTGGCAACAGGAGGAGGAATTCCCAGAGAATCAGACTTTGAAGGATAGTGGGATTTGATTGCAGGACTTCGACAGGACTGGGGGAAACAGAGACTCCACTCTTGGAGGGCACACACAGAGTAGTGTGCACATCGGGACCCAGGGGAAAGAGCAGTGACCTGATAGGAGACTGAACCAGACCTACCTGCTTGTGTTGGAAGGTCTCCTGCAGAGGCAGGGGGTGGCTGTGGCTCACCACGAGGACAAGGACACTGGCAGCAGAAGTTCTGGGAAGTACTCCTTGGCGTGAGCCCTCCCAGAGTTTGCCATTAGCCCCACCAAAGAGCCCAGGTAGGCTTCAGTGTTGGGTCGCCTCAGGCCAAGCAACCAACAGGGAGGGAACCCAGCCCCACCCATCAGCAGACTAGTGGATTAAAGTTTTACTGAGCTCTGCCCACCAGAGCAACACCCAGCTCTACCCACCACTAATCCCTCCAATCAGGAAACTTGCACAAGCCTCTTAGATAGCCTAATCCACCAGAGGGCAGACAGCAGAAGCAAAAAGAACTACAATCCTGCAGCCTGTGGAACAAAAACCACATTCACAGAAAGATAGACAACATGAAAAGGCAGAGGGCTATGTACTAGATGAAGGAACAAGATAAAACCCCAGAAAAACAAATAAATGAAGTAGAGATAGGCAATCTTTCAGAAAAAGAATTCAGAATAATGATAATGAAGATGATCCAGGACCTTGGAAAAAGAATGGAGGCAAAGATCAAGAAGATGCAAGAAATGTTTAACAAAGACCTAGAAGAATTAAAGAACAAACAAACAGAGATTAACAATACAATAACTGAAATGAAAAATACACTAGAAGGAATCAATAGCAGAATAATTGAGGCAGAAGAACGGAGAAGTGACCTGGAAGACAGAATGGTGGAATTCACTGCCACAGAACAGAATAAAGAAAAAAGAATGAAAAGAAATGAAGACAGCCTAAGAGACATCTGGGACAGAATTAAACAAAACAACATTTGCATTATAGGGGTCCCAGAAGGAGAAGAGAAAGAGAAAGGACCTGAGAAAATATTTGAAGAGATTATAGTTGAAAACTTCCCTAACATGAGAAAGGAAATACCCACCAAAGTCCAGGAAGTGCAGAGAGTCCCAGCAAGATAAATCCAAGGAGAAACACACCAAGACACATAGTAATCAAACTGACAAAAACTAAAGACAAAGAAAAATTATTAAAAGCAACAAGGGAAAAACGACAAACAACATACAAGGGAACTGCCATAAGGTTAACAGCTGATTTCTCAGCAGAAACTCTACAAACCAGAAGGGAGTGGCATGATATATTTAAAGTGATGAAAGGGAAGAACCTACAAGCAAGATTACTCTACCCAGCAAGGATCTCATTCAGATTTGACGGAGAAATCAAAAACTTTACAGACAAGCAAAAGCTAAGAGAATTCAGCACCACCAAACCAGCTCTACAACAAATGCTAAAGAAACTTCTCTAAATGTGAAACACAAGAGAAGAAAAGGACCTACAAAAACAAACCCAAGGAGAGTAAGGGAAGATGGCGGAAGAGTAAGACGCGGAGATCACCTTCCTCTCCACAGATACACCAGAAATACATCTACACGTGGAACAACTCCTGCAGAACACCTACTGAAGGCTGGCAGAAGACCTCAGACCTCCCAAAAGGCAAGAAACTCCCCACGTACCTGGGTAGGGCAAAAGGAAAAAAGAATAAACAGAGACAAAAGAATAGGGACGGCACCTGCACCAGTGGGAGGGAGCTGTGAAGGAGGAAAAGTTTCCACACACTAGGAAGCCCCTTCGCGGGCGGAGACTGCGGGAGGCGGAGGGGGGAGCTTCGAAGCCGCGGAGGAGTGCACAGCAACGGGTGCGGAGGGCAAAGCGGGGAGATTCCCGCACAGAGGATCGGTGCCGACCGGCACTCACCAGCCCGAGAGGCTTGTCTGCTCACCCGCCGGGACGGGCGGGGCTGCGAGCTGAGGCTCTGAGGCTAGGGTTTCGGTTTCGGACGGAGCGCAGGGAGAGGACTGGGGTTGGCGGCTTGAACATAGCCTGAAGGGGTTAGTGCACCACAGCTAGCCGGGAGGGAGTCCGGGGAAAAGCCTGCACCTGCCGAAGAGGCAAGAGACTTTTTCTTCCCTCTTTGTTTCCTGGTGCGTGAGGAGAGGGGTTTAAGAACGCTGCTTAAAGGAACTCCAGAGACGGGCGCGAGCCGCGGCTAAAAGCGCGAACCCCAGAGACGGGCGCGAGCCGCAGCTGAAAGCGCGGACCCCAGAGACGGGCGCGAGCCGCGGCTGGAGGCGCGGACCCCAGAGGCGGGCGCGAGCCGCGGCTGAAAGCGCGGACCCCAGAGACGGGCGCGAGCCGCGGCTGAGGGCGCTGACTCCAGAGACGGGCGCAAGCCGCGGCTGGAGGCGCGGACCCCAAGGCGGGCGGGAGACGTTGGGGCTGCTGCTGCCGCCACCAAGGGGCCTGTGTGCGAGCGCAGGTCGCTCTCCACTCCCCTCCTCCGCGGAGCCTGTGCAGCCCGCCACTGCCGGGTTCCCGGGATCCGGGGACGACTTCCCCGGGAGAGCGCACGGCGGGCCTTGGGCTGGTGCAGAGTCACGCCGGACTTTGCCGCCGCAGGCCCGCCCCGCATTCCGTGCCCCTCCCTCCCCGCCGCCGGCCTCCGTACGCCAGAACCCCCGAATCAGCGGCTCCTTTAACCCCGTCCTGTCTGAGCAAAAAACAGACGCCCTCCAGCGACCTACACGCAGAGGCAGGGCCAAATCCAAAGCTGAGCCCCTGTGAGCTGTGAGAACAAAGAAGAGAAAGGGAAATCTCTCCCAGCAGCCTCAGAAGCAGCGGATTAAAGCTCCACAATCAACTTGATGTACCCTGCATCTGTGGAATACCTGAATAGACAGCCAATCATCCCAAATTAAGGAGGTGGACTTTGGGAGCAAGATCTATGATTTTTCTCCCTATTCCTCTTTTTGTGAATGTGTATGTGTATGCTTCTGTGTGAGATCTTGTCTGTATAGTCTTGCTTCCACCATTTGTCCTAGGTTCTATCCGTCCATGTTTTTTTCTTAAAATTTTTTTTCTTAATAATCAATTTTAAGAACGTTATTATACTTTACCTTCGTCCTTTCTTTCTTTCTTTCTTTCCTTCCTTCCTTCCCTCCTTTAGACAACGAATCATCCCAAATTGAGGAGGTGGTCTCTGACAGCAAGATTTATGATTTTTCCCCCTTTACCTCTTTTTGTGAGGGTGTATGTGTACGCTTCTGTGTAAGACTTTGTCTGTATAGCTTTGCTTCCAACATTTGTCCTAAGGTTCTATCCGTCCCTTTTTTTTTTTTTCTAATTAAGAATTTTTTAATTCAATAACTTTATTATACTCTATTTTATTTTTACTGTATCTTCTTTCTGTTTTCCCTTTTTCCCTCCTTCCTTCCTTCCTCCCTCCCTCCTTTCGTTCCTTCTTGCCTTCTTTCCTTCCTTGCTTCTTTCTTTCTTCCTTCCTTCCTTCCCTCCTTCCTTCCCTCCTTTAGACAACGAATCATCCCAAATTGAGGAGGTGGTCTCTGACAGCAAGATTTATGATTTTTCCCCCTTTACCTCTTTTTGTGAGGGTGTATGTGTACGCTTCTGTGTAAGACTTTGTCTGTACAGCTTTGCTTCCAACATTTGTCCTAAGGTCTTATCCGTCCTTTTTTTTTTTTTTTTTCTAATTAAGAATTTTTTAATTCAATAACTTTATTATACTTTATTTTATTTTTACTGTATCTTCTTTCTTTTTGTTTTTCCTTCTTTCCCTCCTTCCTTCCTCCCTCCCTCCCTCCCTCCTTTCGTTCCTTCTTGCCTTCTTTCCTTCTTTGCTTCTTTCTTTCTTTCTTCCTTCCTTCCTTCCTTCCTTCCCTCCTTCCTTCCCTCCTTTCCTTCTTTCTTTCCTCATACGTCTACTAATTCCCTCTACTTTTTCTCCCTTTTATTTTGAGCCGTGTGGATGAAAGGCTCTTGGTGCTCCAGCCAGGAGGCAGGGCTCTGCCTCTGAGGTAGGAGAGCCAACTTCAAGACACTGGTTCACAAGAGACCTCCCAGCTCCAGATAATATCAAACGGCGAAAATCTCCCAGAGACCTCCATCTTAACACCAGCACCCAGCTTCACTCAACGACCAGCAAGCCACAGTGCTGGACAACCTGTGCCAAACAACTAGCAAAACAGGAACACAACCCCACCCATTAGCAGAGAGGCTGCCTAAAATCATAATAAGGCCACAGACACCCCAAAACACACCACCAGACGTGAACCTGCCCACTAGAGAGACAAGATCCAGCCTCTTCCACCACAACACAGGCACTAGTCCCCTCCACCAGGAAGCCTACACAACCCACTGAACCAACCTTAGCCACTGGAGACAGACATCAAAAACAGGAGGAACTACGAACCTGCAGCCTGCAAAAAGGAGACCCCAAACACAGTAAGATAAGCAAAATGAGAAAACAGAAAAACACACAGCAGATAAAGGAGCAAGATAAAAATGCACCAGACCTAACAAATGAAGAGGAAATAGGCAGTCTACCTGAAAAAGAATTCAGAATAATGATAGTAAGGTTGATCCGAAATCTTGGAGATAGAATGGACAAGAGAATGGACAAAATGCAAGAATCAGTTAACAAGGACCTAGAAGAACTAAAGATGAAACAAGCAACGATGAACAACACAATAAATGAAATTAAAAATACTCTAGATGGGATCAATAGCAGAATAACTGAGGCAGAAGAACGGATAAGTGACCTGGAAGATAAAATAGTGGAAATAACTACTGCAGAGCAGAATAAAGAAAAAAGAATGAAAAGAACTGAGGACAGTCTCAGAGACCTCTGGGACAACATTAAACGCACCAACATTCGAATTATAGGGGTTCCAGAAGAAGAAGAGAAAAAGAAAGGGACTGAGAAAATATTTGAAGAGATTATAGTTGAAAACTTCCCTAATATGGGAAAGGAAATAGTTAATCAAGTCCAGGAAGCACAGAGAGTCCCATACAGGATAAATACAAGGAGAAATACGCCAAGACACATATTAATCAAACTGTCAAAAATTAAATACAAAGAAAGCATATTAAAAGCAGCAAGGGAAAAACAACAAATAACACATAAGGGAATCCCCATAAGGTTAACAGCTGATCTTTCAGCAGAAACCCTACAAGCCAGAAGGGAGTGGCAGGACATACTGAAAGTGATGAAGGAGAAAAACCTGCAACCAAGACTACTCTACCCAGCAAGGATCTCATTCAGATTTGATGGAGAAATTAAAACCTTTACAGACAAGCAAAAGCTGAGAGAGTTCAGCACCACCAAACCAGCTTTACAACAAATGCTAAAGGATCTTCTCTAGGCAAGAAACACAAGAGAAGGAAAAGACCTATAATAACGAACCCAAAACAATATAGAAAATGGGAATAGGAACATACATATCGATAATTACCTTAAATGTAAATGGACTAAATGCTCCCACCAAAAGACACAGATTAGCTGAATGGATACAAAAACAAGACCCTTACATATGCTGTCTACAAGAGACCCACTTCAGACCTAGAGACACATACAGACTAAAAGTAAGGGGATGGAAAAAGATATTCCATGCAAATGGAAACCAAAAGAAAGCTGGAGTAGCAATTCTCATATCAGACAAAATAGACTTTAAAATAAGGACTATTAAAAGAGACAAAGAAGGACACTACATAATGATCAAGGGATCGATCCAAGAAGAAGATATAACAATTGTAAATATTTATGCACCCAACATAGGAGCACCTCAATACATAAGGCAAATACTAACAGCCATAAAAGGGGAAATTGACAGTAACACATTCATAGTAGGGGACTTAAACACCCCACTTTCACCCATGGACAGATCATCCAAAATGAAAATAAATAAGGAAACACAAGCTTTAAATGATACATTAAACAAGATGGACTTAATTGATATTTATAGGACACTCCATCCAAAAACAACAGAATACACATTTTTCTCAAGTGCTCACGGAACATTCTCCAGGATAGATCATATCTTGGGTCACAAATCAAGCCTTGGCAAATTTAAGAAAATTGAAATTGTATCAAGTATCTTTTCTGACCACAACGCCATGAGACTAGATATCAATTACAGGAAAAGATCTGTAAAAAATACAAACACATGGAGGCTAAACAATACACTACTTAATAATGAAGTGATCACTGAAGAAATCAAAGAGGAAATCAAAAAATACCTAGAAACAAATGACAATGGAGACACAACGACCCAAAACCTGTGGGATGCAGCAAAAGCAGTTCTAAGGGGGAAGTTTATAGCAATACAAGCCCACCTTAAGAAGCAGGAAACATCTAGAATAAACAACCTAACCTTGCACCTCAAGCAATTAGAGAAAGAAGAACAAAAAAACCCCAAAGCTAGCAGAAGGAAAGAAATCATAAAAATCAGATCAGAAATAAATGAAAAAGAAATGAAGGAAACAATAGCAAAGATCAATGAAACTAAAAGCTGGTTCTTTGAGAAGATAAACAAAATAGATAAACCACTAGCCAGACTTATCAAGAAAAAAAGGGAGAAGACTCAAATCAATAGAATTAGAAACGAAAAAGGAGAGGTAACAACTGACACTGCAGAAATAAAAGAGATCATGAGAGATTACTACAAGCAACTCTATGCCAATAAAATGGACAATCTGGAAGAAATGGACAAATTCTTAGAAATGCACAACCTGCCAAGACTGAATCAGGAAGAAATAGAAAATATGAACAGACCAATCACAAGCACTGAAATTGAAACTGTGATTAAAAATCTTCCAACAAAGAAAAGCCCAGGACCAGATGGCTTCACAGGCGAATTCTATCAAACATTTAGAGAAGAGCTAACACCTATCCTTCTCAAACTCTTCCAAAATATAGCAGAGGGAGGAACACTCCCAAACTCATTCTACGAGGCCACCATCACCTTGATACCAAAACCAGGCAAGGATGTCACAAAGAAAGAAAACTACAGACCAATATCACTGATGAACATAGATGCAAAAATCCTCAACAAAATACTAGCAAACAGAATCCAACAGCACATTAAAAGGATCATACACCATGATCAGGTGGGGTTTGTTCCAGGAATGCAAGGATTCTTCAATATACGCAAATCTATCAATGTGATAAACCATATTAACAAACTGAAGGAGAAAAACCATATGATCATCTCAATAGATGCAGAGAAAGCTTTTGACAAAATTCAACACCCATTTATGATAAAAACCCTGCAGAAAGTAGGCATAGAGGGAACTTTCCTCAACATAATAAAGGCCATATACGACAAGCCCACAGCAAACATCATCCTCAATGGTGAAAAACTGAAAGCATTTCCACTAAGATCAGGAACAAGACAAGGGTGCCCACTCTCACCACTCTTATTCAACATAGTTTTGGAAGTTTTAGCCACAGCAATCAGAGAAGAGAAGGAAATAAAAGGAATCCAAATCGGAAAAGAAGAAGTAAAGCTGTCACTGTTTGCAGATGACATGATCCTATACGTAGAGAATCCTAAAGATGCTACCAGAAAACTACTAGAGCTAATCAATGAATTTGGTAAAGTAGCAGGATACAAAATTAATGCACAGAAATCTCTGGCATTCCTATATACTAATGATGAAAAATCTGAAAGTGAAATCAAGAAAACACTCCCATTTACCATTGCAACAAAAAGAATAAAATATCTAGGAATAAACCTACCTAAGGAGACAAAAGACCTGTATGCAGAAAACTATAAGACACTGATGAAAGAAATTAAAGATGATACAAATAGATGGAGACATATACCATGTTCTTGGATTGGAAGAATCAACATTGTGAAAATGACTCTACTACCCAAAGCAATCTATAGATTCAATGCAATCCCTATCAAACTACCATTGGCATTTTTCACAGAACTAGAACAAAAAATTTCGCAATTTGTATGGAAACACAAAAGACCCCGAATAGCCAAAGCAATCTTGAGAACAAAAAAAGGAACTGGAGGAATCAGGCTCCCTGACTTCAGACTATACTACAAAGCTACAGTTATCAAGACAGTATGGTACTGGCACAAAAACAGAAAGATAGATCAATGGAACAGGATAGAAAGCCCAGAGATAAACCCATGCATATATGGACACCTTATCTTTGATAAAGGTGGCAGGAATGTACAGTGGAAAAAGGACAGCCTCTTCAATAAATGGTGCTGGGAAAACTGGACAGGTACATGTAAAAGAATGAAATTAGAACACTCCCTAACACCATACACAAAAATAAGCTCAAAATGGATTAAAGACCTAAATATAAGGCCAGAAACTATCAAACTATTAGAGGAAAACATAGGCAGAACACTCTATGACATAAATCACAGCAAGATTCTTTCTGACCCACCCCCTAGAGTAATGGAAATAAAAACAAAAATAAACAAATGGGACCTAATGAAACTTCAAAGCTTTTGCACAGCAAAGGAAACCATAAACAAGACCAAAAGACAACCCTCAGAATGGGAGAAAATATTTGCAAATGAAGCAACTGACAAAGGATTAATCTCCAAAATTTACAAGCAGCTCATGCAGCTCAACAACAAAAAAACAAACAACCCAATCCAAAAATGGGCAGAAGACCTAAATAGACATTTCTCCAAAGAAGATATACAGACTGCCAACAAACACATGAAAGAATGCTCAACATCATTAATCATTAGAGAAATGCAAATCAAAACTACAATGAGATATCATCTCACACCAGTCAGAATGGCCATCATCAATAAATCTAGAAACAATAAATGCTGGAGAGGGTGTGGAGAAAAGGGAACCCTCTTGCACTGCTGGTGGGAATGTGAATTGGTTCAGCCACTATGGAGAACAGTATGGAGGTTCCTTAAAAAACTACAAATAGAACTACCATATGACCCAGCAATCCCACTACTGGGCATATACCCTGAGAAAACCGAAATTCAAAAAGAGTCATGTACCAAAATGTTCATCGCAGCTCTATTTACAATAGCCCGGACATGGAAGCAACCTAAGTGCCCATCATCGGATGAATGGATAAAGAAGATGTGGCACATATATACAATGGAATATTACTCAGCCATAAAAAGAAACGAAATTGAGCTATTTGTAATGAGGTGGATAGACCTAGAGTCTGTCATACACAGTGAAGTAAGTCAGAAAGAAAAAGACAAATACAGTATGCTAACACATATATATGGAATTTAAGAAAAAAAAAAAAAGTCATGAAGAACCTAGGGGTAAGGCAGGAATAAAGACGCAGACCTCCTAGAGAACGGACTTGAGGTTATGGGGAGGGGGAAGGGTGAGCTGTGACGGGGCGAGAGAGAGTCATGGACATATACACACTAACAAACGTAGTAAGGTAGATAGCTAGTGGGAAGCAGCCGCATGGCACAGGGATATTGGCTCGGTGCTCTGTGACAGCCTGGAGGGTTGGGATAGGGAGGGTGGGAGGGAGGGAGACGCAAGAGGGAAGAGATATGGGAACATATGTATATGTATAACTGATTCACTTTGTTATAAAGCAGAAACTAACACACCATTGTAAAGTAATTATACCCCAATAAAGATGTTAAAAAAAAAAAAAAAAAAAACAAACCCAAAACAGTTAAGAAAATGGTAATAGGAACATACATATTGATAATTACTTTAAATGTGAATGGATTAAAGGCTCCAACCAAAAGACACAGGCTTGCTGAATGGATACAAAAACAAGAACTATATATATATATATATATATATATATATATATATATATATATATATATGCTGTTAACAAGAGATCAACTTCAGACTTAGGGACACATACAGTCTGAAAGTGAGGGGATGGAAAAAAGATATTCCATGAAAATGGAAATCAAAAGAAAGATGGAGTAGCAATACTCATATCAGATAAAATAGACTTTAAAATAAAGAATGTTACAAGAGACAAGGAAGGACACTACATAATGATCAAGGGATCAATCCAAGAAGAAGATATAACAATTAAAAATATATATGCACCCAACATAGCAGCACCTCAATACATAATGCAAATGCTAACAGCTATAAAAGAGGAAATCGACGGTAACATAGTAATAGTGGGGGACTTTAACACTCACTTTGCAAGGCAGAAATAGAGACACAGACGTAGAGAACAAATGTATGGACACCAAGGGGGGAAAGTGGGGGAAGGGGCGGTGGTGGTGGTGTGATGAATTGGGAGATTGGGATTGACATATATACACTAATATGTATAAAATAGATAACTAATAAGAACCTGCTGTATAAAAAAATAAATTAAATTAAATTAAAAAAATAAAGATTAAAAAAAAGCAGATACAGAGTCACATAGCATAATACAAAAATGTATAGGCTTCAAAAAAAAACGTATAGGCTTTAACAAAAACTCACTCATCAGACCAAGAACCAGGATTATATCAAACTGAATGAAAAAATACAATTAATAAATGCCAACATCAAGATGCCAGAGATGTTAAAATGATCTGACAAGAAATTAAAGTAGCCATTGTAAAATTGCTTTTTTTTTTTTTTTTTTTGCGGTACGCGGGCCTCTCACTGTTGTGGCCTCTCCCATTGCAGAACACAGGCTCCGGAAGCGCAGGCTCAGCGGCCATGGCTCACGGACCCAGCAGCTCCACGGCATGTGGGATCTTCCCAGACCGGGGCACGAACCCGTGTCCCCTGTATCGGCAGGCAGACTCTCAACCACTGCGCCACAAGGGAAGCCCTATAAAATTGCTTTAACGAACAATTACAAACACACTAGGGAAAATGAAAAGATAGAAAACCTTCATAAATAAATAGAAAGTGTCAGCAAACAGAAGTTATGAAAAAGAAGACAGGAATAAAGACACAGACCTACTAGAGAATGGACTTGAGGACACGGGGAGGGGGAAGGGTGAGCTGTGACAAAATGAGAGAGTGGCATGGACTTATATACACTACCAAGTGTAAAATAGATAGCTAGTGGGAAGCAGCTGCATAGCACAGGGACATCAGCTCGGTGCTTTGTGACCACCTAGATGGGTGGGATAGGGAGAGTGGGAGGGAGATGCAAGAGGGAAGAGATATGGGAACATATGTATATGTATAACTGATTCACTTTGTTATGAAGCAGAAACTAACACACCATTGTAAAGCAATTATACCTCAATAAAGATGTTAAAAAAAAGAAGCAAATGATTTTTTTTTTTTTTTTTTTTTTTTTTGCGTTACGCGGGCCTCTCACTGTTGTGGCCTCTCCCGTTGCGGAGCACAGGCTCCGGACGCGCAGGCTCAGCGGCCATGGCTCACGGACCCAGCAGCTCCACGGCATGTGGGATCTTCCCGGACCAGGGCACGAACCCGTGTCCCCTGCATCGGCAGGCGGACTCTCAACCACTGCGCCACCAGGGAAGCCCGCAAATGATATTTTTAAAATGAAAAAGCCAATAACCAAAATTTGAAAACTCAGTGAATGGGATCAATGGCATAATGGATGGGAGAGGGGAAATAATCAGTGAACTGGAAGACTGAACAATAGCAGTTACCCAATCTAAACAACAGAGAGTAAATAGGCCGAAAAAAGAAAAGTGAAAAAAGGCTTAGGGACCTGTGGGACTGTAAAAGGTCTAAGATTCATGTCATTAGAGTCCCAAAAGGAGAAAGAAGGTGAGTCCAAAAAAGTACTCAGAGATAATGGCTGAAAACTTCTCAAATTTGGCAAGAGCCAGAAACCTTCAGATTCAAGAAGTTAAGAAACTCCCAAACCCTGGGACTTCCCTGGTGACACAGTGGTTAAGAATCCTCCTGCCGATGCAGGGGACACGGGTTCAGTCCCTGGTCCAGGAAGATCCCACATGCCATGGAGCAACTAAGCCCGTGCGCCACGAAAACTGAGCCTGTGCTCTAGAGCCTGTGAGCCACAACTACTGAAGCCCGCACGCCTAGAGCCCGTGCTCCGCAACAAGAGAAGCCACCCCAGTGAGAAGCCCACGCACCGCAACGAAGATTAGCCCCCACTCACCACAACTAGAGAAAGCCCAGGTGCATAAATGAAGACCCAACGCAGCCAAAAATAAATAAATAAATTTATATATATAAAAAAAAAGAAACTTCCAAACCCAAAGAGAGTCACACTTCATAAACAACCTTCTGGAAACTAAAGACAAATAAAAAATCTTAAAAACAGCCAGAAAAAGGACACTTTACTAACAGGGGAAAAAAATAATTCAGGTAACATCAGATTTATTACCAGAAAACATGGAGGCTGAAAGGAAATGGCACAACATATTCAGGTGCTGAAAGAAAAAAAATTGTCAATCCAGAATCCTATACCCAGTGAAAACATCCTTTAGGAATAAAGAGGAAATCAACATGTTCTCAGGTGAAGGAAAACTAAGAGAATTTGTCACCAGAAGCCTAAAGAATGGCTAAAGAAAGCTCTCTGGACAGAAAGGTAATTTTCAAAAAGGAAACTTGAACAATCAAGAAGGAAGAAAGAACACAGTAAAGAAGATACGGGTAAATACAACAGGTTTTCCTTTTCCTCTTGAGTTTTCTAATCTATGTTTGATGGGCGGAGAAAAATAGATAAATCATCATCATAAAAAGAGAAAAATATTTGGAACTTAATTTATAAAAATTTGGAAATTTCTTTATAAAAATGTCTCTTGATATGTGCATTATTTAGAATTTCCAAAAACTTCATTACTTCACTTTACACTTGCCCTCTAAGAAGCACAAGTCTCAAGAAGATCTATCTGTGATACATCACTTCTCCCTAGTCAGATCCCACCCAGGTAAGGCACAATGTGCCCAGCACCCAGAAAATTCTCCTTTGTCTCTCTAAAAATTTTCCTTAAACATGGCTAAATTAGAACTCTTTGATTGCAAATGACAGATACTCAGTTTGAACTTTTTTAAGCCAAACAATAGGAAGGTCAGGGCTGGTGCTAAGAAATGGCTAGAATCGGTGTCTCCAATGCCATCAGCTTACCCTCCATCTCTGTCTCTCATCATGAAATTGGTATGCCTCTTCCTGCATATCAATTTCATGATCTCCTATCTGGGCTTTCTCTGAGTTTACTTCCTAACAGCCCTGGGCCCAGAGTAGAAAAAGATTTTTCTCCTCTGCCTCCCATTTGAAAAAAAAAAAAAAAAAAATCTCGGGAATTCTCTGGCAGTCCAGTGGTTAGGACTTGGCATTTTTACTGCCAGGGCCCGGGTTCGATCCCTGATAGGGGATCTATGATCTTGCAAGCCACCGGGTGTGGAAAAAACAAAAATCTCAAGGAAGGACTCTGGTTACTCCTGGGTCTTTTCTTCCCTTTTGACCAATCTCCTAAACCTATTCCTAGGGGGTGGGATCTGTTAGCAAAAGAGAGCCTTAGATGCCGGTCAAACAAAATCTGTGGCCTGTGAAATACTTTAAAAGCATGAAATCAAAACAAGCCTTGACTATTCTCCTCCCACTGACTTCATCTTCCTTAGTTAAGAATCCTTAAGGAATCTGATCATAGCAAAGCAGGGTTTCTCAGCCCCAGCCCTACTGATGTTAGTTGCCAAATAAGTCTGCTGTACGGAGCTGTCCTGTGCGCTGTAGGATGTTGAGCAGTATCCCTGGTCTCTCTACCCACTAGATGCCAGTAGCAGTGCTCCATCTCCCATTTTTAAAACCCAAAAATATCTCCAGACATTGCCAAGTGTCCCCTGGGGAACAAAACTGCTCCCAGTGTAGTCACTGCAGTAGAGGGATGGGAGATGGGAGAACAGAGGGCATTTTCCCAGAAGCTATTACCAAAGTGGACATCTTGTGGGGTGAGGGGAAGATAAGGGGAAAGCCATGGAGGAAGGGAGGGAGGGGAGGATGGAGATGGCAGTGCTTCCAGTACCTGTCATTTTTCCATTAGCACCTTAGAACCAATTAATTTATCATATTATCTAGCTGTCAACTTGGAAGAAGAGCTAGGGCACCAGGGCATATGAAATAGAATGAGGCATATAAATACTTCAGCCTGCGGGTGTGGGGAGGGAAGGAGGGACTAAGGATTCAGACTCCTTAATGGAGCTGGTAGATGGTGGTAATTCAGCATCAGTGACCATAAACTGAGGGTGCTGGACTATGTTTCTTGTGTCTACTACCAACTGTTATCCATATTAACAAAAGCGATCACTTGTAGTTCAGAGTTTTCATTGGGGTTTCTCAGACCCAATCTTATTTGATTCTCCCCTAAACCATACGAAGTGGGCAAAGGAATGTCTTGTTATGCCCATTTTCATATGAGGAAACAACCCACTGTATAGGAAATAGAGACACTATCACGTGGGCACTAAAGGTGTGGGGCTTTTAATACCACAAACCAGGCTTCACTTCTTAGAATCACGTTCCTTATAGGAACTTCCTGTTGTGAGACAACTCAGGCAAGCGGGCCTGGCCAAGGCAGCTGGTTTCAGTCAACCGTTCCCTAACAACCTGCCCCCTGAGAGACTTCATACTCAAGATACTTCTTGGGAATTGGGGTGGAGGTCTGTTTCTTCTGTAACTACTTCCTGCTGGGAATGGGTGCCGTCCTGCCTAGTAGAGTAGAAGTCTCTCTCCAGCTGTTGTATCCTTGTATCTTTTTTTTTTTTTTTTTTTTGGTGGCTCGTGGGCTCTAGAGCACAGGCTCAGTAGTTGTGGCACACGGGCTTAGTTGCTCTGCGGCATATGGGATCTTCCCGGACCAGGGCTCAAACCCGTGTCCCCTACATTGGCAGGCAGACTCCCAACCACTGCGCCACCAGAGAAGTCCCTCTCCACCTGTTCTAAATCAAGGTATTCCGTGTCTGAAACTGGCTTCCACCCTCATAGTAACAACAATTTAGCCTGAAACTGTTGGACCCTATTAGATATAAACCTTGTAAGCAGACAGGGACCAAACAGGAGGCCTAACAGAATGTTCATTGCCGAGCCCAGAAAAGGAAGGCAAAACTTGGGGTGAGGGCTGCAGGGGGTGTGACTTTCTTCTGATTGGTTAGTGGTGAGGTAACAGGGCGGTACTCCAGGAATCTTGCACTCAGCCTGAAGTTACCATCCTCCACCTGGGTGGGACCCCCAGTTCTACAGAAGAGCTCAAAGATATTGTTATGCATACTCCTGAGGAGGAAACAGGGCCCTGCCCCAGGGCAGCACCACCACTTACTGCTCCTCCCCTGCTTCTGCATTCCCTACCTTCCCTGATTAGCAACTGTTTGAATCTGCTCTTTTGAACTCAAGGAAGGTCAAGGAGGCTGAAACATGGGACACAGAAAGGATTTGTACCTGGGAGCTCTACAGGGTCCTGCTCAGTTTCAATTCCCCCTTTTCTTTGAAACTCCTCAGTCTCTCCGGGAATGGAGCGACAACCACTCTGGCCACTTTTTGCCGAAATGGGGCATAGTCCTGCCTCAATCTGGGGAATAGACACCAAATTGGAAATATTCCTGAATTCCAAGTCCTGGATCTGAGTCTTTTATGATTAAGAACTCAATTCCTTGGTCTGTCATTTTGGTGTAACCGACCCAATTAGAAGTAGTTGGAAGAGTGACAACTGGAATTTTAATAGACAAAATACATCTCATTCCCCAAGGAATTCAGAAGAATAAGCTTGAAACCCAGTCTGGACCTCGCATCTTGGGGAGACTTATAGCCAGGTAGCCAGTTGTCTAATTTTACCTAAGTAGGTTTTAACTTCTGATGTAGCATTAACATATACATAACAGGAGCTATTGGCCACTACACGTATGTCTCCTCTTTTTGTTAATATCTGATCTAAAGCAATTTCGTTGTCTAAGAAATTTAATAGTTACAGGAGGATATCTTGAAACCATAAGGTTGCAGCTACCAGAGGCCAGCAGATATTGTTTTGAGAATGGCTGGTGGATCCCATGTCTGATGCAGCTCAGAAAACTCAAGTTCTCAGCAATACAAGGACTTTGAAATCATGTCCATAATGCCACCTAATATTACCTTGGATGTCTGAACCGCAGCTACCCCATTTTGACTTTCAATTGCATTTCTCTCCTTAATGGCCAAAGCAGATGTCACTGTTAATGATGTCAGTGCTTTTCTAGATATGAGAAGATGCAAGAATTTGGGCTCATAAAATCTTCTCCTGAAAGTATCTAACTATCTGAAGGCCTGTTCTGCCAGTTTTTCGCAGAGCACAGAGCACCTCATTCCTGATCTCCACCCTGAATTCCTTTCAGGGTGTGTTGAAGGTCAGTGACCACAGTAACCATAGACTTAATCCTTGCAGAGGCAGTTGACAAGTGCCAACTTTCAGCTGGCACGGTCCCATCATGGTCATAAACTTTCAGCTGGCAGGGTCCCATCATGGTCATAAATTCGACCATGGTTTGACAGGTATTTCATGACCATTTTGTTCCACGGTGCTAGGAATGCTCATTCCCAGGTCTGGCAAAGATTTCGCTAGTAGGCCCCTCAATGTGCTGTTACTGGCCTAGGCCTTATTAACAGTAGCCAAAGGTCTCTAGACCACCTGTCTTACTAGTCTCTTATGGAAAATAGTCCCTCTTGCTGCTTTTTCCCGTAGCTGGAGTTACACTATTACAATCCTTGATCTCATAGGAACATACCATCATTTTATCAGAGGCTCAGTCACACGTTTGATAATGCAAGAGACAACAAGTTTATAAAACAGGTACTGTAAAAAATAGTACAGCTAGCAGTATTAGTGAGGTCGTAAGCAAGAATTTAAGTCAAGAACTTCCATTAGGTGCAGCCCAGTGTATCTCAGGTTGTCTGACTTAGTCTGTTCTGTACCAATCCTTATCTATAAGGTAAATTTTATATTGGCATTGTCCATAAAGCACCCAGCCCAATTTCCTAGTGTTACTAGGCTGGTTATCACAAGTATGGTTTGATTGTTCCCAACGTAAGGGAGCCTTTAAATTTAAATGACCATAGCCTGGTGTTAATCTCCTGTTTGCAAATCATGAAGCATTTGATCTTCATTCAAAAACAGATTACTGAGTTAAGCTTCAGAAACAAACTTAGAGTGCCCATTTAATAATTCAATTAAACTTTACAACAATATAACCTAACAGCAAGGAACTATCTGGGAAGTGAATCTTAGTGAATACAGACCTCAATCAACAGAATTAGAATTTGATATCCATTGATACATCTCTTTCTCTCTAATATTACCCTCACTTTTGTCAAATCAAGACTGATTCGTCTGCAAATTAAGTCTGATTAATGGATAGAAGGCCCCCTAGGGCCAGGAAAACCATGCCAAGGGCTTCTCACAGATTCCGCCTTACAGATTTAGGTGAATTCCTCCCTTTTGAGGTCCACAAAATACCTTCAGATTCCTGCACCTGTTAGGAGGTGGCCTTCCTAATTTAATTTACCTTATAAAGCTGCTGGGAACCTAAGAATTTCCAATCTCTGGAGGGATCGGGGAGAGAGAAAAGAGAAATGCCGTGATTTTGCTCACAGAGGTGTGATTTACCAAGTTGTTGTTAAGTCATAAGTAACTTGAGGGGAAGGCTTCCCTATATCTGGAAGACACAAATCAAGTCCAGTATAACCATATTCACCAGTTCACTCAGTAAACAATCCTCCTGTTAACTTTTTATGAGCTATCAAGCTTTCATTTAGGACTCTTTAATTTCTTACCCAGTTCAGCATTATGGTCTGAAAGTCAGAAACTTGTATTTATCCAAAAGTTCTTTCTATAAATCTTCTTGAAGAGGAAACTTTTTTTGCAAAAGCATCAGAGTAAAACCATAGCTATCTAAAATGACAAAAGACCTAAGAAGGCACGTTTAAAATCTGATTACAACGCAACTGACAAAGAAACTTGATTACTGCTGTGACATACACTTTCAGATAATAACTATAATTATGACTGATAACATTTTACCAGGACATATCAGATTCTTAGGAACCCCATATAATTTCTAGGATATCTCTATTAATAACATTTACCATACAATAGAGCCTAAGAAGATTTATTACTCATTTGACAATACTTCCCATGTAATTTAACATACCAAGCGAACCTAATAGAGTTTAATATCTCTCTTTGGGATGTTTCAGGGGCCCTTTGAAGCATCCCAAAGTTAGCTAGCAGTCAAAAGGACTTCATTAGAATTTGATTTAGGAAGTTTTGTCCAAAATTAAAAATACCAAAAAGGATTTAAAACGCTTGGTCAGACAGGATCATAGGTCACTGTGAAACAACAGTTATTCACTTAGCCAAAGTGACAATGAAAGATTTCAAAGGTAAATACAGAACTCTTCACTTAAAAGGTAAAGAAACTTAAAATCTGTTATCAAAGTCACTTCAACATTTTAAGAAAACTTGTTCTTTTAAAAGAGAGAAAAACCAAATTCAAGTTTGGCACCAGCTTACTTTTAAAATTCATTTACTCATTTAAATTCATTCTAAACTCAGCCAGTCCCAACCACACACAAAACTCAGTGTCCGCTTCCCACAAACCTTCCATCACTTTCTGTATCTATACTCGCACATCCCTCATTTTTCCATCCCAAAACAACCAGCTCCAAGATAGAATCACTTTCTTTTTCCTTAATAAAATGTAATTCCATGCCTCATACCTTCTTCACTGAAAACATACATCCTACTTTCCTTAAGCAACCATGAACTGTCTTTTACATTAGCCTTAAACATAAATGCCAGTGATAAATTCTAAAAACATCTCAGGGAGGTACCAAACATATTCATTAATAGTCCAAAATACCTTTAGTTTCTCTGTTTAATAATTTTATTTGGGAATGACCCAGCTATTCAATAAACTTCCATCATTTAACTTAATTTAACACAACTCTAAAATTTAATGTTGCCAAATATCTGGAGAGATCATCCTCAAGTAGACATTCCTAAAACAGAATTATTCCTATAGAGTTTACCTAAAAGCTCTTATATCATTTATATTTACTTTCCTTAAAAGGTTTTTTTTTAGTTACTTTCCTTGTTGACAGATTTGTAACAGATATAATAAGGTTTTATTTGACTTTTATTAAACTTAGGTATAATAAAGGTATTATACTTAATGTCGATGACTCTAAAGACATGTTTATATTAATTAAATTTACAAACTTAAACTAAGTTTAATACCATATATTAATTTAATACTGAATATTTCCCAGTTCACGTGAACCTGAAATTAATTCTGGCCAGTTACCTTCCGTATTTTTAAGAATTTATATAAGCGCTTAATTTCCTTTAAGCCAATTAAGTAGAACTCATTGACAAATTAATCTGATAATACCATCCAAAGGTAAGGACATATATATAATGCACACAGGCATATAGAAAAACACAACTAGAGATCTCATAGCTTCATTTTCTAAACTTAGTCATGAATTGGGTGTTAAAATATAAAACTCACTAGTTTATAAATAACAGTTGGAATAAGTAAAAATTTTAAAGGCTTTTTTCCCCTATCTTTTTTTCCTCAGTCTCAGGAATTAGGGATGATCTAGGTAAGTGATCCTGAGTGCCCTGGTCTCAAGGCACAGGGTGAGAAAAGCAAATTCTTCTAGAAGGACTTATTCCCTCAAGGTCAGAATTCTGAAAAGATGTTTTATCAAGCTTGCTTTTACTAACTGTACATGCAAAAAGAACCAGTTTGGGAATTTTCAAGAGTTTTACCTAAACCAACTTTCTCTGGAGTCTAAAGAATATTGTGGCCACACAATGTTATAATAAAATATCATCTTTTCTTAGTCATAGGCTCATAGCTAAAATCTTTCCAGTCAGGCAGAATTTGCCCAAGAGGGCTTCACAGTAGAACAGGACCAGAATTTCCCATTTTACGAGGCAGAATGGCCATCACAAATCACAGCACAGAACACAAAGTATTAAACACACATACTCACAGCTGTCCTAACCAGAGATTCCCTTAAATACAAGGCTGCGGTTTCTCAGAAAACCTCCTACAGAGACACAGAACTTCAGATCAGAGTATTGACAGAGTAAACGGAAATATCTCGGGTCTTCAATGATTTCAAACGGAGGGAAGAAGGCTAGGTTGAAAGAAGAAGGGAAGGAGGAGACACAAAAGGGGTGGCCTTACGGACGTCTCCTGCCACCCGCAGAAGCCCAGGCATGACAGGACTTTTCCCTGGGCTTACAGGAAGGGAGGACGGGAACTCAGCCCTACCAAAAACCAGAAACCAGATACCAGATAATTTGAGTTCTCTGCCCATCGGAGGTGATCAGTCTCTGGCCCTCAGATCAGGCTGAGGCCCTTCAACCAGACTCCTGTGTCCAGGACAGAAGAAAGGAGGGGACAGATAGGAGGGGTTGAAAAGAGGAAAGGGAGAGGGTAGGGGAAGAGGGCAACAAACTGTCTTGTTCCTTACCCGGTTGGGGCACTCTGATCAGTCGTCCATGTCAGGAGGAGACCAGGGACAAAAGGGTCCCGGTAGCAGCTGTTGGGTCTGGTCCATCAGTGGGTGAGCTGGTCCCCAAGAACCCTGAGTGGTCGGGATGTCAGTTGTAGCAAAGAATGGGTCCCATCAGAGTCATCAGCTGTTGCAGAAAGGGGGATCCCTTTCAGAACCTGAGAGTGGGCTCTTGTCTAACACTCGGAAATGATTGTCCGAGGAGTCACACATGCTGACAAAGCAAAAACTTTACTGGGGGGCTTCCCTGGTGGCGCAGTGGTTGGGAGTCCGCCTGCTGATGCAGGGGACACGGGTTCATGCCCCGGTCCGGGGGGACCCCACATGCCGCAGAGCGTTTGGGCCCGTGAGCCATGGCCACTGAGCCTGCGCGTCCGGAGCCTGTGCTCCGCAGCGGGAGGGGCCACAGCAGTGAGAGGGCCGCGTAACGCAAAAAAAAAAAAAAAAAAAAAAAACTTTATTGGGAAGGGGCGCCCAGGTGAAGAGCAGCAGGGTAAGGGAACCCAGAAGAACTGCTTTGCCGCATGGCTTGCAGTCTTGGGTTTTATGGTGATGGGGTTGGGTTAGCTTCCAGGTTGTCTCGGGCCGATCATCTTGTTTGGCCCATTGTCTGACTCAGGGTTCTTCCTGGTGGGGCGCACATCTCTCAACCAAGATGAATTCCAGCAAGAAGGACTCTGAGATGTTGATCATCTCCTCCCTCTTTTGGCCCCTCCCGAATTCTCCAGGTTACTTTTCAGCAGCTGCACCATGTTCCTTATAGGAACCACCTGTTGTGAGACCACTCAGGCAAGTGGACCTGGCCAAAATGGGTGGTTTGGGTCAACAGTTCCCTAAGAGTATGAAGCCCTACCGCTCATGCTTTTGCACTTCTAGTGACTGGTTGAAGTGTGGGATGGCAACACAACTCTGGCCATGAAGACCTGAAAAGTCTCAAAGACTAAGGGAGCTTTTAAAAAAGCTTTCCTTCACTGAAAAAAATAAAGGTGCACAGGGGAAGAAATGGCCCCTCTTTGGTGTGATATGCACAGAATAGCTGCCACCACCTTGCAAGCATGAGAAGAACAAACTGGAGAGGAAAGTTGAAACATCAAAGACAGCAGAGCAGATGATAAAGATACCTGGGCCCTGACGATATCACTCAACCAAGCACTGATTTAACAGCCCTGGATAGCTCTGTCTTAGGACTGGTTTTCATGGGAGAAAATTAATCTCCTTTTTGTTTCATCCATTTGAATCAGATTTTCTGTTATTTTCGGCCAAATTCATCCCGATAAAATCAGCCATAATGATACCTGCACTACTAAGAATAAGATTCATTGTACACTTACTACGTTTCAAATACTGTACTAAGCTTTTTAGATTTGATATTTCCTTTGAAATATTACATGTTTCACCCTTACAACAAACTCATAAAGTAAATACTATTATTAACTCCATTTTACAGATATGTAATAAAGCGGAAGAAAGAAAACCAACATTTGTAGATTACAAGCATACATACTTAACCTCTTGGGACATTGAGGAGATGGCTAAGAGTGCAGACTCCTGAGTCAGACCATCTACATTCAAATCCAGTTTTATCTCTTACCAGCCCTGTGATCTTGGGCAAGTACTTATAAAATATTATCTTTGAGCCTCTGTTTCCTCATCCTTAAAATGGAGATGATACTTGCATCTATCTCAAAGTGTTGTTAGAATGAAAGGAAATTCATTGAATCAACAAATATTGTGTGCATGAATCAGGGTGCTGGGATTCAAATCTAACTAGGTTTCTTTTGGTTTCAAAGAAATTGGTGTGGCTACATGACAAAGGCTGTTTGGGTCTGAGATTGGGACAGAGAAGTGGAAGGATGAACTAAGCACTGGTTGTGAAGAGCTCTTCATGTTTGGTCAAGGAATGTGGGGAACACATTTCTGAACTGAGGCTGTGGGACTGTGAGAAGAAGGCAGCATGGTCTAGAGCTGGCAGTGGAGAACAGGAGAAGGTGAGCGCTGCCAGATGGGTGACCCTCAGTCTCCAGAGATGCAGTCAGTCTCTGGGGATACACTCTCCAAGGATGGCTATGGGATTGCCTCATTAATTATTAGATTTGCTTGTGCACTGTGATATTGTGATTTTTAATAAGAAATATGTATTTGTCTCTGTCCTGTTTCTGGCACAGAGCTCCTGAAACCCTTAGAATTTCCTAAGTGTTAGGAGTGATTAAGGTGTCTTCTGTTATGTAAATGAGGTGAGTTTTGGACCGCATCTAGATGAGGGCTGGTTACCAGAAAAACGAACCCTGTGATTGAAGGATTGGAACTTTCAGTCCCACCCTGCTGACATCCAGGGAGAGAACTGGAGACTGAATCACTAGCCAACAGCCAATGATTTAACCAATCATGCCTATGTAATGAAGCCTCCGTAAATACCCAGAGGGAGGGGGTTCAGAGTGCTTCCAGGTTGGTGAACATGTGGAGGTGCTGAGCTCCATTCCCCCTCTCCCCATACCTTGCCCTGCGCATCTCTTCTACCTGGCTGTTCCTGAATTCTATCCTTTTATAATAAACTAGTAATCTAGTAAACAAAATGCTTCTCTGAGTTTTGTGAGTCACCCTAGCAAATCAATTGAACCCGAGGAGGGGGTTGTTGGAACCTCCCATCTATAGCCAGTTGGTCAGAAGCACAGGTGACAACCTTGACTAGCGATAGAGTAGGACAGAGTGTGCACGAGGGACATCCTTGTGGGACTGAGCCTGTAACCTGTGGGACCTGACATTATCTCCAAGTAGATAGTGTCAGAATTGAGTTAAATTGTAGGACACCCAGCTGGTGTTGGAGAATTGCTTGGTGTGGGGGGAAAACCCCTACATATTGGAATGGGTATCAGAATATTATGCACTTTTGTTGCCCCAAATCCATGAGATGTTGCTGATGGTTACGGCTCAGTCACCTCTCCACCAGCCAACCTGGGCGCAAACGGACCTTGAGTATTTGGGCAATCAGGGCCTCTGAAGTCTCAAACTATCTTATTCTAAAAAAACAAAAACAAACAAACAAAAACATGATCAGGTAGCTACAGTAGGAAATCTGGCGTCAGGCAGAGCTGGTCTGGAATCCTTCGGATCTAGGTGATCTTACGCACAATGCTCGACCCTTAGGCCCTCAGTATAATTGTTCTGGAGTCAGACTATCTGGATTCAAATCTTGGGTCCGCCACCTACTGGCTGTGTAACCTCAGATAATTTACTTATAAGCTCTCTCCGGCTGTTTCCTCGACTGTAAAATGGGGAAGATAGCTTTACCTACCTGTTAGAGTGGTGGAGATGAAATTATATGAGTCATATATTCAGTGAGTAGTTACTGAGAACCTCCTGGATGACCGTCACGTTCTGGTGGTGACAAGACAGACTAGATCCTCGTTCTCGTGGAGCTCACACTGGAGTGTGAGGTAAGACATGATACGCGTATAATTAAAATAAAAAATAATATCAAGCAGTGATCAAACTAGAGCTGCTTTTGACAGAGAGGGAAGTTTGAACAGAAAGTTGAATAATGGTGGAGCAGGGGCAACAGCAAGTACAAAGGCCCAGAAGCAAAACTGTGTTTGGCACAATCATGGACGAAAGTATTAAAAGGCCACTGCATCTGGACTGAGCAAAGGGAAGTGAAGTGCGAGAGGTAGACAAGGGCTGGACCCTGGGAAGCCTCATCACTCTTATTTCGGAGTTTACTTGAGAAAGGAAAGCACTGGAGGAGGTTTTTAAATAAAGCCATTTCTTACCAGATTGCCATCTATTCTAAAATTCATACCCAGGGTTTGTTTTAATGAGGTATGGTTAGACACGCAGACATGGAAATGACTGTCATGAGGGAAGAAGTTTATACTCACAGATCCCTAGAAACAGGAGGCAGGGCCACACAGGGAAGCACCATGGTCAGTCAGGAGTCAGAGGTGGGATATGGCAGAGTATGGCCCAGAGCCTTTATTGGGGTACTAGCAGGAAAGAAAGGGTGAGGCAGGGTAGGTATACTGAGTAACTTTAGAAACGGATGATTGAATAATTTTGATGGGCTCTGGAGTATAGGGGCAGTCCCTAGTTGTCTAGTACCTGGCCCTGGAGTGATTTAGGGCAGGGGGAACATTGGTTTGGTGTGTGAGAGTTTGATAAAGGAAATGATTGGGGGGTATGGGATCTGTATTGGTTGGTTTGTATATCAAAAGCACACTCAGAAAGAGTTGTTTGCTGTTTCTAGGAATTAGCTAGCCCTGGAAGGGGCCATATCTCTAGCATCAAGGCCCTAGATGTCAGAACATCAAGAATACAGAAGATAAGAAAATATAGCCAATACATTACCACATAACAAGATTTCCATAATTGATATCTATAGTATTATCTAATAGAGAGGTGGGGGCAATGCATCCTATTCTGAAGAATTGTGAGAAATGATTGTGCAATGTGTGGAAAGAACCAAAACATAGGAAGTCCTCAAAATGGTTATTTCTTTCCCTTTCCTGCTACAACACATTTTGACCTCTAATGCTGTATTTAGACCAGAAAATACGCTATAGCAGATGGGTTCTGACCTGCATTTTAAACTGAGAACAAAGTTTCACCTTCTACAAACCAAATCAGCCCTGGCAACTGATTTAAAAAAAGTGTATTCATCATTGGATGTGTTGCCACCATGTTTGACCCTCTGACAGTCACTTAAAAAGTAGCAATGACAAAAGGACAAGGGAAAGAGAATAAACACGTGTTAAGTATAGTCTATGGGCCAAGCACTACGTAAGACAAACATCATCACCATGTTTCCCCAAATATAGTCACAAAAATGCTATGGTCTGACCGTTGTGCCCACACTTCAAATCCATGTGTTGAAATCCTAACCCCCAAAAATGATGGTGTTAGAAGGTGGGAGCTTTGGGGTTGATTAGGTCATGAGGGTAGAAGCCTCATGAATGGAATTAGTGCCCTTATAAAAGAGGCCCCACAGCGCCTCCTAGCCCTATCCCATCATATAAAGACACAATGAGAAGGCTCTGGCTGTGAACCAGGAAGTAAGCCCTCACCAGCCAGTACACCAAATCTGCTGGCACCATGATCTTAGACTTCCCAGCCTCCAGAACTGTGAGAAATAAATTTCTGTGGTTTATAAGCTACCCACACTTGTGGTATTCTATTATAGCAGCCTTACAAACTAAGACAAGAGACTATGGGGAAGATAATTTTAGAGGTTCCTATACCCAGCACTAAATGACATTGAATCGCAAGGAGAGAGAGTTCATTCCTTTCCCATCATTCCAATTGCAGCAAGGGAAAGTCTCAAGTGGGTGCTAGCATACCTTTAATGCCTCTCTAACACTTAACAATCTCCCCTTTCAACAAAGAATGAGTTAAGCCTTAGACTCAGAGCCTTGGCAGGCTACAACACTAGCTAGAATGCTAATGACATTAGTTTTTTTCCCCTTTGATTTCTTAAACGATTTCCTTCTTTATGAGCGAGAGAGGCTAGTTTGACTATATGTGATAAAAACTAATTCAAAAATTAATTTTAAATATCTAATTTTTAAATAGAAGTATTTCTAAGTGAATCAACCTAAAGAAAAATACTATGTAAATAATAGTACAAGCAGCAAAAATCATGCACATGGTACTCAAATTGCTAAATTTCAGGAAACACTAGGTTATTTCTTTTATCTTACACCTATGAGGCAGAAGCCTTATTTATCTCTGGTTTACCTGGAAACTGGAACACAGAGAGGAGAAATGATTCAGCCAAGGTCACATAAGCCTCTTCAACACAATTCCTTCAGGCTCCAAAGTTTGAAATCTTACAACACTGATAGATCATGGTGTTTATTTCCAGAATCAGAAGTTATCAATTTGGGAAAGCCTATGCATCTCTTAAGGAAGCTCAGGGACCTGCCGGCTTTAGAAATTAGCAGCCAGGTGTCTGGGTAACCCTCACCTGGGAAAGCCTGGGCAAATCATTCAATTCTCTCTTCAAGTCTGCTGCAGCTTCTCCTCCCACAGCACAGCTATAGAGAAAGGCAGAGCAATACTAGAACCAGACATTTCAGGTATTCAGGACACTCTGAAACTTTCCCGAGCAGGACAGCTCTTTCCTCTGCCCCCACCTAGCCTGGTCCAGCCATTAGATGACCTACCTACTGGCCTTTCTAGCTGCTCTGCTTCTGTGCCCATTGCTGCGTGGTGGAACTGGCCTTATCTGTACATTGATGAGTCATGCTTTCTGTACATTTCAATGTTTTATCCCTGCGGGAAAGATTCTGGTAAATACCTTCACTCTCACTGCTCTCAATACCCTGTGCCTCCCTCTTAGGACTATTTCTAAGGCTCTTAAAGAAAATTGAATTTTTGGCAGTTATAGTGCAGTGATTGGAGGAAAAAAAGCTCAAGGAATAGGGGAATGTTCCCATGATAGATGGCTGGAAAGGATATTCAAACCCTCTCTTCTAGTTTGACAACCTCAGTGCCTGGAATGTTCTAGGTGTTATATGGTGTGTGAGAATTCTTTGCCTCTGTAACTCTGCAAATCAAATGAAAATGACATTTGGTAACTTTTTACTCATACAATACATAGACATGATGGTAACTCTACTGTTATTGTCTCTTTTGAAGCCAGTTCTCCATCGTGCCAAGAATGGATTCAGCTTTGAGTTTTAAAAGCTGCATTTGTGTTCCAGCTCTGACACTAATACTGTGTGTGGTCATGGACACCTCACTTGACTTCTCTGGACCTCCATTCTCTCAACTGTAAAGTGGGGGAATTGGACAGAATTCTCTCTGTGGGTCCCACAGCTCTCAAGCACCAGGTCATCATGGGCACATTGCTTCCTCTCTCTGAGCCACGGATTTCTCATGTGTAGAACGAGCCAATTAAGCCCCGGCCCCTTCACACAGTAATGATGAGGATTCACACAGGATGGTTTATGTGACCACACAGGCAAACCTGGGAGATATTGCGGGTTCAGCTCCAGACCATAACAATAAAGCAGATACTGCAATAAAGTGAGTCGCACGAATGTTTTTGTTTCCCGGTGCACATAAAAGTTATGTTTACACGAAACTGCAGTCTATTAAGTGTGCAACAGCATCATGTCTAAAATAATGCACACACCTTAATTAAAAAATACTTCAGGTAAAAAATGCCAACCAACACCTGAGCCTTCAGCTAGTCGTAATCTTTTTGGTAGTGGAGGGTTTGAAATATTTCGAGAATTACCACAGTGTGACACAGAGACACGAAGTGAGCGAATGTTATCGGAAAAATGGCGCCGATAGACTTGCTCAATGCAGGGTTGACACAAACCTTCAATCTGTTAAAAATGCAGTATCTGCAAAGCACAATAAAACAAGGTATGCCTGTACTTTGTTAAAAGTAAAGTCCTATCAATTATGAAGTGTTACTGTAATGAGAACAAAGAATCTAAAAAACAAAAAAGCGGATATATGTGTATGTATAACGGATTCACTTCGCTGTACACCTGAAACTAACACAACTTTGTAAATCGACTCCAACAAAAATTATAAAATAAAATCTTCGAATTCTAAAAAAACAAAATCCTTCGCTGATCAGTGCGTGTCCTTTAAATGAAAGGGAGGGTTTTAGGGGCTTTTTTGAGAAGTGCTCCTCACATCTCTACAGAGCCTTATCTAGACCATCTTTATGTTTGGGGGATTTTTTAAAAAAAATTGTGGTGAGGACATTTAACATAAGATCTACCCTTTTAACAAAGTTTTAAGTGTATAATACAATATTGTTAACTACAGGCACGAGGTTAAAGATAATATCTCTAGAATTTATTCATCTTCATGCCCCTTGAGTAGCAACTCTCCATTCCCATCCAGCCCCAGCCCCTGGCAACCACCACTCTACTCTGCTTCTATAAGTTTGTTCTTTTCGATACTCCATGGAAGGGGAATCATGCAGTACCTGTCTCTCTGCCACTGGCTTATTTCACTCAGCCTAATGTCCTCCAGATTCATCCATGTTGCCACAAATGGCAGGATTTGCTTCCTTTTTCAAGCTGAATAATGTTCCGTTGTATGTATACACCACATTTTCTTTGTCCATTCATCCATTGATGGACGTTAGGTTGTAGCCACATCTTGGCGACTGTGAATAATACTGCCACGAACATGGGCGTGAGGAGATATCAGAGGGCTCACAAGGAAGCTGGAAGCCATAGATCTGGGAGTGAGCAGGAAACATGAATCACAGAAATGGACCCAGAGCAGGTGAGTCCTCTTGGGCCATCCCCACGGAGATGAATGAAATCTACCTCTCCTGCCCATGTTCTACTCATTCAAGATTCTAAGCCCCGGAGGACGGAGTCTAATTGACCAAATTGAGGATACCTGTGTGCCCCTGGCTGTCCTGGCTCAAAGGATCTGGCCTCTTCTGCTTCCGTAAAGTGTTGGCAGGCTCCTGAATTCACTCTCCTGAGAGCACATCCAGCGAGGAGGCTCACGCTCTAAAAGGAAATCAGGATGTGTTAAGAAGGGGAATAAGATTCTGCACAGCCCCTAAATGTGAAGTAACCACTGCCCAGAGACTACTTAAATGCTTAAGTAATCACCATGTGTCACTCTCAGATATGACTTCTTTGTTTTACTTTTTGCCAATAAACACGTTTCCCCACCTGATAGGAAACAGGTTATTCGGTGAGACAGACTGGTTTTGTTTCTTTCCTCCATCTCCTGTCTCTTTTCTCCCTCTCCTCCAACTCACTTCTGTCAGGTAAGATGACAGGAGCAAAGTGAGTCTTAAAGGCTATTCAGAAGTCTCACGTGTCTCTCTGAAGGAGAGAAAAGACTGTGCTCCTCCTGCTGCAACAGTCTGGTCAATTACACCCTCCCTCAATCTACCACCCACACACACCCGTACAGACACACACACGTGCCCTCCCTCAATCTAACAACTACACACACATACACCCGTGTGTGCACACATACACACACATATACACGTGCAGGTACATCACACAGGCATGCGCACACATGCACACATATATAAATACCTGTGCGTGTATACACGTGCATGTACATGTGCACACACACACACACACACACACACACACTCTCTCTCTCTCCTAACCCTCACCTCCCTTCCTCTCAAAGGCCCATTTCCTTCACCTCATCAACAGCTATTCTTTGCCTGCTGATGAAATTTACCCAGCTGTGACTTGGACTCTTTTATCCCCCCACTGGGCTGTAGGGGGAGAGAAGCACGCAATTGCGGAAATATTCTCTTCCTGCTCTGTGGCAGCCCCTGACCACTTGACAGGTCAATGACAAGCAACAAAAGACTTTATCCAAATTCTATGAGAATCGATGCACCTCTCAAAGAACTTAGCCCATGGCTGTTACACACAGTGCTGGAATGAATCCTCAGCAGCTCACCAAGACGGCCTCAACCACAAGCCATGCCTACGGAGTAAAACCAACACAGCCCCAAAACGCAAGGAAAGCAAACAAGAGGCTGCAGACAAACTGGTAAGAGCTCTAGCAGAGCTGGCCAACGGCAGCAGAGAACCCGGAGCATCAGGGGAAAATGCCAGGTACCATTCTGACAGCGTAATAGCAGGGACGGAAGGGTCTCCCGCAACATCTCTGAAGGCTGGATGTCTAAAGAGCTGCACCACCACCAGGAGGGGTTGGTTTCAACAATAGCTTGTAATAACCTGCTTGGCCAAGAGAACTTACACAAGATATTTTTTCCTATATTTTACTATTAGAATTTTCAAGGATACGTAAAAAGTGAAAGAGAGTGAAAACTCATATACCCATGACCTAGACTCTACTATTAATATCTCCTGCTTTAACACATATCTGTCCTCCCTTCCCTCTAGTCACCAATCCATTTCATTGTTTGTTGCATGCCACTCACAGTGACACACTTAACTCCAGAATTTCAGTATGCATGTCACTAACTAGAGTTCAGTGTTTGTTTATGGTTCATACACAAGATACTTTTGACATAAAAATAAAAGGGGGGGTTAGGGAAAGGGAGAGAGGAATAGGTGAAGCACAGAGAATTTTTCGGGCAGTGAAAATATTCTTTATGATGCTACAATGATGGCTAATGTCCTTATATATTTGTCCAGACCCATAGAATGTGCACCACCAAGAGTGAAGGCTAATGTAAAATATGAATTTTGAGTGATAATAGTGTGTCATGTTCATCAGTTGTAACAAATGTGCCACTCTGGTGCGGGATGTCGATGATGTGGGAGGATCTACATGTGTGAGGGCAGAGGAGATATGGGAAATCTCCCTGCCTTACGCTCAATTTTGCTGTGACCTAAAACGGCTCTAAAATATAAGGTCTGGTTTTTAAATTAAATAAATCATTTTAAAATGGAACAAAACCTATGACTTCGCTATGACAGAGGACTAGCAAACTGGCATCCCATGGGCTGAATTCAGCCTGCAGATGTGCTGGTTGTACCTGCCCAGCATCTATCCCCATTTCTCCTGTTACAGAATTCCAAGTTTCCCTTGGATACATGGTCTACCTTATCTCACAGTCCATGTGGTTTGGGAAGAACTGACTCCTTCTTCTGGCTCCATCGCTGGACCCGTGAGCCCCACCCGGCCAACCAGTGCGTTTGGGTCTGTCTTCAGAAATCCAACTCAACTCGTGCGTTGGATTGAGATGGGCACATGAGAAGGGCTGGTCCGACAAGAGCGAAACTTCTATTTTAGCTCAGGTTACTAAGCTGTTAGGATACATCCAGGGATGCTGGAGTCCATCTTTTTATGATGTTGTAAGAGCCTGTATAAGAATGTAGCTAATCCAAAGCAAAGCAGGGCCCATTGGTGGAAAGGGACAAGTACCTTTTGCTCCTGGATCCAGCAAGTCCTAAAGTTCAGCAAACTTCTATATTTTTCAGTTATGAGTTGATACATTCCTTTTTAAAGTTTAAGCTGGTTTGAGCTTTGTTATATTGATTTCAATAAAAAGATTCCTGATGAATACACAGTAGTGAGCTGATCTGGGATTCACGCCCAGGTCTATGTTCAAGGACCCACTACACACCCCTCAGTGAATTCCTACATTAAGAATTCAAAAGGGAAGGAAACTGACCTTGCCCATGAGGCCATCTGAATCCAGGAACTGCAGGTAACAGGTAACGCCTGAGCAGCAGCAGGGTGTGGTGTTGTAGAGGAGGGGCGATCTGTGCAGGGAGCTACAGGGGGTGTGCAGACTAGGAAAGGCTTCGAGGGTGAGAAGTCTGTAAAAGGGAGGAGGGACCAGCGGACAAGTTACACTCTTATGGGAGGTGGGGGACTGGGCAGGTCCGCACCGTGCGTGGGCCTAGGGTGCTCCAAGCGCCCTTTCACCAGCCCTTCCATCCTGAATAATTTCAGTCATAATCACTGTGTGTGTCTCTCTCCCTATCCGTCTGTCTGTCTTTCTGTCTATTCGTCTATTCCTTGCCTCCCTGTGTCTCTCCACTTCTTTGTCTCTCCCTCACTGTCTCTCTTTTTCTTTTCCTCTCTGTCTCTCCCTCTCTGTCCCCCTCCCCCTCCACTTCCTCCTCCCCCCACCCACACTCGCTCTCCTATAACTGCTGGGAGGCAGTCTACTCCATCACCATCACCACCAGAGTTCAACACAACATCAGTTCTCACATGTCCAACTTGACAGCCTCATGACTTGTCTTCCCACCCCCATTCTTGTCTCCCTTCCATCAGTCCTCCACCTCTCTGACAAAGCAAATGTTTTAAAATGCAAATCTAAACCTGGCATTCCCCTGCTGAAAACCAGAGGTAAAGACCAAACTCCTCACCACAGGCCACAAGGCCCTTCCCACTCTCCAACCGCAACCGGCTCCATGTACTCTCCAGCTCACTGCACCCCAGTCTCCCTGGTCTTCTGGTTCTTCAAAGAGTCCTTCTCACTCCCACCCCAGGACCTTTTCACTTGCTCTTTTTTCTCCCTGAGATGCTCTCCTCACTCCCAGCCCCGCATCCCTTCCTTAGTTAACTATTATTCATCTTTCACATCTTTTTTCAGGTCTAAATATTGCTTCCTCAAAGAAGCCTTCCCTGATTGCCAAACCACATCAGATATCACTAGTATGTGGTTTCTCATTCCTATGACTTTTTCTGTAAAGCATTTATCTAAGTTTATAATTATGTGTGTGTATGTCTGTCTGTCTGTCTGTCTGTTTATGGTATCAGATGGATTAATTCATGCCTGTCTTTTGCACTTAAGATCCAGGAAAGCAGAGACCAACTTTTTAGAACAACTGTATACCCTGAACTCAGTACAGTGGCTGGCAGACAATTCTAGTTTGTTATAGTCCCCACTTCTCCCTTTTGCCTTCCCAACACTGAATAAAGTGTTAGTTACAATTTATATTGTATTTGTGCTACTGTTTTTCTTAAAGAATTATTACTTTATACCACTGTCTCTGTCAAAGGGCGGAGAAATGAAAGCTCGACCAAAAAGGCTAGGTGTCACCAGAAAAATGGGAAATAGCCTATTTCCTTATGGAACTGAAGAATGAACAATGGTTCTGCCTCACTCATGTTTATTACCTGCCCAGGCTCATAGGTATTTGAGTTTGCAACCCCCGTCCCTAACATTCTCCATATCTATCTATTATATTTATTTACTCATTCATTTAAGATTTATCGCTGGACACCTACCTGGCACTGTTCTTAGCACTGGGATACGGCAGAGGACAAGACAGATGAAGTCCCAGCCCTAGTGTCACATGGAGCCCACCTTACATTGTGTAATAGTTTTCTGTTGGATACATGTCTCTCCACTAAACTAAGCTCCTCCCAGTGGTTACAGCACAGGCTCTGAAGCCAGACCACCTGCAACCTAATCCCAGCCAGGTGGCCTTGGCAAATTACTAAACTTCTCTGTGCCTTGTTTTTCTCACCTGTGAAATGGGGCTAATAACTGTACCTTCCTTCCAGTGTTATCATGAGGATAAAATGAGTGAAGACATACCTGTTTCATAAGTCCCCAATCAATGTTAACTCTTATTACCCACCTCTGTACCCTAAGCAGGGCCAGGTTCATGGGCGTGCTGTCACACAGGCCCCTCGCTTAGAAGGGCTCCATGTTTGGTTTAATGCTCTGCTGTTACCACTCTGAAATCCTTAATTTTTGAACAAGGGCCCCACAGTTTCATTTTTGCAACAGGCCCTGCAATTATGTAGCCAGTCCTGGTCAACACATGTCAAATGTCCAGTGAAAGTCTGTTGAAAATGAATAAGTATATGAATTTCACCAACCACAGTTGTCAGCTCACATACTCCATTGTCTTACAGAGCCGGTCAAGTGGGTCAGCGCTTGAGCAAAATTAAACAGACTTTGTTGTTGACTCATCATGTCCCTCCCCCAGGACCAAGAACACCCAACGCCTGACCTTGGACCTTAAAGTTCTTCTCTTCCCACCCATCCATTTCCCAGGAAACCTGGACATTGACAGGCTGCCAAGGCTCTCAATAGAGCAGCAGAGAACCCAGTCCAATTCCCTGCTCTCCAGAACTGCAGTCTGCACCGTCTCTGCTACTCCATACCATTTCTCCCTGCTCCGCATTCCTAGAATGAGGCATACCTGGTTTCCTTCATCCCCATTTTACAGATGGGGAAAGGGAGGCTCAGAAACAAGACGTGTTAAGATTCCCCATGCAGCCCAGTCCCTCTGCCCAGTCAAGTCTCTAGTTTTATAAAGAGTCTCTAACTAGAGTCCCAGAATCAAACCACACAAATTATTTTTAAAGTAGCAGCCATATATGATAACGACATGCTAAACCTAGGATTGTGCCCTACCCCAACCCTATCAGCATCCAATGTGCTGACACTCCACAAAGACAAAGATAAACTCATTTTCCCCTGCCCGGCACGCCCTAGGTCAGTTGTGCTGGGACCCTCTATTCTTTCCATGTTTGTTGAGAATCTGCAAAATGCAAGCTCTGTGTAGAAGCACAGACAAGAAACAAACTAAATAATTAAATTGTATACTGTATGTCCATGGTGCTAAGCGTATGGAAAAAAATCAAGCAGGGAAGGGGCAGAGGAAGTGAGCGTTTTGGACAGGGGTTGTGTGAAAATTTCCATTTTAAATAGTATTGTCAGGGAAAGCTTCAATGAGAAGGAGACGTATAAGCAAAGACCTGCAGAAGCAGGTTAATTCAGCTTTATGGAGAAAGAGCACTTCAAGCTGAGGGAAGAGCCAGTGCAAAAGCCCTGAGGCATTATCCATGGTTCGCAAGGTAAGGAGATCTCTGAATAGACGGGGAGCTTTGTCAAATCACATACACCTGCCCCTCCCCAACCCCAGTTTCGCATCTCAGTCTAGTTGCCTGTAGACACATCTAATCTATAGGTTCTTGAACAATTATTTGTCAAGCCTCTATGATGACACTGCTTTATTTATCAATGCACTGGGGTTCTTTGTTTTGTTTTGGTTTGGGGCAGTCACATTTAAATGGGAGAGTGCACAACAAACTTTTGATATCTAACTTGGCTTGAGATATCAGACCTGGCCTCACTGGGCCCACATGACTGTGTAATATTCTAACAACGATATGTAATGATCTAACAATCCTAGCAGTGATGGGAACTGGACACAGGCCCCTTGTTGGGCAGAAGGGGCAAAGGTCCCCTCCATCTTGGGAGACCTGGAGAGGCTGGGGAAAGCCCACCCAGTCCCCTTCCCCCTGCAATAAATGTTATTGGGGGGTGGGGCGCAGAGTGGGGTCATAGTCTTTTCTGAGCCCATCACATGCTCCTGGGATGACAGCTGCTCAGCCCCACCTCTCCTTGGGATTTCTGCAGAATCTTTAACTCTCTCACATGCACTGCCTTGAGCCCCAGGTGTATCTCCCTTCCCAATTCTCTTGTGGCCCACAGAAGAGCTGCATGGGGAACTCTCCCCCTGTCTACCCTGAGGAGAAGGGGGTGCCCATTCTCCCCAACTCTCCAAGATTGCCTAGATCCCACCTGCTTTACCTCTCTTATCCTTCACTCAACCCTCAAACACTAGACCACCCCCAGGTAGCTCCCACGTGAGTCTGAGTGTGTGTTTGGTGTGTCGCATGAGTGTGGTCATTGTGCACGTTGACAAGGATGCCTCTGTGTTTTCACGTGTCTGGATGTGGGATGAGAGGGCTTCCACATGCCCCCTGAGAGTGTGATTGTGTCCCCATGACTGAGTATCGTGTCTGTGTGAGTGTGGATGAGTGTGTCTGAGTGGCTGCAACATCCCATCCCTGGCAGGAGGGCTCCATGTGGAGGGCTTCTGCAACCCTGCCCATGTTCCATTCAAAGGCACTCAGCTCAGGGACAGTCCACCTCTGGCCTCCCCCAGAGCCAACACACACACTCAGATGAACGCACACTTCCTTTTTTTTTTTTTCTGTTTGTTTTCTTTTTTTTTCTTAACATCTTTATTGAGTATAATTGCTTTACAATGTTGTGTTTGTTTCTGCTGTATAACAAACTGAATCAGCTATACATATACATATATCCCCATATCCCCTCCCTCTTGTGTCTCCCTCCCACCCTCCCTATCCCACCTCTCTAGGTGGACACAAAGCACCACGCTGATCTCCCTGTGCTATTCAGCTGCTTCCCACTAGCTATCTATTTTATATTTGGTAGTGTATATATGTCCATGCCACTCTCTCACTTCGTCCCAGCTTACCCCTCCCCCTCCCTGTGTCCTCAAGTCCATTCTCTACGTCTGCATCTTTATTCCTCCTGCCCCTAGGTTCATCAGAACCTTTTTTTTTTTTTTTTTAGATTCCATATATGTGCGTTAGCATATGGTATTTGTTTTTCTCTTTCTGACCTACTTCACTCTGTATGACAGACTCTGGTCCGTCCACTTCACCACAAATAACTCAATTTCGTTTCTTTTTATGGCTGAGTAATACTCCATTGTATATATGTGCCACATCTTCTTTATCTATTTATCTGTGCGTGGACACTTAGGTTGCTTCCATGTCCTGGCTATTGTAAATAGTGCTGCAATGAACATTGGGGTACATGATTTTTTGAATTACAGCTTTCTCAGGGTATATGCCCAGTAGTGGGATTGCTGGGTCATATGGTAGTTCTAAGCTCAGCTCCTCTGGTCCAGGAGAACGGACAACCCTAGAGCATCTTCGCTCCTACAGCCTCCTCTTCCCACCTCCTGCCCTGGGTGGAGAATCCTCAATATGGAGATGGACTCGAAGCCCTGGCAGGGGGTGGCGTGCGGGCGCTTGGGGGGAAAAGAAGTGGCTGGGGGGAAGGTTGAGAAAGGCAAACTGAGGACACGCTGGAGGAGTACGGAGCCTTTGCGGGAGAAGCAGGTCCCACCCACACCACGCCCCTCCCATGCGGTGGGGAGATGAGGGTAGTCTGTTCCCACCCAGACTTCCTCTGGTGTTCCCAGGTCTAACTCCATCTCTAATCCAGAATCCGAAGCCGAGAGAGGCAGCTGGGACCCCCTCCTCCCGAGCATCTCCCCCCTCCACCTCCACCGCGTCCAGGCATTGCTGATTGGCTGCGGGGAGCGGCGTCCCAGCCCCCCGGCTCCGAGGCGGGAGCCTAGAGGGTCGGAGGTGGGAGGTGCACAACCGGGCTCCGGGAGCCCCTCCCGAGTCCCTGCGCCCTGCGCCCTGCGGGAGGGCTGAGCCGGGACTCCAGGCGAGCAGGTGCGGAGGGAGCAGAGGGGACCACGGCCGAGGGTAGAAGCAAGTCCTGCAGGGAGAGGCGCTGCTGCTCCAGCTGCTGCCTCGGCGGCAGCCACCACCGAGCCGGCGTCCAGAGCAGGGCTGGCAGGCCGGGCGCAGAGCTGAGGCGAGCGAGGGGCGCGCTCATGGAGCACACGCACGCCCACCTCGTAGCCAACAGCTCGCTGTCCTGGTCCCCCGGCTGGGCCTGCGGCTTGGGCTTCGTGCCCGTGGTCTACTACAGCCTCTTGTTGTGCCTCGGTTTACCAGGTGAGGGGCGTGGGGGACAGGGAGGGAAGACGGGAGCCCCGAATGCGGGGTGACCCTGCCCGGGACCCCCAGGCCTAGCCACCTTCTCGGAGCGATCCCTGACGCCCCCTCTGAAAAAGTTTACGCCTTAAGGGCAACTGCGGACATTTCCAGGCTGGGGGAAAGGAAGTTGCGGTGGCCTGGCGGGGACCGTGCGTGTGTGCGTCTCACGAGTGTACGCGGCAGGCGATGGGCAGGGTGTGAGTGGGGTCGGTGTGAGTGCGCGGGATTCGAGCGTGTCTGTGTGTATTTGTGTGCGCGACTGAAGCGGTCGGCGCCCGTGAGGGGGTCCAGAGGGGGCTGTGCGTGTGACTCGACTGCAAGTCCGGACAGATGGTTTCTCGGGGGCCTCCCCTCTCCCGTCGCCCCCAGACTAGGGGCACCTCTGCCCCTCTGCCCCGCGGCGTGTCGCCGCCTGACCCGAGATGAAGCTGGAACCCCTGATCCTGGGCACTCTCTGGCCCCCGGGGGGCGCTGGGATGGAGCGAGGGATGAGCCCCCGCTGCCACCCTGAGGAACGCGTCTCCAGACCGGCTAGAAAGAGTCGGGGCGGCTCCGGAGCCATGCCCTGGACAGGGCAAGGGTGCAGAGGTACACGCGGGCTGCCGAGGCCGCCACCTCAGGGGGTCACAGTCTCCTTGAGGACATGCCTCACCCCTGGGCTTTGCCTCCTGGTCCACCCACCCTAGGCAGCTCAGAGCTGCTGCACATCTCTGGCGGGTCCCACATCCTAGCCTCCTGTCCAAAGTATAGCTGAGACTTGTCCTGAGTTCCTGAAGAGAGCTGAGCTGTTGGGAAGGGGCTTACTGAGGGGGGAGGGGGGAGTTGGTGCTTGCCATGGTCGCCTGAGGCGGGGGCGGGCTTCCTGAGGCTCCAGCTTGAGAGGGACCTTTCTTCCAGCTAGTCCCTGAGACAGTCTCTGTGGCAGAAAGATTCCTAAAGGTCACTTCCATGCAGATGGGAGAGAGCGACAGAAAGAAAGGAAAAAAAAAAAATCCAATCTATGTAAAGCCTAGAATCGTAGCTTCATCAACCCCACTGTCTTTAGCATCCTGGGATCCTGGGAACTTGGGAGCTGGATTTCTGAGAGCCTTGTGAGATTTCCTTTCCAAAACATTCATCTTGGTAGTCACGGACCCTGCTAAGGTTGTTTAAATAAATCCTCCCTCCCAAATTTGGCAGGTTCGAGAAACCATAAGTTTGCTAAGGCTGAGCCTCTCCCCCAGTGAGTGATGGGAATTTTATCACTAACATTGCTCTGGCTGCCCTCGCAGAGAGGCTAGCCTGGTTCGCCCTGCTGGGGTGGTGATGTGTCCTGTAATTACCTAGAGCTGGAATTGATTTCGGCCCAGTTCCCACCTCCCCATGTTGGCCCCCCTGAGCCTCTCCAGAGCTCTCCGTTGGGGAGTGTTTTTGAGAAGGTTGGTTATTTGCTGAACCAGAGAAGTGACAGGGCCCCTTTCTGACTCCTACCCTTCACCCCTCCATCTCCTCTTTGGACTCAAGAGTAACTACGCTCTCAGGCTTTTCTTCTGAAAACCCCTTAAGGGACAGAACCGTAAAGACGAGGAGAGACTCTAAGGGTCCAGAGCAGGGAAATGAGGATGGGGAGAATGAAGGAAAGCTCAGACCTTCAAACACCTCAAGGTGGGAGTCAAGGTACCACACACCTTTACGGCTTAACTCCTAGGCCAGCTAGGACCTTCCTGACCCATTGACATCGGCACCTATTATATACCAGGCACATGCTCTTCAAGGCTGAGCTCAGGACTTAGAGACTTAAAAGAGTGGAGGATTGTGATCAGAACTTGAAGGCATTGATGTGTTCATACATTCAGAGTTATGACCACCTACTGTGTGCCAAGGGCTAAGGAGGGGTACAAAAGGGACTCAGAGACCCCTGAGGTGCAGCCTCTGAGGTCAAGGAGCTCATACATGGAGCTTGTGATGGATGCAGAAGGACCAAACATTCTGGAGAAAATCGATTGGAGAAGCCAGGCTTGCAGGAAGATCATGGGTTTTGTTAATGGCTTGCAAGGTGGTTCAAGAGTGAAATCCTTAAGTCATTCTCTCAAAACCGTAAGGGCAGACAAGTATGTCCTAGTGACTAAGAATGCAGACTGTAGAAAGAAGCAGAGCTGGGTATTAATCTATGAACCTTTCATGTCTCTGTGCCTCAGTTTCCACATCTGTAAAATGGGCATTATGAGAGTACCTACCCCTGAAATTGTGGTGAGAAGTAAAGATGTGGATGGAGGCAAGGGTGCAAGTGAAGTGCACAGCTCAGTGCCTGACACACCACACATTGATTGCTGCTGTGCTGCTGTAGTTGTGGTTATCATAAAGCTGCCTTGGTTATAAGGAGGAGGGGGGTTGCTCAGCCCTGCCTGCGCCAGAGAAGGGACTGGGAAGCATGCTGAGAAGAGCACTCAGCTCAGTGCAGTGCTTCTCTGTCTGAGCTCACTACAGTATTCCCTGCCCTGCCCCTAGCCCCAGCAATTCGCAAACCCTTGCTACCTGGCCTCCGACTGGGAGGCTCAGCTATGCTGGGTGTGAAGTAACAGACCACAGGGCTTGGTAATATTGTTGAAAACTGAGATTTTAATTGAGTCACTTTTTCTGGCAGTGGACTCACCCCAATTCCAAATTCTCGCCATGGTGGTTGGAGAGTGAAAGAGCGATGGGGAATGGCTGTTTGGCAACAGGGGAGCTAGTAACTAGGGGAAAGCTGGGCTGTTTCTTAGCACTTTCAGCCTCTAGATTGAAAGGAAGAGCTTGGGAAAGGCCATGTGGTCCAATCCCCTGCCTCTAGGAATTACCCCAGACAGTCCAACTTAACTGGTCTGGTGTGGGATCCAGAGGGTTCTAAGGTGAAGTATAGGCAAAGCTCTGCCACTTAAGAATTCTTATTCTCTGTACCACAATCTTCCCTGCCTATAAAATGGTGGTAACGGTAGTGCACAGGCAGTGTATATTAAATAAGATAACCTATGTTAAAATGGCTTAGCACAGGGCCTGGACTGTGGACCACGCTGGATCTTTTCCTGTATTAAATGCTTATATTATTGCAGTGAATCCCCACCACATCCCTGTGACCTGTATGTGCCCTGAACGCATTTTACAGAAGAGCAAACTGAGATTCAGAGAAGTGGAGCGTCTCATCTACAGTCACACAGTCCAGCCAGCGTGCAAACACCTTTCCATTGCATCCAGTGCCTTCATTACTACTAGTTCTTTTAACTAACTTCAGTTCTCCGTGCTGTGGGCTCACTGGAGAAAATTGGTGTCCCAGCTGTTCCTAAAACTCCATCTCTTTCCTCCTCCATTTTAAATAAGCAAAATGTTTCCAACTTTTCAAAACACATACAATAAGCCAACAAAGCAGAGTTGGGGACACTGATTGGGCCACAGCTGGGACAAGACAGTGCAAAGCAAAAGGCAGTGCAAGAGGGAAAGATGAGCCTGAATGCCTGGGGGAAGAGAGTGGGAGGGAGGACGGCTGAGCCCCCCTGATAAGGAAGGAGTAGTGGAAAATTAAACTGAGATTTGAAAGACATTTTTAAAATTTTACCTTCTGAAAGGCACAGTGGATGTTAAGGGAGACAAAGTGAGGAAGATGAAGCCTGAAACTGCATGCCACCCAGCAGAAGGGAGCATTTCTACAACTGCCTGCCTGCCTCTGAGGGCTGGTGCAAGATGAAAGGAGATGATGAGTCTGTAGCCTGGCAGGTAGTAAGTGCTCTGACATGTGCTAGTTACTGTTGTTGTTAACCACAGGTGGAAGAATGGTGGCTGCTAAGCTGGGCTGAGCCCTCCAGATGTGTTCTCTTTCGCCTGTAAAATCTTTAGAGAAGATGTAGTAAACAGATTAAGAGTACAAAGTCTGGAGCTGGACTTCTGGAGTTTTGAGTCTTGGCTTTACTACTTATAAGCTGTGTGACTTTAGGCAAGTGGCTTTAACTCCTCTGTGCCTCAGTTTCCCCACCTATAAAGTGGGGATGATGATGATAATGGTACATACTTCATAGAGTTTCTGTAAGTATTAAATAAGTTAAGCACGTAACACAATGCCTGGCACACAGGAAGCACTCTATAAGTCATTTTTTCACCATTTAAAAATTAGGGAAATCAAGGGAAAATTCCCTACTTGCTTTATGACATCAGCTTTACCCTAATATCAAAACCAGACAAAGACATTACAAGAGGGCTTCCCTGGTGGCGCAGTGATTGAGAGTCCGCCTGCCGATGCAGGGGTCGTGGGTTCGTGCCCCGGTCTGGGAAGATCCCACATGACGCAGAGCGGCTGGGCCCGTGAGCCATGGCCACTAAACCTGCGCGTCCGGAGCCTGTGCTCCGCAACGGGAGAGGCCACAACAGTGAGAGGCCCGTGTACCGCAAAAAAAAAAAAAAAAAAAGACATTACAAGAAAACTACCAGCCAATAGTCCTCATGAACATAGTCATAAAAATCCTCAACAAAATCTTAGCAAATCTAATCCAGCAATATATAAAAAGGATAATATGTAAGACCAAATTGGGTTTATCCCAGGAATGCAAGGCTAGTTCAACATTTAAAAATCATTCACCATAGTAACAATGTGATTCACCATATTAACTAAAAAGGAAAATCCATATAATCATTTTAACAGATGCAGAAAAATATTTGACAGAATTCAACATCCATCCATTTGATGAAACCTTATCAAACTAGGAACAGGGAGAGAACTTCTTTAACCTGATAAAGGACATCTATAAATAATCTACAGCTAGCATCACATTTAATGATGAAAGTTGGAATGCTTTCCCCTCAAGATCTGAAACAAGGCAAGGATGTTCTCATCACTCCTATTCAGCATCATACTGGAAGTTTTAGCCAGTGCAATACGGCAAGAAAAAGGAAAAAAAACCCAGGTATACAGGAAGGAAGAAATTAAATTGTTTCTATTCACAGATGATATAATTACCTTCATAGAAAATCACAAAGACTCCACAATAAAAGTTCCTACAAACAAACTGAGTTCAGCATGTTTGCACACTGTTAATATGCAAAAATTCTATTGTATTTCTACATATTAACAATGAACAGTTTGAAATGAAAAATTGGATTTAAAAAAAAAGTAGATTTCCAGGTTCCCTTAAAAAATCAGAACTGAAAACATTAAGCTCATGTTCCCAGAAAGTAGCAATTGACTAGAGCTGAGTAATAGGCTGCTTTTCCTATGCAGCTGTGTGTGTGTGTGTGTGTGTGTGTGTGTGGACATACACACACATTAAAAAGGTAATAACATTCATATTATTTGAAAACCTAAAAGTATAAAAAAGGCACACATTGCAAAGTCTCCCTCCCATTCCTTTCCCCTGCTCACCAGTTCCCAAATCCACCCCATCATCACCACCACCACACAAGTAACCACTGCATTAGTATCTTAGTTTCCTATTTATTCTTTCAGAGTTTTTCAGTATATATACAAGCAAATATGAATAGAGGATTTCAACTCTCCCTTTTTTTTACTCTCTCCAAAATGAGCACATTATTCACACCATCCTATATCTTGCTGTTTTTTCGCTTAATATATCACCAAGAACAGTATATATAATGCTTTTTTCATTCTTTAATGAAACTGCATAGTATTCCATTGTATATTTGTACCATAATTTAGTGGTTGCCCCCTCAAAAGCACACATGCACCCCAGTTCGAAACATTCCCTACATGGTGCACCTAATTCTCCTCTGAAACCTGTCTGGCCCCTCTTAATGCTCATTTGGTCTTAGGATTCTTGTTATAACAGTGGGAGAAAGACTACTACATGAGGAATCCTGAATTCCAGGATTGGTTCTGGTAATAAGTCACTGTGAGACATTGGACAAGTCATTCTTGATGGGTCTGTCAATGGCCCAGGAAAGCTGGGCTCTGCTTGTGTTACTCAGTTGGAGACATGGCCCGTAGATGGGATATAAGTACAGACCAATGACGTATCTATGCTGGAGGCTGCCTGGGCTGGCCTTGGGTTGGGGTTCAGAACAGTAGCTTTGTAATCCTTGTCTCTGACTAAGAGTTCAATAAGTGTTATTAAACTTCTGTGCCCTGCATTGTTTTGTGGCAATTTGAAATAAAACATGCAAAGGCTTCTTTTGTTTTTTTAATTTTTATTTATTTATTTATTTTTGGCTGCATTGGGTCTTTGTTGCCGTGTGTGGGCTTCTCACTGCAGTGGCTTCTTTTATTGAGGAGCACAGGGTCTAGGCGTGTGGGCTTCAGTAGCTGTGGCACGTGGACTCAGTAGTTGTGGCTCACAGGCTCTAGAGCACAGGCTCAGTAGTCGTGGCGCACGGGCTTAGTTGCTCCGCGGCATGTGGGATCTTCCTGGACCAGGGCTCAAACCCGTTTCTGCTGCATTCGCAGGCAGATTCTTAACCACTGCACCACCAGGGAAGTGCACAAAGGTTTCTCATAGTCCCTCGCACATTGTAGAAGCTCAACAAATAGTAGTTCACATTGTTTTTATTGCCTAACATGTCAATGTGTTCAAGCCCTGAAGCCACACACTGCTTTGTACGTAGGTCTTTTCCATAAATGCACAATTCCACTCCAAGTGTACCCACCAGATATGAAGCTCCATGTCCTGGCAAACTAGGAGAGAATGATCCAGTGGATTAAGCAATCAATGCCATCATAAGCCTAGGGAATTTGTACCCCTAAGAGGGCTGCCTGTGGTTCAGTGAAACCTCCAGAAATAATATCAGTTCAGAACACGAAATGGTCTTCAGCTAAAGCTAGTGCAGAGAATGACAAGCACCACCAGCAAGATCACCCTGTATGCTGCAGCCGGGATTGCGAACAGAAGTGGAGCAGGGAGGGGAACACAGATCCCGCCACTGAACCTCCATTGTAGATCTGAAATACGTGGACGATGTTTATAGGGGAAGCAGCCCTGCAATGCTAGGGGTTGGGGAGGGCAGGTGTCTTGAATTCAGATACCTGCATGGGGCAGAGAATATAAATGAACAAAATGGGCCAGTTTTAAGAACTGCTTCACTTATCCATAGAATTGTGCTTCCTTGCTGTTTTTCTGAAAATACGTGGCTCTCAATGATAGAGACATATGCCAAAAACACTGCCCTTTCCTCTTAATAATTGCTAGCACTTATGTAGCACTCATTATGTGCTAGAGATTCTTCAAAGCACTTCACATACATTAGCTTATTTAATTCTCACGACAACCCTTTGAGGCATGGATAAATATTATGCCCATTTTCCAGATGAGAACATTGAGACACTTACCCAAGGTCACATAGCTAGAAAATGACAGAGCAATATTCAGTACTGCTGTCCAGCTTTATTATAAGAAATTGGCAGCACACGTGTAATGACAGCTGACAACTGACAGTCAGGCTGGGTTGAGGGGTGGGGGTGATAATAGGGAGGAGGGGGACCTGGGGGAGTTAGAAAGCGCTGCCACCACTCAGCTTTCCAGCCAATGGTCCAGTGTTGCCAAATTGTTCCCAAAACTCTAGAAATCCAGATTTTTATTTGAAATGTCCCAGTGTTTAAATGTTGGCAACTAACTCACAAATTTTAAAAACACTATGTGAGCCAGCATCACCTGAGCCAAATCAGACATGTCTGCAGGCTTGATACGGCCCACCAGGCTGCAGTTCACAAACTCCAGAGTGGGTACATCTCCCAGAAGCACCAAGAAACACCAAGGGGGTAACAGGGAGTGGAGAATAAAAGCAAGAAGCTAAAAGGAGGAGCAAGAAATAACAGAGATGGAGACCCAAAGAAAATGTGGGTAAATCAGAAAAGCATGCCAACTCAGGAAACCAGGGACGTGGCATAAGCTGGAAGGAAAAGCTCCAAGAAATACCGCACATTTCATGTTGATTATGTTTTGAAACACAAACCTACCATTTGGGGGGATGGGAGTTGCCCTGAGAACCTGACAGCGTGGGCTCAGTGGTCCTCACACCTGGATCCAAGTTCTAACTTTGTGGCTTCTATTGGTGGGGCTCTGGCAGGTTGCTCAAATCTGTCTGAGCCTCCACGTTTCCGCCTGCAGGAGTGGAACAGTGCCTTTCTCACAGGGCTTATGCTGTGGACAAAATGAGACAGTTCGCGGCTAGCCAGGGCCCAGAGCCCGCCACTCCATGGCTGCTGGTATTTGGTGAGTCCAAACACTTCCGTTTCACAAAATGAGGAAACTGAGACCTCACCCAGAGTCACAGAGCTGGCAATGACAGAGTCTGAACCAGAACTTAGTTTTTCCAAGTCTCGCTTAGTTCACTTTTTGCAAGATCCCATGCTAGTGGTCTCTGAAGAGGAAGCAAAGTGATAAGAGTAAAGGAGCAAAAGGCTACAGAATTTCAGAGTGCAGAGTGATCATCTAGATTTGGGTGGTCCGTTGATGTTTTATGCAGGATTATTTTAGGTGGTACAAGGCTGCAGCATTCAATTCCTTTTCAGTTTTCTTAATCCTTTTGATTCCATCAAAAGGAGAGTCTCAGCTAGGTGCCAGTGTGTTTTTAACACCTTTTCATATGTGCTAAATCTCCCTTTTTAACAGACACAGAGCAGACCTAGGGCTCGGCACCTCAGCAGGCAGCAGTATCTAGCTAGAATTTAATGTCACTCTTGTATTGTCATTGTATTTATTTTTAAGGCTACCTTCTGTTTACAACAGGGAGGCGGGTTTGTTATCCACGATTGTCATATGTCCATGCTGTCCACTGTAGTCACCACCAGCCACATGTGGCTGTTGAGCACGTGACATTTATTTATTTATTTATTTAAAAAAAATTTTTTTATCTATTTATTTATTTTCGGCTGCGTTGGTTCTTTGTTGCTGCACGCGGGCCTTCTCTAGTTGCGGCGAGCGGGGGCTACTCTTCGTTGCGGTGCGCGGGCTTCTCATTGCGGTGGCTTCTCTTGTTGCAGAGCACAGGCTCTAGATGTGTGGCCTTCAGCAGTTGTGGCACGTGGGCTTCAGTAGTTGTGGCTCGTGGGCTCTAGAGCACAGGCTCAGTAGTTGTGGCTCACGGGCTTAGTTGCTCCGCGACATGTGGGATCTTCCCAGACCAGGGCTCAAACCTGTGTCCCCCGCATTGGCAGGCGGATTCTTAACCACTGCGCCACCAGGGAAGTCCTGCAGTACAACCTGCAGAACTGAGTTTTTTATTTCATTTCATTTTACTTAATTTACAATTAAAATCTGATACTTGACTCAATTATTAGAAAATAACTGTGTGCTTGGAACAACTTGAGTTGTTCAACTCTTTCAACTGTACATTTTATGACATCTAAACAGAGATCAAGGATTTCCAGTGAAAATTTAGCATCCATAGAGAGATCTGCTGGAAGTGTAAAATACACAGCAGACTTTGGACATTTAGTATGAGAAAAAGTTAAATATCTGGGTAATTTATAGTGTTACATTTTTGGATGAACATGGTTAAATAAAATATATTGTTAAAATTAATGTCGGAACTTCCCTGGTGGTCCAGCGGTAAAGAATCTGCCTTCCAATGCAGGGGACGTGGGTTCAATCCCTGGTTGGGGAACTAAGATCCCACGTGCCACGGGGCAACCACAACTACTGAGCCCGTGCACCACAACTACTGAGCCCTTGCACCTCAACTAGAGAGCCTGTGTGCTGCAAATTACACAGCCCATACACTCTGGAGCCTGCGTGCCACAACTAGAGAGAGAAAAACCCACATGACACAACTAGAGAGATGCCCACACACCACAACAAAAAATAAATAAATAAAAATAAAATTAATGTCACCTGGGGCTTCCCTGGTGGCGCAGTGGTTAAGAATCTGCCTGCTGATACAGGGGACACGGGTTCGTGCCCCAGTCTGGGAAGATCCTACATGCCACGGAGCGGCTGGGCAACGGGAGAGGCCACAACAGTGAGAGGCCTGCGTACCGCAAAAAAAAAAAAAAAAAAAAAAAATTATGTCACCTGTTTCTTATTGTTTTAAATGAGGCTGCTAGAAAATTGAAAGTGCATATGTAGTTCATATTACATTTATATTGGAGAGTAGTATTATATAAAATATAAATTCAAGAAAAAAATGTCAAACCACTTTAAAACAAGATGTTAAGTAAGTAACAGTACAGGGGACATAAGAACATGGCAAAAGTCACAACACTGGTGGGCCAGTTACTAAAATCTGGGGAACACTGATCTAGTACAATGCTCTTGATGAAAAAACTGAGGCCCAGAGAGGGCAAGGAAGTTCCCCCAAGGTTTCAGAGCTAATTAGGGGTGACCTTGACCCCAAACCTTCCAGATTCCAAATCAAGTGAGCTTTGGCCATTGCAGGGGGGATAATCCTGCCATCTCTACCCCCACCAAGGGAAACATAAGGAAGGTAGGGTCAGGGTGTGGGGAGGAAGTGGCTACCCTGGGCCCCGGTGGGCTTCAAAGGGAGGGAACTTCTCTGTACGGACGACCCAGGAGCTTGGTCTTCCTATCAAGTGGAAGCAGAATGACTGGGGCTTCTCTTGAGGAAAGGCATGACCAGCTGAAGTACACTGAGGGGAAGCTAGGGCTTTTAACCCACAGGTATGTTTTCATTTTGCCCCATGATGAAGAAGGATGAGATGAGAAACCAGAGAGCACAAAATTCAATCCAGAGAGCATCTGAATTCATTGATTCACTTATCCACCCATCCGTCCATCCATCCATCTGACCATGTGCCCGGCAGTGCCAAGTACCAGGCACTGTACTAGGCATATGGCAAACCAAAGAAGACCCCTGCCTTGCCTTTGTGCGCATGTGCACACAACTACACACACACCACACACACACATACACACACACACATCACACACACACACACACACACACAACCACACACACAGATGGGGAAGACCAGCATGATCAGAAACCCGAATAAATGTAAACAGTCACCTGTGAAAAGATCATGAAGGAGAGAGAGGCACATGGAGAGCTCTTTATGGGGGCCTGCCCAAATGGGAGCCCAAGGATGGGGACCCTCGAGGGGAACAGCTGAAAACTGAGGCGGAGAAAGGGAAGGAAGGAAGGATGAGGGCGACGGGAGCGGGCTGTGCAGCCACCTGTGGCAGGAGGGGAGCTGGTGCCCGCACAGTGGGACAGAAGGGTCACCCAAGTCTGGGGGCCAAAAGGTGGCTGAGGTGGGGGAAGAACATGGTGTGAGATGAGAGCCAAGGGGAACAGGAAGCCAGAGCTTCATAAAAACCACGCACGTTGACCCTGAGTTGGGACAACACGCTCTGCAGTGTGAGGACTGACGGGTCCACCAGCGACTTCTTTCCTTGCCCATCGTTTGCCATCGATAGAGCTCAGGGAATTGCTCTTCTGCCACAGACATTTCTTAGCATTTTCAGCTAAGTGCAGAGCAAACTATCAGCCACATCCCTTCAACTGAGGGCCTCTACACACACACAGATACACAGAGATACGCAGACACAGACACGCAAACGCAAACACACAGACATATAGACAGACACACACACACAGAGACACGCACCCAGATACCACCCTCCACAATCAAAGTCATAGAATGGCCAGCGATTCCGTCCTGGCTGCAGCCCTTGCTTTTAGCATTCCTCGCCTCACCCCACGGTTCAGCTCCACAGAACCGCTGACAAGAACCACCATCTGCCTCTTGAAAGAAAAGCACCGGCTTCCCTGGAAGGTGGTAGAACAGAGCAGTGACCGCAAAGGGAACTCGAGCCAGTGGGGCCAGTTTTTGAGGAGGGTGGGGATGGATGTTCCTTAAAGGAATCACACGACCCATGCTCTTGACCTTCACAGAACGCGGTTCCTACACATGTCCGCCCTCCACACACAGGACCCTTCCAGAACTCCACTGCTCCTGGCCAGAGGGATCAGGGAAGTAACATTGGTTTAGGAATTGAGTTCCACTTTGCTAGCTGTAAGGTCTGGAGCAGGTAGTTTGCCCTCCTTCGAGCCTCCACTGAGCGTATGCATGTGGAGGCCCTTTCACGCGCCAGGAACCCTTGTTGTCACTGGAGGAAAAGCAGAGGGACGAGCAGTCAGCAAGTAAACCGCGCGTCCACAGAGTCATGTTAGCTAGTGATGCACGCTACGGGGATAAGAAGACGTGGTAGAGTGATGGGGGGCAGGCAAGGGCTCTCCAGAGAGCTGATGTCTGAGTGGAGATTGGAATGACGAGAAGGCAGGAGTGGCAGCGGGGAAGGAAGGGCATGCGGGCAGAGGGACCAGGAGGGTGAAAGCCGGGAGTGGGGACTGCACGCTGCCTCGGGGCTGCGATGTGACGAGCGAGAGGTGGGGACGAGGGAGTCACCGGCTGGATGCTGCGGGCCCTTCGGTCCGGTGAGGAGCTTGGATTTTACTCTAAGTGTTGCAAGACACACTAAGCAGGTGACATGACCTAATGTGAGGTTTTCAAAGGCCTGTCTAGCTGCTGTGAGAAGAATCGAGGGAAGGTGGTACGAGGGGAACAGCGAGCAGCTGAGGAGGTGGCTGCCGTGGGAAGGGATGTGAAAGGTTTGGGCGCCGGCACAGGGCACACGGTGGGAGTGCAGGTCAAGGGTCACGTTCACAGCCCTCACATCCCACTCCTGCCCTTTCCACCATCTCCTCCGTCTCCAAGTAAAACAGAAGTAGCCAAAAGAAGTGAGCCAACTAACGATGTTCTGGGACGTGTGCCCGCCCCGGGGCCGTGGGGGGTACCCGCGTTGGGAGGGCCATGGTCTCGGTCATGGCCATGGGCAAGTCCCGCTGATGACCCAGCTGTCAGCTGCAAGAGTCCTGATCAGAAAGGAAGCTAGTGCCTGGGTGAGAAGAATGGGGTCACCTTCAGCTCTGTCACTTGCAAATGAACGGGAGCGAGCTGTGGCCAGTTGTGGCAGAGGGACATTGTCACTGTGACTGCATTCAGTTCTGAGGACCAGGGTCCAGCAAGAGGAAGGGAGTAATGTCCCCAAGACTGAGGTGGAGACACTGAGGACATCTTGACAATGAGCAGAGAGAGCTCGTGGAAGAGGGAAGAAAAGGCTGGTCGCCTCTTGGATTTTCTCGGAATAGACCTTCTGGCCAGAAGAGGTGGGCTCTGAGAAAAGAGAGGGCTTTTTTTTCTTAATCACTGTCAGCACTAAATGCTGGTCAGATGCTTGCTGGTGAACACCCTTCTCAAGCCCCTCATTCACTTTCCAAAGAGGCCTGGACTGGGGGTCACAGTCTCAGAACTTTCAGAATGTGAGAGAAGCCTGTTCAAGGTTTTCTTAAAATGCAGCACCTTCCCTATTAACATTCAGAGACAAGCTCATAACAATTCCGATTTCTCATGACTCTTGAGAAATTTTAAAGTCTGGCAAAACTGAGCTCTCCCTGACTGTCATCAATTGCCCAGAACAAGGCAGCTCTGGTCACTTTACATGAAGCTGGTGCCGTCCAGTTCACCTCAGCCCCACCTCTCCCTACTCATACCCAGCACAAAGATTATTTTCTTCTAGCTGGCCTGCTTCTTTCACTTATGTCTCCTGCCTTGCCCTCTAGGATTTGGAATTTTCTGTGTTAATGCCTTTCCTCAAATTTAACTATGTGTACAATACACACACACATGCCATATCCGTTTACACCATCACACGTTTGGCCTCACAGCCACTTTCCTACCACTCTAAATGCTTTACTGCAAGAAAGGAAGCTGGTAAGACCTGGATTTGAGATCCACTGGACTTTCTAGGTGTGTGTAGTTAATTTCTCTGAGCCTCTATTTCCGTATCTATAACATAAGGCTACCCACCTTGCTGAGAATACATGAGACGATATACATCATGGGCCTGGCATATAGCAGGTGCTTGGGGCCAAAAAACCAAAACATAAACCAAAAGCAATGCAATATTGTAACAAATTCAATACAGACTTTTAAAAAGTGGTCCACGTCAAAAAAAAAAAAGGAGAGACTGACAAGGATTTCTCATCTGATCCCCACTGGTACTCTTACGCTGCATAAAGGATCAGGCTCCATTTCATGAGGCCCTGCTTTGTGCCGAAGGTTATAGGGGATAACGATGTGGGAAAAGACAAAGATGATGGTGAAATGGTCCCTTAAAGCACTCACACTCTAGTTAGGTAGGAAGGCAAATCAATAATCATGATACAATGTGACACATTCTATAACAGAAGTGAGGGTGAGGCATTTAAATTCCTGTAGGGACTCAAACTTCTCTCTGCCTGGGAGCATCAAAAAGATATTGAGGGCTTCCCTGGTGGTGCAGTGGTTGAGAGTCCGCCTGCCAATGCAGGGGACGCGGGTTCGTGCCCCGGTCTGGGAAGATCCCACATGCCGCGGAGCGTGGGCCATGGCCGTGGGCCATGGCCGCTGAGCCTGCGCGTCCGGAGCCTGTGCTCCGCAGCGGGAGAGGCCACAATAGTGAGAGGCCCGCATACCGGGGGAAAAAAAAAAAAGATATTGAGTCAAGCGATGTGCCCTTAACAGTAGGCATAGAGTCTAAGTCATCTCTTTGACTCCAATGCCCTCTGGCATTGGCGCATGGCACGTGGTAAGAGGCTTGTTAAGTAGTGGATGGGTGGATGGATGGATGGATGGATGGATGAATAAGCAGATGACTGCCTTCTTAATTCCTTAAGTGTAATTTCCTTACTAATCTTGACGAGACTGAAGAAAACATCTTGACTATAACCATCATCATCACCATCATCATCATCATCATCGTCATCACCACCACTACCATTTATTGAGCACTTACTCTGAGACAAACACTAGATCAAACATTTTCTCCACGATGCCTCATTTAATCCTCACGGCAGTGGCTGTGAGCCTGGAAATTCTAAGCTCACTTGGCAGATGGGGAAAGCGAGGCTCTGAGAAGTAAAGTGAGCTGCCCAAGAGAATTCAGCCACTGAGCGGCAGAGCGGAGCTGTGACAAGCCTGTGCACCCCTGCTGGTACCTGTGCTGCCGCTGGGCCTGCAGCGGACATTGGTATTCAGAGCACTGGAGAAGACAAATGCTGTGTCTACAGACCTCTGCCTCGGTTCACCCTTCCAGCCTGGTCTTTGCAGGCATCTTGAGGGACTATGTCTTCCTTCGTGATCGAGGACTCTCCCGGCGTCCGCATTGCCCTTTCCCCAAGCAGAGAGTTTAATTACTTGAAATTATTTTTAAGCAAGGACAGGAAGGTGAATTCCCTCTCCACTCCACACCTAATCTACAAAAAGGAAATTGAGTTGCTTCTTTTCTTTTCAAGTGGCACATTTTGATGAAACAACTCCCTGGAAAACTCTGCCGTCTTCCAGAGCCTTCCAAGGTCTCCTTTATCAGCCAGAAGTGGACTCAATTCAATCAAGTGCTCAGAATTCCAAATCTAGTCCATGGGGTAAATGTTTATTGACCACCTATTATGTGCCAGGCTCTGTTTCTAATGCTTAAAAAGAGTCATCAGTAATAGCTATTAATGTCAATATAGTGTTGGCCAATATGCAAAGTGAATTAAAATTTACAAAGGGCTTTCTCATCCATTATGAAACTGAAGTTAGGAGGAGTCAAATAGCTTTCCCAAGTTACTCCTAGTAAGCGGGCCTGAAAAACCAAAGCTACATCCTTGGACCTCAAACCAAGGGTTCCTTGTTTCACTAAATATACAAAGCTGTTAAAGATAGGAATGAGTCCCCACAAAGGGAGCCACCCCACTGAACCCTGCTAGGACTTTCCAGTATTCATTCATTTGAGAACTGAGCGCTTCCTACAGGTGCCACAAATAGATCTGGGACCCTGCTCTCAGGGAGAGCACAGCCTAGTTGGAGAGATGAAAAAGCAGATACCTCAATGTGAAGCTTGAAGTGTGATATACTAGAAGGGAGCCTGTGTACCATGGAACAGAGAGGAAAGCATCAACTCCCATCCTGGGGTAGGGGCAGTGCTGGGGATGGGGTGTGGCTATCGGGGCAGATATTTGCCCCTGCTCTCTGGAACTCCCCTTCCTCCCTTCTGGGATGGACGTGCTATGTGTGTTCTGACCACAAGTCTTTTCTTCATCACACACACGCGCTGAGCACCTCCTTCAGCATCAGAACCATTGCCAAGGACTGGAGACCAGAAAGAGGAATGAACTTTGCCCAGGCTTTCAAGACATACACAGTCCAGTAGGCAAAACAAGCAAATTGAAAATGATTAGGCCACTTTTGGGCCACTTTTTGCCTTTTAAAATGTCCATTTTGTATGGTTCAACCTATTATCCTATAAATGTAATAACATGCTGTTCTGAAGAAAAACTCAGGATGATGTGAAAGCCCCCCACCCTCAGCCGAATAAGGCACACGTCCTCCTCCGCCACCCCCCGCGGCAGTGTCCATGGTGAAGCTTGGAGAGCGCGGCTGCTGAAGCCTTGATGGTAGAAGCATAGTGGACACTAATCGAGTGCCTGCTACCTACTGGGCACTGTTTCAAGCACTTTCCATGAATCAACTGATTGAATCCTGATAAGCCCACAAAGTAAATTCTGTTAGTACCCCCATTTTACAGGTAAGGAAACTGAGGCACATGGCAAGTTGTTAAGTGGCTCGAGGTCACGCAGTTAATGCCGTGGCAAAGACAGGTTTCTGACCCAGACGCTGGGAGCCAGAGCCTGTGCGCTCCTTGTTAGCTGCAGCAAGGGATGGAGATTTCCATAGCGCTTTCCATCAGTTTTGTGAGAGACTTAGGGAGATTTCAGGCACAAGCAGGGCTGCTTCGGGACCCAGGAGACAAAGGACAGCCCAGAGTCATCGCAAAGGAGGCCCTCCTCCCCACCTGTGGGCGCTTAGAACGCTGTGAATGGAATCTTCTTCCCATTCCATCTTCTGATCAGCCATTGCTGTTATGTTTGGGCTTTGATACTCTTGAGGTCTCACTTACTGGTTCCAATAAAGTTTTGACTACTTGTCTTGAGTTCTCTAAGCATACTACTATATAATCAGCAAATAAGAATAAGAATAATTATGCTTTCTTGAATAGTGTCACCTCTTTGTTTAGTTTCCTACCTTAGTGTTTTGGTTAAACTGTAGATTGGGACCCTTCATTAGTAGCATTAGTATGTAACATTAGTTAAGTTAGTTTTACGAATAGTGGGCAACAAAAATTCCTACAAGTCTCAAAACCTGCTAGTGTAATTGATAATGACCAGGAAATTGACTGAATTTTTATTAGAGTCCAAAATCTATTACAATTCACTAACCTGAAAAACAGATGAGAGCAATGAAATGAGAATTTTTCATTTATGAATTCTTTTGAGAATGTGGATTCAAGAGAAGTTAGCAGGTATTTTAATTTTCTGCTCTCTCTTTCCCGATACCACTGAGGCTCCTCCAAAATATCTTGTGATAATTAACATTTGCCTAACGTCTTTCCAGTTTGCAAAGCCGCTTCCGTGCAGTGTCTCCTTTGGTCCCCACGACAACCCTGGGAGTTTGCAAAGCAATTTCACTGAGGTTATCACACTGGAGACTTGAATTCTCAAACCTCATTTCCCTGTGGTCCACATGCCAGCCAAGCCTGTCACTTTACAGTTCTGCAAACACAACATGGTTTCACATTGGCTTGATTTTGTACTTGTAGTTCCCTCTGCCAAGAAAGTAGCCCATCCCTTCCCTGTACAACCAAGGAGTGCCCTCTTCATTCTGGAAAACCCTGGGCAGGCAGGGAAAGGCCTTTTTTCCTGGGACACCCTGGAGTCAGGAGCCCCCAAGGATGGGGCCCATGTCAGAGGCAGACCAGCAGGCCAATGAGCACAGGGCCTGTCCTACAGCTGATTTGGGTGTCATTAGAAGCAATGGTCCCAAGGCCTTCTGACTTCTTAAAGAGTGTAGCAGTTAACAATTTGAAGTTGGACAGATCCGAGTTCAAATCCTGGCTTTGTGACTTACTAGCTCTATAAACTTGGGCAAGTCTCTAAACCCAGTCCCGAACTCCCTCCTTTATAGAAAAGATCTGATAATACCCACCTTTAAAGTGAGGGGAGCAGCAGTGACTATTTTTTTTTTTTTTTTTTTTTTGCGGTATGCGGGCCTCTCACTGTTGTGGCCTCTCCTGTTGCGGAGCACAGGCTCCGGACACACAGGCTCAGCGGCCATGGCTCACGGGCCCAGCCGCTCCGCGGCATGTGGGATCTTCCCGGACCGGGGCACGAACCCGCGTCCCCTGCATCGGCAGGCGGACTCCCAACCACTGCGCCACCAGGGAAGCCCAGCAGTGACTATTAAGTGTAAAACGCTTATCACAGTTTTTAGCATATAATAGATTGCTAAGTGGAAGCTATTCTTTTTATTATTAAGACCACTTCTGTCTGCATCTCTGTTCCTGTCCTGCCGCTAGGTTCTTCAGAACCTTTTTTTTTTTTTAGATTCCATACATATGTGTTAGCATATGGTAGTTGTTTTTCTCTTTCTGACTTACTTCACTCTGTATGACAGACTCTAGGTCCATCCACCTCACTACAAACAACTCAATTTCATTTCTTTTTAAGGCTGAGTAATATTCCATTGTATATATGTGCCACATCTTCTTTATCCATTCATCTGTCGATGGACACTTAGGTTGCTTCCATGTCCTGGCTATTGTAAATAAAGCAATTATACTCCAATAAAGATGTTAAGAAAAAACACTTCCAGGAATTCCCTGGCGGTCCAGTGGTTAAGACACCACGCTTTCACTGCTGAGGGCCCAGCTTCAATCCCTGGTTGGGGAACTAAGATCCCACAAGCCGTGCAATGCAGACAAAAAAAAAAAACAAAACAAACAAAAAACAGCCTGGAGAGCTGGGTTGAATTTTTTAAAATAGTAATATTATTAAACAAAACAAAACACTTCCCTCATGGCAGAAAAAGGTATAGAATCACTCATCATCCTCATCATCACCGTTACTACCACTACTGCTATTATTATTTACATTTTCTCTTATTTCTAAAGGGAGAAAAAAAAACCACTTGCTTTTCTACTGACACTTTCCCTGTCCTCTCTTGGAAATGATATTTCTGCTCAGAAAAAAAAGGGAGGCAGATTGTTTTGTCATAAGCAGGGCTACAGCAAAGCATGGGGGACATCAATCCAGGCGGCTGGACAAGCTGACTCCTGAAGGGTCAAGGACAAGGGTCAACCAGATAAAGTGGATGAAGAGTGTTCTAGGAAGAGACAACTGCATAAGCAAAGACTCAGAGCTGGAGACAGTGAGGCTTGTTTGGGGAGCTGCACGTGCTTTGGTTCCTCTCCGCTGGGACAGAGGGAAGGCAGCACTCGTGAGTGAAATGGGATGGAGAAGGGAGCCGAGGCCACAATTCCAGGGGTGTCAACTCTGCAGCCCTGACTTTTGTAAGCACTTTCTATGCATTGACTTATTTAGTCCTCACAATAGGCTTCATTCCACAGCTGAGCACATGGAAGCACAGAGATGTTAGGTAACTTTCCCCAGGGTCACACAGCCAGTAGGAGTCACATCTGGATCCAGTGCCCATGCTCATCACCACAGCACTAGGAAGGGCACTGCTTCGTTTCTTCTGTGACATTCAGGTGTGTGTCCCCAAGCTAGAAAAGAAAGAGACCCCCTCAAAATCACAAGGAAGCAAGCCGACTTTCACCTGCTGAACCCAGCTTGGGCAGAATGGAAGCTACGCTCTCTCTCTGCCACCTCCCAGTGTGCAGAGGTGGGTCCTTAGAAGTTCCCAAACATAAATCCATTTCCATATAATTACACCTCCTTGACCTACATGTCCTTCGGCCGTGTGGCACAAAAATCAATTTCTCCAACCAGAGAAAATTGCTTCCTGAGGCCCCCAGGTAATTAGACATTGTCTTCTGGGCATGGCCTGTTCCCTGTCCGTCCATGTCCTCTGGCACAGGTGCTGCCGCTTCAACCCCGCATCTGCTGGGAGAATGCAGGTCCCGTCGTGGAACACAACCACCACCAGGATGCTGGCCTTGGAGAAAGTGCAGCCAGGTGGTGTACATCAGGGAATTTTCCAATGTTCTTGGACATTCAGATCCCATGGAACTTTCCCCTGCCGGCCTAAGAGGGGAAGGGGACACGTTTTGCAGGAAGATGGTACCTCTCGGCATTTCTGCTGCTCCTGTCAAATTTTATATAGGAGGAAGCTACAATACCAACCCATGTTTGAAAGTTTCAATGAGTTATATAAAGGACCCTCTGTTCTCCACCCCCCCCCTCAACTACCTTCAAGGACGTCTAAATAACAAGCATCTTACTTAGTAAAACCCTTTAATGCTTAAAGCCCTTCAGTGAATCTCTATCACCTCAGGACAAATTCAACTCAAACCCAGTTTGAATCATTAGAATCAAGTGCTGTTACTTCTCTACCTCTTCTCCCGCCAGGCCTCCCTCCAACTCCCTCCCCGGCTCTGGGCAGGGGCAGGCAGATGGCAGAAATGAGTGCGGCCCATGGGGACTTGTTGAGCTGCAGGGTAGCCCCAAGTGGAAATGTGGGCCCAGTGTGGCCTCTCCTTCTGATTTTCAAAAGAAGTTCAAACCCTCAATTGGACGTGAAATACTCCAATTTGTAAACATGGCAACTGATTCAAAAGTCTTAAAAACACATCTGCAGCCTGGAATCAGCCCCTTAAGCCCCCAGTCTGTGGCCTCCATTCCATGCTGAGCTTAGGAGCTGAGCTGCTGCAACAGCCATCCTCTTTCTCTCGCCTCTTGGCCTTCGCACATTCTGTTCCCTCTTGTTGACACACTTTGCTCCCCAGTCATTCGACTGGCTCCCATTCCTCCATGTCACTGCACGCGTGCCACTTCCTCCAAGAAGTCTTCCGTGATCCTCTAGGCTAGACTCGTTACCCCTTCCTAAGTGCTCCCATAGCACAATGCCTCCTGCTGTCATGGAGCTTCTCTCTGGTGATCTATCTGGCTTCTGCCAGGATAGGAGCCACAGAAAGGAAGAAACCATTTCCTCGGGTTTACTATGACGTCCACGGCTGTAGCAAGGTGGCTGAATCCAGCAGGGAGTCAATGTCTATAATAGAAGGAAGGGTCTGGAAGTCGGCCTGAGTAGTCTTGGTGAATATGCAAAATTCTCCTCAGCCCTGAGTCTCTTGGGTTGGGTTGGTGAGCGACAAAATTAACACTTACTGAGCACTCACTATGTGCCAAAGGGCTCTTCTAAGCCCTTGATTTAATTCCCATAAGAACGCTAAGAGAGAGGTATCATTATCCCCATTTTACAGATGAGGAACTTTAAGGCACAGAGTTATTTAAGTAACTTAGCCAGGGTCACAAAGCTAGGAAATGACAAACTTGGGATTCAAGCCCACGAAGTCTGGTTTCAGAATCGGTGCTCCCCACTTTCCAACAAGGGAAAGAGTCAGTGCTCTAAGAAAGAAACTATCACACCCAATAGAGAAATGAATAATACTTTTGAGTACATACTAAATGCTAGGCATAGTAATAATGCTTTTATATATGAAGTTACTCAGTCTTCTCAATAAGCCCTTTGGGGAAATGGTATTTTCCCCCTTGCGCAGGTGAGGAAACTGAGTTAAATCATGCCTGGACAAGTAAATGGGGAATTTGAGTCCAGATCCATCAGCCATCATAAGAGGAAACAGGAAAATGTTCCCGAGAGGCTACCTAGAGAGACTGGGTTTAGAGAGAAGACAGAGGGAAGGGATAAGACCAAGTCGTCACGGATACAATGGAGAACCACAGAAGTGACAGCCAGCAGATGAATACTCCACAGAGAGCGCCTTGGGTAACCCATTCATCCACCCGTCCATCCATCCATCTGTCACACTTTTACTCCTCTAACACTGACGGAGTGCATACTCTTTGACTGCCCTGTGATAGGCCCTCAAGGTTCAGAGAAAAAAGATACAGTCTCTGCCTTCCAGAGAATGGGTGATAAAGATTTTGAAGGAGATCAGTACCAAAATGTTCTAAATACTCTACCCAGTGAGGTGCTTACCTCAGTGCACTGAGATCAGGAAAGGCTTTAAAAATAAGAAGTCTGCCAGGCAAAGTGCTGTAGGCAGGGAAGGCCTTCCAGGCAGAAGAAGTAGCCCATACGATGCTACAAAGCCGAGGCAGAACACGGCACATTTAGGCAATAGCTCGTAAAGTGAAGAGCATTTGCGTGGGATGCAGAAGGGCGCTGATGGTGTGGGGGGTATCCGGTCGGCTGTGCAAAGACACTGGATTTTGCTACAGAGCAGAGGTCTCAAACCCATGGGCCACGCCCTGTGTGTGTGTGTTGCCTGCAAGCCTCTCTTGAAACACTGGATGACCTGGCCACAGTTGGCTGTCATTCCCTCCTGGGAAACCACCAGGGGGAACTAAACAGTGGCTGCCCTCTTGAAAGGGGGTATAAGCTGGGCAGCTCGCTAAAGGCCCCCGCAGGCTCACCTCACACATTGATGTCACCTGACTGGTCCCTTGTGCCATTTGAGTTTATAAGCCCTGGCATAGAGCCATTGAAGGTAGCAGGGAGTTTGAATGACTCCTCATGCTGCCTTGGGATGACTTATTCAGTAAGTTCTCAGCACCCTGAGTGCAGGGTCTTGTACTCCTTGAGAGTCTGACCCAGGCTTGGCTACATAGTTGAGCATCACTAAATTTATGTTGAGCTGAAATTGGATTCACATGGAAGATTCTGGCACAAAACCTCTTCTGGAGAAGCTGATAGTCTCTAAAAGATCTCACACAGTGAACACTAAATTAATTTCCAATTAATTTCCAGTTACCCTTGATCACATCACCTGACTCATTTTCTGCAGTAAACACTTAGCAGTCTTCCAGTCTATTCAAAACTATGACAAAGCCCTTCTGCATGTCTAAAATGCCATGTTAATCTATGTTCGTAGTCATTCATTCATTCATTCAACAGATATTTAGAGCACCTACCATATGCCCAGAACTGTGTGAGAGGTTGGCAATATATTAATAATAAGAAGAAAAGAAAACACACTTCCTGCTCGTCTGGATTTCTAACCTAATAGTTATGATGGTAAAATTATATAGCCTGTATGGTACCAGGCACTGTGCTTGGTACTTTCCATATATTAATTCATTTAATCCTCACAGAAGCCTATGATAAGTGCCGTATCATCCTTTCCATAGATGAGCAAACTGAGGCATAGAGAGGTTAAGTAGATTGTCCAAGGTCACACAGCTAGAGTGGCACAGGCAGGTTTGAACCCTAGCAGCATGGCTCCGGAATCTGTACTCTTTGCCTCTTATCCTTCTGGGATGACACTGGGAGTCCCTAAAGTGACTCCCAAATCATCAAAGTGATGGTTGTGATAGTTGTGGTCAGCACTGGTGGTGTCTATAGCAATGGAACCCTGGGTAAGTAGATTAACCATAACAACATGTTCTGGGACCTTTGTATATAATAGTGAGTGGTTTTTTTTTTTTTTTCCTGACATCACATGGTATTGCTTTTCCTTCTTTTAAGTTGGAGACACTTGATGCAGACCTAATACTAGAAAGCAGCTGGAGGCGCGAAGTGACAGCTGACTGCTGCAGTTTATACGTGGCCTTAGCTGCAGGGCAGCCAGCTGCCCCTCGGAAGTGGCCCCTGGGAAGAGAAGCCTTCAGGCTAGGAAGACAGCTTGGGTCATTAGCTGAAGAATTATTTGTTTAATTTATCTGTTATGTTCCTAGTTCTTGACTGTGTTGCCCACCGTCCTGCTTCCTTTGCCCATGTGGCTCCTGGATCCCACCAGCCCCTCCTTCACGCTTCCGTGCAACTTTCCCAGGCCCCGAGGTCAGAACTCATTGCCATTTTCTCCCATGGGCCTGAGAAAATGCCTGGGCCACCTGGGTCATGCTCGCTGCTTGGTCGTGCAACCTCTTTCCCTTTCTACCTCGCTTGCTAGTGGGGAGAGACTTGTCTCTCCACACCAGCAACCTCAGTGCTGTGAATGGCACATAGTATATGCCCAGCACGTGCTTTTTGAATGAAAAATGGTCCAGAGAAATGTGTGACCCACCAAAAGCCTCAGAGTTAGCAGGCAGCAGAGCAGACCTCAACTCTGTCAACATAGATCGTAAGCCCCATGTGGACTCACGCCACCTGTGCGTTTGCACATTGCTGCGTCCACAGTGCCTGGCCCAGTGCCTGGTGCACGGTGGGCAGCTCAGTAAATGTTTGTGGAATGAGCAAATGAGTGCCAACCTCCTTTAATTCTTCTGTTGTCCTTGCCTGTGTGGAAGAAGACAGGCAACAGGAATGAAGGCTTTGTGTTGGCTGCGTTTTGCATGCACAATTGATAAGCTATTTGCCCACAGCTAAAAATACCTACCCCCGACAGCCAGTGGGAGACGAATGGTGCTTAGTGCAAGACATTTAATCAAACAGCAACAACCCGAGCAGAGCCACAAAAGCCTCTGACACCACGGTGAACTCCAGACGAAGAGCCCAGAAGCCTCTGACTTCCTGTTGGTCCCCTGACACCCAGTGACCATCACTCTGGGTCCACAAAACAGCAAAACAAATGAGCATTCTGTGCACATGGCAGCCACCAGCTGCAAGTCTGGGGACGGCCATGTGGGCGGAAACCATGCACCTGGGGTGAATCCCAGGGAGAATTAGCCTGCGCGAGCACCATTCCATACGGGAGGCGCCATGGAGAGGGTCTCGGTGGTAAGCCCCGGACTTGGAGGAAGTGATTAGACCCTCAGAGGCAGAGATGAACCCCCTGTCTCTTTACCCTCGCTTATTCCCAGGGACTGTGGGTGGCGGGTGTTCTTGAAGGACCTACAACTCCTCTGAAGGGAATTCTTCCCTCAGCTACCTCATGCCACCATACATGCCAGCTGATACACACTGTTAAAAAAGAAAAAGAAACAAAATACTGACCCATTTCTACTTAATAGTTCCCTCAAGCTAATGATGGAAGCATCTGGATGAGCAGGTGCATTGAATGGGCTCTAGAGTCTAATAAATTGTTTTTGAATCCTGTGTCCAGCATACATTTGATGTCTGATCTGGGCCAGTCTCTTAACCCACTGGGCCTCAGTGTTCTCACCTCTATAATGGGGATATTAATAGCATCTATCCCATTATGTCATGTGAGGATTAAATTTGATGCCAGTAAAACCTTTAGCAAGTGAGTCACACATAGCAAGTGCCTAATAAAGGGAATTGTTGTTAATAAATGTACCAGTTATTACTGCATGTGCTCAGCCCTTGTATTACAGGTCTGCGTGAATGGAAGAACTGGAAGAGGCATTTGACACTTTTGCATCCAACCTCAGTCAACTTCTTCACCCTCTGAGCCTCAGTCTTTCTCATCTATAATAGGGGATGAAAATAGTACCTACTTTATTAGCAAGGATTACATACTGGATATTTAATGTTAGATATTATAATATTAGATAATGTTTGATATTGTAGACATGAAATATGCTTCATGTATATGAAGCAGTGAGTTCAGGGCCTGACAAACAGCAAACAGCTGCCCTGAGGACCTTCCTCTTTCCTGCCTTTGCACGTGCTATTCACTCTCCCTGGGAGCCTCTCCTTGTCTTGTGTGCCTGTGTAACCCCTGCCCACCTTTACCAAACGGGAGCTATGATACTATTTTTTAAATTATTTCTTTACTATTCACCGGCTCACTTTGCAGATCTGGAAACTGAGGCTCTGAGAAGGGAAGGGACTTGTCCAGGAGCACACAAGCGTCTATGTGAAAACTCAGTCTAACCCGAGGGGCCTCCTAACAAAAATGGAAAGGCTAAAGATGCTTTCTTGTTTCTTTCACAGTTTTATTGAGATATGATTGACTTACATCACTGTGTAGGCTTAACATATACACATGATGATTTGACTTACAGATAGTGTGAAATGATCACCGCAATAGGTTTAGTTGGCATCCGTCATCTCACAGAGATACAAGAAAAAGCAGAAAAGGAAACAAAAATGTTTTCCTTGTGATGAGAACCCTTAGGGTTTACTCTCTTAACAACGTTCATCTGTAACATACAGCAGCATGAAGGACACTTTCACTGACCGAGTGTGAGAAACAAGTTAGAGGCCTTTTCTACAGCCAGTTCTCCCATCCTCAAGAACTACACCAGGAGAAGCCCCACCTAGATTTGCGGGCGCTGCTTCGCCTGCACCAGGCCTTCGCCTGGTTCAGTTTGTCACCTTCACAGGACTGGTCATCACACTCGCAGACAATAACTGTGACCACTTATACTGCACACTCTCCCTGGGCCAGGCGCCGTGCTAAGAGCTTTGTGTGTGTGAGAGATTCCCTCTAACCCTCACAACAGCCCTCTGAACTGGACAGCATCGTTACTCCCATTTTATTGATTGTTCCTTGTGTTTACTTGCCCAAGAGTGCTAGCAAGAAATGTGCAGATCTGGGGTGTAGCCCAGCTCCTCCAGACTTCAAAATTCATGCCTCTCTAAGGAGCCTGTCCTTTCTGATAACTCTTCTGTTCTGTGTTTGCTGGAGAGCCACCTCAAGCGCTGCCCCCATCTGTCTCTGTGACAAACCCCCAGAGCTGAAAAAACACAGTCGCATCCATCACTTAGTACAAAAGTTGACCCAGAATGGCACCGTCAAGTGCTTTCAGAATGCTTCTTTGACTTCCCAGCTGTGCCGTCTTGGACAGGTGGCTAAACCTTTCTGAATATTAGTTTCTCCTCATTTGTAAAATGGAGATGAGAGCCTACATTCTGCTTGCACTGTCATCTCCTTAAATATTTCTTTAAGTCAGTTCACTTTTTGGATAAAGTTATTTTATAAACAGGCTTTTATCACTACCCTAAATGGAAAAATAACATTCCTCTAGTACCACTTAAACTAAATGTATAACTTTGAAAGTAAAAATGTTCATCAGCAAATCTCATAAAATCATCTCATCTATACAGAGCCACCCAGCACACAGTAGGTGCTCAGTGTATGGTAGTCATAAGAAAATGAAGCTTGGCATTGAGAAGTATGGTTTGGAAACTTTTGAGTCTGTTGGCCAACTTGAATGTGATTTCCCAGTTGAGAATCTAGTTGTTGTCATGCTTACCCAAAGAAGCTGTGCATAGTCAAAAAGCCAGAAGCAATTTTACTGTCAAGAGAAGGCCAACTGATTGGCCTGTAGCCTGGAGGAGGACTCACTTCTCCCCATCACCCTGAGTCAGACTGCCCTGGGGTAGCCATCTTAGCTCTTGCTGACCACTCAACCACAAGGGCAGGCTTGCTAGGTCTCAACTAGTCCTGGTCTACACTGGAAAACACTACTTTATTAAGTTCTGGGAAAAAGGAAACCTGCACCATGTATCCAGGTCCCAAGACTTCCTTGTGGCAAATCCACAGCATTTCTTCTACCAAGGCAGGCATCACCAATTCATTGCAGCACTGCTAAACCCAGGTGTGGTTTTGGAATGTTCCAACATGGCACCCAGCAGCCCCTACCAGTCAATTGAAGAGTAAACATTTTTGTCATCCCTGCCTCCGGCTATGCTATCACCCTGGGCAGGAGATCCTAGAAAGGGAGATTCAAAGAAAGGAAGAAACACAGATCCTAGCTTTGAAAAGGATCCACTCAAGTGCTAAATGTGGTGACAAGTAGGGTCTCCACAAAAAAATAACAGTGAAGGGCATGATAGTAAAGCTACAAAGAAAATTAAAGAGCTGTCAAATAAGAACTAAAATTTTAAAAGAACAGAAGCTATTTCAGAGAATGCAAGAAACAACTAAGTTATCATATAGTAATGGCTCTTAAGGGTATAGTTCCATAGATAAAGACCGATGTTTTTCTCCACCAAGCAGAGAAAAATAGAGAGGGGTTGTTGGTGGGACACAGCTGCAGCTAGAGGAATTGGGAATGAAGAATTTCCAGGGCTTCCCTGGTGGCGCAGTGGTTGAGAGTCCGCCTGCCGATGCAGGGGACACGGGTTCGTGCCCTGGTCCGGGAAGATCCCACGTGCCACGGAGCAGCTGTGCCCGTGAGCCATGGCCGCTGAGCCTGTGCATCCAGAGCCTGTGCTCCGCAACGGGAGAGGCCACAACAGTGAGAGGCCCGCGTACCGCAAAAAAAAAAAGAATTTCCAGATAAGGTGACAGGACTATAGTGCCTGGAATGATCCATGGAGGTAAACGAGAATCTTCCATGGATTCCTTGAGAGCTCAGACTCTCTCCTATTCAGCTCTGCTTCCAGCAAAGTGTCTGGCCTCTAGCTCAATAATTGTCTGCTGAACTGAACTGGCCAGGTGTGAAAAGTAACAAAACTAACATTTACAGAGTGCTCACCATGTGCCAGGGGCTGTACTAAGTATTTTACACATTATTTCCTCTATTTTTCTAATAACCTATGAGGGTGCTATTTATATTGATGCCGATTTCACAGATGTAGGAATTGAGGTTCAGGGAGATTAATCACTACACTTCACAACCTCTTCCAGCTACGATAGGTTCCTTTTTTCTTTTTTTTCTTTTTAAGTGAGAATTTTTTAAATTATTTATTTATTTTTTGGCTGTGTTGGGTCTTCATTGCTGCGCGGAGGCTTTCTCTAGTTGCAGCGAGCGGGGGCTACTCTTCGTTGCGGTGCGCGGGCTTCTCATTGCGGTGGCTTCTCTTGTTGCGGAGCGCGGGCTCTAGACCGCAGGCTCAGTAGTTGTGGTGCACGGGCTTAGTTGCTCCGCAGCATGTGGGATCTTCCCGGGCCGGGGCTCAAACCTGAGTCCCCTGCATTGGCAGGAGGATTCTTAACCACTGCGCCACCAGGGAAGTCCTATGATAGGTTCTTACGTACCTGGATATGTGGGGTGAAGTTCAGCCTGCAAAGAGGGAAAAGAACAAATGGCCCTTCAGAGCCCTTGCAGGAACCTGGAAGCTATCCCTCAGGGATTGCCTTCACATGAGCTGGGGCCCCACTGCCTGACCTCCACCCCACTAGTCCACAGTCAGTTTCGTGCCTCTAATAGCCAACTTCAGGAAGTATGTTCCACATTCCCTGGCTTCTGCCCTGGAGCAAGTGGAACAATGGGAAACAAGATTGGCCACTGGCCAGCGGGCAGTGCCTGGGGTTGGGACCACATGGATGGACAGCTGCCCTTGGGAAACCCTTCCCTGATCCTCTCCTAGAAGCCCTCAGGGCACAACTGCCTGAAGACCTCCTGGCACCATCCACAGAGGTCAAAAAGACTGAACACCAAGTCCCGTCAGCATCATCTCCCCCCATCCCCTACTGGAGACGAGATTTTAATAATGCTGATGGGGTAGGAAAGGCCCGGGGGGCATGGGGGGCTGAGTCAGTCAGCAAATGCATAAGACCTGGGCATGTGGGAGTAGGTTAGGACATATTCACCGTTCTTGGGTTCCGTGGCTCCTTCTTTGGGGAAGGGAGAGAGCATCTAGAGGGGAACCAGTCAAAGAGCAGTGAGGGAGCTGTTAGGGACTGGACAGCTGAGAGCTCCTAACCTGAGAGGACGCAGCACAGAGGCACCAACGTCTGCGTGGGGAAATGGGGAGGGGCAAGGGTTGGCTTCTTGGGGAGGGAGCCAACCTTGGCCTGGGTGAGCTCTCGAGAATACCTGGTGTTCCCAAGCAGAGTGGGGCAGGACCCAAGGCCCCCTCGCTGTGGGCCTCCTTAAGGAGAAAAAGGCATTCAGGGAGCACCCCCCCCCAAGGGGTGCTAGAATTGTCCTTCAGGCTCAGCTGGGGGCAGACGAGGCACCAAGGCACCAGTTGTCCGGGGTGGGGCGGGTCAGCCTCCAAGCTAAGCGCCGTCCTGCTGCCAGGTCAAGCCCTCCAGGGAGCGCACGACGTTGATCTGCTCGGCCAGCACCTGGCCCTGCCCTTGAGGCGCCGCAGGTGTCAGGCTGAGCTTTCAGGTCCTTCCTGGTGCCCAGCAGGAGGATGTACACCTCAGGGCAGTGGTGACACACTTCTGGATGCCACTTGTGCCGCACGTTCTCTGGCAGTGGAGACATAGATGACAAAGACGTTGGGCTGAGGGTGGGAGAGTGTGCGAGACGGTCATGCTCCTGGCCCCGCGTCCCACAGGTTCGGGCTCACCGTGCGCCAGTCAGGTGCACTTCGGGCACTGTAATCGTCAAACGCCGCAGGGTGGACTCCTTGGGGAAGGCATCAGCTGTGTAGCAGAGGAGCCCCATCACCTACCACCACTCGCTTGATGCTGTGCATGGTGGGTGCAGCTGCCGCGTCGAGGCCACGCCTCCCTCCCCTTCTGGCCCCTCTGGACGCAGCGACCTGGTGCCCTGCCCACCACGGGGGAGCTGGGGCAGCAGCAGCAGCTTGGTTCAGGGTTCCAGAGCCAGCACCAGCATCTTATTTCCCCTTTCCCCTTTATCTCCCCTTGGTCCAAGATCCCTCCGGGACCTGTAGTGGAGCAGGTAACAGTAAGGGAGATGACAGCCCTCAAGAGCAATGCCCCATCACCCAATTCAGTGCCCACTCCCCAGATGATCTAAACAAGGGCAGTGCTGACTTCTTGCCTGCGAGGCTTAGAAATGGCTTTGCCTAAAAACCTGTCCTTGAGGCACCTTCCAGCAACCATATAAATAGCACCACTGGAATGGCTCACAGTGTCAGGGGTCGTCATGTGTCTGTAGGACATGAGGGCTGACTCTTCTAGTACAAAAGATAGGCACCTTGAAGGAAGGAGGGATGCATTTAAGTCACAGGGGATGGGGGCTGAAAGGGGTGAATTGCTCTCTTTTTGGAAATTCACGAAAATATAATTTAGGATGCAGAGAAAGAGGATTTGCAGAAGGTAACGCCAGGAATTTAATCAGCCCAGATACACAACTCTTTGTTCTTTTCAGAAGACCTGCGTGGACCAAACAGCTGTGGTGTCAGTGGCCTGCTCTCGTTCCCATAACTACCACTGTAGTCAGAAAGTGCTTCTTGGTGTCTAAACTAAATCTTTTTGTAGCTTCACCTTGAGCTCTTTCCCTTCTTACAAATTCTATTAGCTGCCTTTAAGAAGAAAGGAGGGAGAGAGGGAGGGAGGGAGAGAGGGAGGAGAGAGGGAGGAAGGGAAAAAATCTGTGTTACCCTTTAAGCCAGCATTTCTACTTTTGAGAATTTATTCTACAGAAATATGCAAGGATGTTTAATGAAGCTCTGTGGTGGCCAAAATAATAAAATAAAAAATAAAATAAGTAATGTCCAGCCATAAGTGAATATTTCATGAATATAATTGACATAGGAAAAAATTCACGATTTATTTCTAATTGATTAAAAAACCAACTTGGGGCTTCCCACATGCCACGGAGCAACTAAGCCCGTGTGCCATAACTACTGAGCCTGCGCTCTAGAGCCCGCGAGCCACAACTACGGAAGCCCACACGCCTAGAGCCCGTGCTCTGCAACAAGAGAAGCCACCGCAATGAGAAGCCTGCACACCGCAACGAAAACCCAATGAAGCCAAAACTAAATTAATTATTTAAAGTTTTTAAAAAAGAGAAAAAAGATAATAAAAAACCAACTTGCACAACAGTATTAGTGTATGATCTCATTTTGTGGTGATAATCTTATTACTAATTATATTTATAATTATAGGCATATAAATATTCTAGAGATACAAACACCAAATGGTTAATAAACCTCTGTTCTGGTTGCAGCATTGCAAACCACCCGAACACTTAGAGGCTTAATACAGCCATTTAGGATTATTTGTCCTGGTTCTTAGGCTGACTGGGCTCAGCCGGATGGCTCTTTCTCAGGGTCTCTCACAGTGGCAGCCGCAGGGCACTGGGACTGCAGTTATTTGGGGGTTCCATGGAGCTGGACATCCAAGAGCGCTCACTCACATGACAGACACATGACAGACAGTTGATGTTGGTTGTCGGCTACGAGCTCACCTGGGGCTTTCAACCAGAGTCCCTACACACGACATCTCCATGTGGCTTGGCCTTCTCACAGCTGGGCTCCAAGATGGAGCGTCCCAAAGCAGGTATTCAAAAGGCCCACGTACAACCTGCTCATGCAGTGTCACCCCCACAGTAGTCTATTGGTCGAAAGTGAATCACAGGGACTTCCCTGGTGACGCAGTGGTTAAGAACCTGCCTGCTAATGTAGGGGACACGGGTTTGAGCCCTGGTCCAGCCTTGGATGGGGGAAGATCCCACATGCCGCAGAGCAACTAAGCCCGTGTGTACCACAACTACCAAGCCCGCATACCACAGCTACTGAAGCCCGCATGCCTAGAGCCCGTGCTCTGCAACAAGAGAAGCCACCAGAGAAGTCACCACAATGAGAAGCCCGGGCACCGCAACGAAGAGTAGCCCCCACTTGCTGTAACTAGAGAAAGCCCATGCGCAGCAACAGAGACCCAACGCAGCCAAAAGTAAATAAATAAATTTATTTTTTAAAAAAAGTGAATCACAGGACAAGCTCCAATTCAAGGGGAGGAGACTACACAAAGGCATGAACACCAGGAGGTATGGTTCACTGAGGACCATCTAAGAGACTAGATACCATAATATCTCTAGAAAATGCGATTCGGACAGACTTTCACTTTCCAGTGTCTAATGTAATAGTTACATGTACAAACTCAGGAGACAAAAAGCCTGGCTTAATGTCTGGGCTCACCACTCGCTTGCTCTGTGACCACAAACAAGTTACTTATAACCTCTCTAAGGCTCGATGCTCTCAGATAATTGTTCCAACCTCATAGGGTGGTTGTAAAAATTAAATGAAATTAAATGTGTGTAAGATGCTTAGAAGTAAATGCTCAATAAAAGTGAGCTAATAATATTATTATACACTGATATGTTTAATTTTTAAAGGTATATTTTACTTTTGTAATTAAAAAAAATAATTTTCAAAGACAAAAAAAAACAACCAAAAACCAAGAAATGTAGCAGAATTAAGAGATATAAACTCAGAACTCCCAGTCAGGGCTCTTCCAAGGAATCTCCAGGAACTTCTTAGTCCTCACAGACACAGAAAATACCTCTGGAAGACCTTGACCCTTTCCCTCTGCACCAGTCAACCGTCCAGTGGTGGGGTCTGACAGCTCAACCTGTGTTGATCTTTTAGCGCTCCCTAAATCCTCTCAAGTTTGAGCATGGTAAGCTGCAAAGTATAGGAAATGAATTCCCCCAAGAATATAACAAAGAAGCTTTGCAATCACAAAACATGGGCTTTATATTACCCACCTGTCCAACGACACCATTGACAGAAAAGATTTGCTTTTTAGAAGCACTGACTTTTTTTTTTTTTTTTTTTTTTTTTTGGGTACGCGGGCCTCTCACTGTTGCGGTCTCTCCCGCTGCGGAGCACAGGCTCCGGACGCGCAGGCTCAGCGGCCATGGCTCACGGGCCCAGCTGCTCCACGGCATGTGGGATCCTCCCGGACTGGGGCACGAACCCATGTCCCCTGTACCGGCAGGCGGACTCTCAACCACTGCGCCACCAGGGAAGCCCTAATGCAATATTTTTTAAAGTAAAAATGCAATGAAATGGAATTTCAGGTGGTGATGACTTGCGTTTCTTTGCTTATTCACCCTTTATAAATACACACAGACCCTGTCAATACCACTCCTTTTCTTTGGGGAAAAAACTGTCACAGTGGAAATGAAAGGATTTTTCAATGTGGGGAATTATAGCAAATGCCGACCTTGGGAGTTGAAAATTCTACCTTCTCATTTCTTTTTCAGAAAATCAATACACAGGCATTGTTCCATTCCCCTCTGGGTCTCTGTGGCTCACACATCTCTCTCATCCCAAGGATGTTCTAAGTGTTCTTGATATTGCCTTGGGAGCAAATCGACCTGCACGAAAGCAATGGGAAACTCAATGTCTGCGGGTTAGTTTCTCGAGAGACGCAATTACTAGAAACTTAAGGAAATGTCAAATATGAATAGCTGGAAATTTAATTTGGAGTTGATGACTTGCCTGACTTAAAGCATTAATTAGATGGAGATGGAATATTTTTGAAGAGTTTGGATAGGGAACATTTTTAGCACCACATTACAAACAGGGTTCGATGAGGAAGTAAGAGATGGTGTTGAAAAGTGACTCTCCGCAGAATATATACAGTCAGCCCCCTGTATCCGTGGATGCGGAACCCACGGAGACAGAGAGCCATCTGTACTCTACAATTTTATTTAAGGGACTTGAGCATCTGCAGATTTTGGTATCACAGGAGGGTCTTGGAACCAGTACCCTGCAGATACTAAAGGATGACTGTATAACATTTTTTTCTGGGGACGCCCCAGCATTTATTCATCCCTACCCCCCTTATAAGCTGGGGAGCAGAGCAGGGACGTGAGAGAGTGTGTGGACGTTGTTTAATGAATGGAAAAAAGAGGTTCTGAGAAATGACGGCACTTTTCTAAGTCAGGGGCAACTGAGAGAACAGGAATCACTTTCCTCCGGCTGGAAACGAAGCGGAACTTGATATGCCATAAAGTCAGAGAGAGCTGGAGTCAACTTCAGGCTCTCCCACTTACTCAGTTTGTGGCTATGGAGAGATAACCTAAATATCAAAGCCTCAGTTTCCTTCCCTGTAAAATAAGGATGATAATAGGACGGATGAGAGTCCTTCTTTCAGTTCCATGAATACCAAGTTCTTTCCTACCTCAGAGCCTTTGCACTTGCCATTCCCCCTGCTTAGAGTTCTTTTCTCACGGATTTTTTATGGCAGATCCCCTCTCCTCATCCTTAATTGAACTCAAATGTCCAATCTAAAAAACAACACCCCCCAACGATTTGTCTCATCCCTTGGTTTTATTCTGTATAGCATCACTATCTGAAATGCTGTTGTACATTTTTGTATTTATGTGTTGTCTCTCTCACCCACTATACTATAAGCCCCATGATAAAAGGGAACTTGCCCATTTTGTTAATTCCTGCATCTCCAGCACCTCATACAGTGCCTGACACATAGTAAATGCTCCGTTAATAATTGTTGAATGAGTGGATTCTCAGTCAAGAACTAACATTCATTGAGAACTTACCACATGCCAGATACTGTTCTAACCACTTTATAAAAATTATCTCACTCAATCCTCAGAATAACCCTATTAAACCTGTTTTATGAAAAAGGAAACTAAGGCACAGCGGGATTGAATAAAGTTGCCCAAAGCCAAAGAGTCAATAAATAATAGAGCCAGGACTGAACCCCAGGCAGCCTGGCCCCAAACTCCACATTCTAAATCACTGTGCTCTGATGCTCTTGGCTTGATGGGAAAGCATCAGACCTGGTTTTTTGGTTTTTTTTTTTTTAACATCTTTATTGGAGTATAATTGCTTTACAATGGTGTGTTAGTTTCAGCTTTACAACAAAGTGAATCAGTTATACATATACATATGTTCCCATATCTCTTCCCTCTTGCATCTCTCTCCCTCCCACCCTCCCTATACCGCCCCCCACAGGTGGTCACAAATCACCAAGCTGATCTCCCTGTGCTATGCGGCTGGTTTTACAGCTTGAGTTCCATGAAACTCTGACTGTCAGGTCGGAGTAGCCTAACTTTTGACCCATCACCTCCTCCAAAGCCTTTGCCCTTCATTCTGTATCTATGCACCTGTGGCTCATGTATCACTGTGTGTATTCTTGTTTGTCTCTTTAATATTCAGCCCCTTGCATGCTGTTTCTACACTCTCTGAGTGGAGACTCTGAATGTCTACAATACTAATTTGTATCCATCTTGGGCCCACGTACACAGAAGGAAGATGCTAGATGTTTTCTGAAAGGATGTCTAAATGAATAAGACATTTTCGAACACTTTTCAACAGGCTGTTTAATAAAAGAGAGCTATGAAGTGCAAAAATGTATACAAAGCAAGTAGAAATCCATATGAGTATTCCTTGCCTTAATAAACTCAACTCTTCATGCTTTCCCCACCTCAGGGCCTTTGCACATGCTGTTTCCTTTGCCTGAAACACTTTCTCCAACCACCTTTTTTGCCTATTTACCTCCTACTGGGTCTCCAAATTTCAGCTTGGATATCACTTCCTCAGTAAAAATTCTTCTGATCACTAATAGCACTTACTAGAGCTTCCAGTTACACATTTTCTTCTGTGATTCTTCGGTTGAAGCTTTTCTTGCATAGTAAACTCTAAGCTCCATGAAGTTAAGACGGACCATGTCTATTTTGTTCAACATCTCCTTCCAGGGCATAGCTCATAGTAATTATGGAAAAACACTGTTGGATGCATAAGTAAACTTTTGAAATTCCAGGATTAAGAATATAAAGAATTTTGCTTTAATGGACCTCTTTTCTTAGATATTGACTTAAAGTAAAATTTACTCATAATTTTTCTTTATTGTCCAGGGTGTAACATACTCACATGGTGCCCTCACTCCCGCTTAGAAGTACTGATATTGCCGAGTGGTTTAAAGCATGGGTATTGAATGCTCTAAACCACTGGGAATGAATACTGGATAATTAATATAATTGGTACCTTAACTCTCCACCACTTCAAAATGTTATTTCAAAGTGCTTTGAGCAAGAACAAGGACAGCACAGCCTTAAACAAACAAACAAACAAAAAAACCTGACAGTGCCCAAGTAATGAGAGGTTATGGAGCAACTGGAACTCTCATACTCTACTGTTGGGAGTGCAGATTAGTAAAACCACTTTACAGAGCAATTCAGCAATATCTGGTAAAGATGAAGATGCACATATTCTAAATAACACCCTTCTACATATATATATACTACCTGAGAGAAACTCTGACACATAGCTACTTCTCATGGAGAGTCATATCAAGGTATTAACTACAGCAGTTTATAACAGCAAAATCCTGAAACCAATTTAAATATGTGTGTGTGTATATATATATATATATATATATATATATACACACACACATATATACATATACAAAGACACATAGATGTCTATATATAGTATATGTGTATATATATACACATATAGACAGCTAGATGTATATGTCTACATTAATATGTGTATATATACATATATAGACACGTGTGTATATGTATAAATATGTCTGTGTATATATGAATAAATAAATTGCAATAAGGTTATTAATGGAATTGCTCTATAGTTGTTAAGATGAGTGAAATAGATCTACATGTATCCAAAAAAAGAGGTCTCAAAAGCAACTTGTGTGAAAAAAAGCAGCATGTAGAGTGGCAGGTTCTGTATAAAAGAAAGTTAAGAGTATGCAAACGTGGCCCTGAAGACCGCAGCACTGTGGCTGCCTCTGGCGGGGAAAGGGGGAAGGGAAATGATGGGCCGGAACAATTTCAAAGAAGACTTCAACTGCATCTATAGTGTCGTTTCTTTATTTAAAAAGAACTAAAGCATATGTGGCAAAGTGTTAAAATGTGTTTAACCTGAGTGATGACTACACCAGAGTGTGCATATTAAAGACATTTTCACATGTGAACTATTGTGAAATAATTTTAAAGGCACATGCGAGAAAGAGAGCCCTGGATTCCAGCTCTGCCACTGCACTTCAGACAGGGGACATAAATTCTCTCAGACCCTTGTTTGCAAACTAAGATTAATAATGTTCAAATTTCAGGTTTGGTTGTGACTTAATGAGAATAAGTGTGTAGAATGACTTCCAGATGTTATCCGTTGGGCTATCATTTTAGAGTCAGTTCCTAATGACCTTCCAGATGTATCTTATTCAGAGAGACATTTGTTTTTTTAAAACTGATCAGAATTATGTGGATGCATTCCAAAACAATTCTGACCCCCAGAAAAATAATGTATTGCTACTATATTTGCAAAACCTATATACACACCTATTATACAGACATGCATAAGCACAGATTATTTATTAACTATGAATGCCCTGAGGGAGGGGTATTTGGGTGGTTGCAGAATAAGAGTGGAAGGAAATTTTACTTTTCTATTAACTTTAATTATGTACCATGTGTACCAACTCTAAAAATAAATATAATTTATTTTTAAATTAATCTAAAGGTCATGATCTTCTCCATTCCTTCAATTCTGAACCCACTTAAAAAAGAAAGGTCTTAAAATCCAAGTTCTAAAGGTTCTTAAGAGGTTGTATAGTCCAATGTCCTACTTGAGCACGGGAAACAGGAAATGCCATCCCAGCCCCATATTCTCCATGCAGTCAGACAAAAGAAAGAGCAGAGGACTGGGGATTAGAGGATCTGGGTTTGGTCCCTGTCACCATGAATGACTAACTCTGTGGCTCTAAGTGAGTTCCTTAAGTTCTCTGAGACCCAGTCTCATTTCTGAAGCGAGGACAACGGCAGCACCACTGTCATGACTGTGTGAGGGACAAATTAAGTACCATGTGAACAGGAAACTTTGTCAAAATCGTATCCAGATGTTTGTATGAGGTGCAATTGCAGTGCAGAGATTGTCCCTCAAGAGCATGGGTTCAGTCCCTTTGATTTCCGTGGGAGTGCCTGATACACTATGCCTAGGGGCCCCTAGTAGCCAATAAAGTCATCTTGCTTCAGACGTAAGCCAGATTCTCTTCTCTCCACAGCAAATATCCTAACCGTGATCATCCTCTCTCAGCTGGTGGCCAGGAGACAGAAGTCCTCCTACAACTATCTCTTGGCACTTGCTGCTGCTGACATCTTGGTCCTCTTTTTCATTGTGTTCGTGGACTTCCTGTTGGAAGATTTCATCTTGAATATGCAGATGCCTCAGGTTCCCGACAAGATCATAGAAGTGCTGGAATTCTCATCCATCCACACCTCAATTTGGATTACTGTTCCATTAACCATTGACCGGTATATTGCGGTCTGCCACCCGCTCAAGTACCACATGGTCTCCTACCCAGCCCGCACCCGGAAAGTCATCGTAAGTGTTTATGTCACCTGCTTCCTGACCAGCATCCCCTACTACTGGTGGCCCAACATCTGGACTGAAGACTACATCAGCACCTCCGTGCACCATGTCCTTATCTGGATTCACTGCTTCACTGTGTACTTGGTGCCCTGTTCCATCTTCTTCATATTGAACTCAATCATTGTATACAAGCTCAGGCGGAAGAGCAATTTTCGCCTCCGTGGCTACTCCACAGGGAAAACCACTGCCATCTTGTTTACCATTACCTCCATCTTTGCCACACTCTGGGCCCCACGTATCATCATGATCCTCTACCACCTGTATGGGGCACCCATCCAGAACCGCTGGCTGATGCACGTTATGTCCGACATTGCCAACATGCTGGCCCTTCTGAACACGGCCATCAACTTCTTCCTCTATTGCTTCATCAGCAAGCGGTTCCGCAAAATGGCGGCCGCTACCCTCAAGGCCTTCTTCAAGTGCCAGAAGCAACCAATACAGTTCTACACCAACCATAACTTTTCCATAACAAGTAGCCCTTGGATCTCGCCGGCCAACTCACACTGTATCAAGATGCTGGTGTACCAGTACGACAAAAATGGAAAACCTATAAAGGTATCCCCATGACCTCATAGGTTTGGCACCTCGCGTCTCTGCATAATCCATTTCCAGATGGGAATGTGGCCCATCCTATGGCTGAACAGCTCTCCTGAAGAGTGCTAACCTGATTTCCTGTCTCCACAGATTGAGCACCTCTCAGACTGGTAGATGAGGAAAGATGGAGGAGAAGAAAGAAAAGCATGAATCTTGTTTTCATTTATGCATTCATTTCTACCAAGTCATGCTGACAGCAGAAGTCCCTACCAGTTTGAAGATGTCATTGGAGGTTGTGTCATTATCCTGTGGCCTGTAAGGACACACAGTAGAGAAATAGTCTATGACTTAGCCTTGGCACCATCCACGGTCACTGGAAACCGCTCATTTATGTGACACATCAAGCCACAGTAGCACATAGCTGAGCCCACACTCTTCTTCCGAGAGCTGAGGTCATCCATCATTTCCCTGTGTTGTTACCAGCAGCTAACGATGCTGACCAATTCGAGAATTTTCCAAGGTGCCCTTTGTCCTAGTGAGGGTTTTGGTCTTGAAGTGGCCCTGGCACCCCAATCTGTAGAATGAGATTCTGGGGGCAGGCGAGGATTGGATCTTACTCCAACTCTGGTCAGAGCTTCTGTGCAAAGGCTCCTGACCTACATAACCACGACACTCAGACCTGGGGTCTAAGATGCAGCCTTTCTATTTGCCATTATGTATAGATTTTAACTAGTTCCTCCAAAACAAAGGCCCTGCCTGGTGTGTGGGGATATAGGAGGAGTTCTTGAGCCCAGAAAAACAAAAAAATAAGCCCACTCTTGCCATTGTTTCAATCCATCCTTGTGTCAGCTGTGTACGGTCTCCTTACTCAAATAGCTTCTTGTTGCGGTGCCGCTCACGCTTCCTGGAGAAGGCTTTATGTGTAGAGTTGCCAACCCTGCCTCCTTGCTTGCTGAAGCCGTCACCAAACTGTTTTATTTGAAGTGACTTTGGAACTGGGTTTAGTTTTTGAGGGTCAGGAACTGTAGCTCTCCAGGTGTGAAGGGAGACATTCTCAGCTCTGCCCCACTGTCCAGCTGGCATTGCCATTCGGCCGCAAATGGCAGTGGAAAGGTATGCGTGTTGTCTGCATGTCTGCGCTTTGATGCACATGGCTCAAAAGGGTGGTGCCCGTTTTTGGTGATGCTATTTAACCCAGATCCTTTGCAAAATAATAAAATATGAATTTATTTATTCTGCTCTTGTCTGTCCAAGGCAAGAACAGTTCTAGGGTGTAATTAATAGAGGCTTCCCTGGGAACTACAACTCATGTGTGCACACACACAGACTTGATTACATTAGGTTCCTATGTACCCCATGACGTGTTTTGAAAGAAAAATCCATGCTGGAGTTTTTCTCAGTTACATTTTTTTAAAAACTTCTCTCCCAGATTCCCAGTATTTGAACTTATCCCTGTTCTAGAAGAAGTCTTCCAAAATGATTTTGGAATTGTATGATATTTTTGGTGATCCAACAAAAAGCAGACAGTCCACCTGGAACACTTGGTTCCTCAGGCTGAATTTTTACTGCACTTTTGTCCCTAAATTGGAAGACATGTCTACCCTTTTAAAGGGAACTTGCAATAAATGAGCAGGGTAGAAAAGGCTCCGATGCCACACAATCCCTAAACTTGAACCAATGTCCTCAACACTAATTCAATCAACTTTAGGTCACATTCATCCTGATGATCCGAATTCCTACTCCTTTTTTTTTTTTTTTTTTTTTTTTTTTTTTCAGTGCGCGGGCCTCTCCCGTTGCGGAGCACAGGCTCCGGACGTGCAGGCTCAGCGGCCATGGCTCACGGGCTCAGCCGCTCCGCGGCATGTGAGATCTTCCCGGACCGGGTCACAAACCCGTGTCCTCCGCGTCGGCAGGTGGACTCTCAACCACTGCGCCACCAGGGAAGCCCCCTACTCCTTTTAAATAATTGCAGTAGAGTCTCATCAAAAATCTGGCAGAGCCAAAGTTATTTCTGCAAAGTTCTCAGGAAGGAGCCATGTTGGAGACCATATTCTACCCCTTAAAAACTTAGCTAAGTTTTCTTCCAGCATTGGAACAGTTTGCTGTTTCTTCTGTTGAAGACAAGACGGAGTTGGCTTGCATTTAGGGACCATATGGTATGACTCTCATGTACCCAAGAACATTAGGATCACACTGGTGCAGCAAGATGCTCCCACTAGAAGAGGTTCATGGCAGTTGCTTGACTGAGGGACAAGCAGATTCGTTATCTCCCAGGTCACACTCTCCCCAGGGCATGTGCACATCTAGTGGAAGAGTGGCCTGATTTCCCCTTAAGTTGCATTTCCCTCTGTTTCTTTTTTGCCAAGCATGTGTAGTCAGGCATCTGTTCATTAAATGTGTGTATGATGCGACTCCACCACACCCCCTTGTGAATGAACATTGACCAAAGGCTACCTACACCTAATATATACACGTATTTATTTAATTATTTATTTTTAAACACATAGCTCTGAAAAATGCTAGTTTGAACTATACATGGATGAGTCACAGTGCAATATCTATAAAGGTTAAGCAATTCCTTTTTGAGAATGTATGTAAGATGAAAACCATGTATGTGGATCTCAATGCTCTCTGCTCCACGTTTTTAGTTGTATGTAACAATTATTTATTGATGTTTAAAAAGTAAAAACTGGGTGTGCATTTGGAATGTTTTCCTCATACACTCGTTTATTACTTCTCTTAACAACAGAGGCTGTACCAACTAGTATTGTGATCACTCTTCCTTCTGACTGTATTTTCTATTTTGATACAGTAATGTTTAAAAGAGGTCTGATTTTTGAAGGCAGCCCAGAGGTGTTGTCTTCTGGTTAAAATGCATACAAACGCCTGTTGGCTTAGGTTGATACATATCTCCTAAAGTTTATTTCAGATAATCTAAGGACTTTTAATTTATTCTTATTTATAGTAATAATTGTGGACAAAAATTAAAAGTTTTTTTAAAGAAAAAAACAAACTTTTAAGCCTTTTCTTTCAGGCCAGTTTTAGAAATAAAGCCTTGAATTTTGAAGCCTGTCACGTAAACAGCTGCTGTTGATTGCACTCAAGCAATTGCCTTATATCAGGATTTTGTGATGCCTCCTTCAAAGACTGTTAACTAGCATTCCTCTTGTATGATTTGTGTCCTTGGTTGGGCATGCAGTGATGCTACACATGTACACACTGTATCTTTTTTACTGAACAACTCAAGGACTGAACTGTCTAATAGGAAGGAAATACGGAGGATGAGAGACAAACCGTAAAAAACAGACCATGAGAAGGCATGAAGTTTCATTTTGCAAACACTCTGCAATTAGAAAAGGTTACTTTGCACAGTTGGTGCCTACTGGTCCAAACTGGGGGCCTATCTGAAGTGAATAAGAGACTCTAGTGTTGGCTATTCCAGTTGAAAGAATGGAATAAAATGTTACCATAGAAAAATAGTAGATGTTCATATTTTCTTAATTAGATATATTGTGTTTGGACTTGTTTGTATTATAATAAATTCTAATATGGTGCACACTTGGTGTTTGGTACATGCATATATGCTCAAGCAATGGCAGAACTCTGATTAAAATTTTTAAATAAGCATCTCCCTTATGCTTTGTGCTGGTGCTAGAATGAGACCTGAGTCCCACCTGCCCCTGCCACTGAGCTCTGCTTCCTATAATCCTAAATTAGGTAGCTTACTGGTTATAAATCTGAATTCTTTTCTGACTACATCGTCTATGCATCTTCGAGGCTGTTATCATAAGTGGAGATCTAGCATAATGGCTGAGAGCTTGGGCTTTGAAGTCAGACAATCACAAATTCATGTCCTAGCTCCACAATGTACTAGATGTTTGACCTTGAACAAGTCGTTGAAGATCTCTGAAAGATTGTCCTCATGTAGAAAGTGGTGTAAAAGTCAAAGTTTCCCAGGTGCCTGAGAGGTAAGTAGACACTCTCAAGGTCAGGACACCAAAGTTTGGAGTGAGTTATTGTCAGCTATAACTTTGCAGGCTCTGCCACTTTCTAGCTGTGTGGCCTTGGGCAATGTTTTCAATCTTTCTGAGTCTCAATTTCCTCTCCATAAAATCGGGCTAATAGTAGTTCCAGTACGTACTTCACGGGGTGGTGATTATTAATAGTAGAGCTAAAAAGAGCCTCCAATTGTACATCCTCTTACAGGTGGGGATGCTAGGCTCAAACGCTTAAATGATTTTGCCCAGAGTAGAACCCAAGTCACCTAACACTTCATCTTTCCACTCTACCTCATTGCGTCTCTGCAAGATTCTGATTCATCCCTCCAAAAGTTCACATTATTTTTGTGCCCTTTTTAGAGTTGGTTATATTACATAGTTTTCCAACTCTTCAAACCCAAGTCATCCAAGCGTGAGATATAGTATAACAGCATCATAATTAAAACACTTGATTTGACCTTTCCCTGTGAGGTGTAATTTTTGTTTTTAATTGACTCTATCAGGAATTCTAACCACAGCTCTCAAACTAGCTATGCATTTCCCACACAAACCACTGTCAATTCTGACAGCCACCCACAAACTATTGCCATAATCTATCTTTGCATCAACTTGGAGCATGAAAGTAACTTACAAGTTGAGAGGGAAGTATAGAAAAGCAAAAATTTTGATAAGAAGGTTGCAAACAGAAGCTGGTAAGCATGACCACACTGTTCTCATTAATTTTGTTCACCAACTCAGGGAAGCAGGATAAAAGTGAGTTGATGGAAGTTGAACTGTTAAATAATAATCCTTTTATTACATTTATTGGCTAAATGTGATGGCTCAGCCTCTGTGAGGGTGTGCAATTAGTCTGAGTACTTGCCAGACACAACAAGGGGGATGAGAGGTTTGTGTCTATGGGATGAATAGACACAGTGGATTTCCTGGGTTTATTGAAAGAATGTGTCACTGTCATGCCAGAAAAAGAAAAAGAAAACTTTTCTGATTAAAAAGGAGCAGAACAGGGCTACGGGGAAGAGAGATGCCGTCTCACCAACTCTGCATGAGGAGTTACCATGTCTGCAGAACTTTGTTACCTAGTGAATGGCGGTAACATGATATTTCTCTCCACTGGAGATAAAACAAGAAGGAATGAGACCTAAACTGCAGTATAAGGGATTCAGATCAAACCAAAGAAGAAATCTTCACAGTGATGTCTATTAAATCCACAAATGGTTTTCTATGGGTGTCCTTAGAATCTGCTTCTCTGTATATATTTCCAAATGGATTGTATATCAATCAGAGTCTTGGAGGGAAGCAAATCTCACTCAGATGATTTCAATAAAAAGACTAACCAAGAGACTATTCAGTAATGATCTGAGCAAGAATAAGAGCTATTGAGGCACCCGGGAACTAGAAACAATAGGAAGCCTTACCTCCCTATGCCTGATGGGCAACGGGAGGAAATAGCTGTTACTGCAGCTCAGAGCAGGATGTGCTTTGGAGAAGGGGCCTTCCAGCAAGCAGGTGCCACACCGCTGCCAGAGACATGATGCCAGAGAGGAAGGAAGGGGTACCCCAACCTCTTTCTTCCTTCCCTCTGATATCATGCTGATGCCTCCACTGGCCGAGCTCAAAGAGAAGTCAGCGAGGAAGGGAGTGCAGGTGATGCAGTCCATAGTGGCCAGATCGCAAGGCACAAAACAGTGAAAAATCAAGGGCGAAGTGAGATAGGAAGTGATTACAGAATAACCAGCAAAGGGTAGATTCTTATTTTACTATCATAGGATGCTGGAGAGAATCTTAGAGATTATTTCACCCGAATATCAAAAAGAAAGAAAGCTAAGGCCCAAGAGATCCCTTTGCCCAAGATTATAAAACCTAGATGTTGGTAGGTCCAATTTCCAATGATTTCCTAGCACATTACAGGAAATATATGTTATAGACCTTTACAAGCTGGCTTTCTAACCTTCATCATTAGAAATTTCTTTTATTCATCTTCAGCATCTCCAATGACTAGACTATCAACTTGAATATGTCTAGGAATGGAAATAAAGAGCGCCAAGAGAGTGGGCACTCATTTAACAACCATGTGTCCCAGCACTCCCACGGTCATTGATTTATTTGACTCATATGTATTTAAATACACTATGTGGCAAGATCCATTCTAGGCATAGTGATTGAAGACAGATTCAGTGAACAAGACAGATAGGGCCCCTGCCCGAGTAGGAGAGACAATACACAAGGAAGCCAATAAAATCATTTCAGGTAGTGATAATTTCTAGGAAATAAATGATAGTGACTAAGGTCAGGAGGAAAGAAGAGCAGACAAGTTAGTCAGGGAAGGCCTTTTTGAGAAGGTAACAGAACTGGAATCCAAATTAAAAGGAAACAGTCATATAAAGAACATTCCAGGCTGAGGGGAAAAAAGGACAGAGGCCTTGAAATGGGAATAATTTTGAGTACTCAAGGAAAAAACAGAAGACTAGGACTGCTGAAGCACAGTGACCCAGCAGAGAATGGTATTGGACAAGGCAAGGGGGGGGGTGGGCAGGAACAAAATCGTGCAAAGCTCTGTGGGCCCTGGTGAGGAATTTGGTGGTAAAAGGCAATGGAGAATTTTAAGTAAGAAATTGATGTGATCTTCTTACTTCATTTAATCATCATAACTCTTAAAATGCTGTCACCTCCTTTTTTCAGATGAGAAAACTGTCTCGTGGGAATTAAATTAAGCTTGTTCAAGGTCACAGTGAGTAACTTATGAATTGTTATTTAAGGCCAGTCCCGTATGGTTCCATGAGCCACTTCATCAGGCCACTTTGACACATTTTCCTTGACATCCCAACACTCTCCTGAATTAGCAGCTTGTTCCCATTCACCTTTTCAGTATCCAAGGTTGATATTTAGGCTAAAGTCATCTTCTAATTCCAGTAATGAGGATTCAGAGATCATCAGGTCATAATATTAAATGGTTCTATTTCATGATCCAATTCATGTGTCTAATGAGATCAGGCAAAGTAGAGAATCAGCCCCACAAGATTGTATTTGAAATAATATAGACTATACTAGCAGGAAGGGCATTAAAAATGTATATACTTTTTAAAACTTTCCCACACAACCCGCAGTAATATATTCGATATCATTGTTTTGCAGATGCTTTTGTATGCAGATTTCAAATCTTGGTCCTTCCCTAGTTTATGCACTGGTCTTTCAAAAAAAAAATTGGACTTCCGGGAAGATAGCGGAAGAGTGAGACGCGGAGATCACCTTCCTCCCCACAGATACACCAGAAATACATCTACGCATGGAACAACTCCTACAGAACACCTACTGACCGCTGGCAGAAGACCTCAGACCTCCCAAAAGGCAAGAAACCCCCCACGTAACTGGGTAGGGCAAAAGAATAAACAGAGACAAAAGAATAGGGACAGTACCTGCACCAGCGGGAGGGAGCTATGAAGGAGGAAAAGTGTCCACACAAGAGGAAGCCCCTTCGCGGGCGGAGACTGCGGGTGGCGGAGCGGGGGAGCTTCGGAGCCGCGGAGGAGAGCACAGCAACAGGGGTGCGGAGAGCAAAGCGGAGAGATTCCCGCGCAGAGGATCAGGGCCGACCGGCACTCACCAGCTGAGAAGCTTGTCTGCTCACCCGCCGGGGCGGGCGGGGCTGGAAGCTGAGGCTCGGGCTTCGGTCGGAGCGCCAGGAGAGGACTGGGGTTGGCGGCGTGAACACAGCCTGCAGGCCGTTAGTGCGCCGCGGCTGGCCGGGAGGGAGTCCGGGGAAAAGTCTGGAGCTGCCGAAGAGGCAAGAGACTTTTTCTTCCCTCTTTATTTCCTGGTGCGCGAGGAGAGGGATTAAGAGCGCTGCTTGAAGGAGCTCCAGAGACAGGCGCGAGCCGCGGCTAAAAGCGCGGACCCCAGAGGCGGGCATGAGACGCTAAGGCCGCTGCTGCCGCCACCAAGAAGCCTGTGTGCGAGCACAGGTCGCTCTCCACACCCCCTTCCGGGGAGCCTGTGCAGCCCGCCACTGCCAGGGTCCCGGGATCCAGGGACAACTCCCCTGGGAGAGCGCACGGCGCGCCTCAGGCTGGTGCAACGTCACGCGGCGCGCCTCAGGCTGGTGCAACGTAACGCCGGCCTCTGCCGCCACAGGCCCGCCCTGCACTCCGTGCCCCTCCCTCCCCTCGGCCTGAGTGAGCCAGAGCCTCCGAATCAGCGGCTCCTTTAACCCCGTCCTGTCTGAGCAGAGAACAGACGCCCTCCGGCAACCTACACGCGGAGGCGGGTCCGAATCCAAAGCTGAGCCCCTGGGAGCTGTGAGAACAAAGAAGAGAAAGGGAAATCTTTCCCAGCAGCCACAGAAGCAGCGGATTAAAGCTCCACAATCAACTTGATGTACCCTGCATCTGTGGAATACATGAATAGACAACGAATCATCCCAAATTAAGGAGCCCTGTGGATGAAAGGCTCTTGGTGCTGCAGCCAGGAGTCAGTGCTGTGCCTCTGAGGTGGGAGAGCCAACTTCAGGACACTGGTCCACAAGAGGCCTCCCAGCTGCACATAATATAAAACAGCGAAAATCTCCCAGAGATCTCCATCTCAACACCAGCACCCAGCTTCATTCAACGACCAGCAAGCTACAGTGCTGGACATCCTATGCCAATCAACTAGCAAGACAGGAACACAACCCCACCCATTAGCAGAGAGGCTGCCCAAAATCATAATAAGTCTACAGACACCCCAAAACACACCACCAGACGTGGACCTGCCCACCAGAAAGACAAGATCCAGCCTCATCCACCAGAACACAGGCACTAGTACCCTCCACCAGGAAGCCTACACAACCCACTGAACCAACCTTAGCCACTGGGGACAGACACCAAAAACAACAGGAACTACGAACCTTCAGCCTGCAAAAAGGAGACCCCAAACACAGTAAGATAAGCAAAATGAAAAGACAGAAAAACACACAGCAGATGAAGGAGCAAGATAAAAACCCACCAGACCTAACAAATGAAGAGGAAATAGGCAGTCTACCTGAAAAAGAATTCAGAATAATGATAGTAAAGATGATCCAAAATCTTGGAAATAGAATAGACAAAATGCAAGAAACATTTAACAAGGACCTAGAAGAACTAAAGATGAAACAAACAATGATGAACAACACAATAAATGAAATGAAAAATACTCTAGATGGGATCAATAGCAGAATAACTGAGGCAGAAGAATGGATAAGTGACCTGGAAGATAAAATAGTGGAAATAACTACTGCAGAGCAGAATAAAGAAAAAAGAATGAAAAGAACTGAGGACAGTCTCAGAGACCGCTGGGACAACATTAAATGCACCAACATTCGAATTATAGGGGATCAAGAAGAAGAAGAGAAAAAGAAAGGGACTGAGAAAATATTTGAAGAGATTATAGTTGAAAACTTCCCTAATATGGGAAAGGAAATAGTTAATCAAGTCCAGGAAGCACAGAGAGTCCCATACAGGATAAATCCAAGGAGAAATACACCAAGACACATATTAATCAAACTGTCAAAAATTAAATACAAAGAAAACATATTAAAAGCAGCAAGGGAAAAACAACAAATAACACACAAGGGAATCCCCATAAGGTTAACAGCTGATCTTTCAGCAGAAACTCTGCAAGCCAGAAGGGAGTGGCAGGACATATTGAAAGTGATGAAGGAGAAAAACCTGCAACCAAGATTACTCTACCCAGCAAAGATCTCATTCAGATTTGATGGAGAAATTAAAACCTTTACAGACAAGCAAAAGCTGAGAGAGTTCAGCACCACAAAACCAGCTCTAAAACAACTGCTAAAGGAACTGCTCTAGGCAAGAAACACAAGAGAAGGAAAAGACCTACAATAACGAACCCAAAACAATTAAGAAAATGGGAATGGGAACATACATATCGATAATTACCTTAAATGTAAATGGACTAAATGCTCCCACCAAAAGACACAGATTGGCTGAATGGATACAAAAACATGACCCATATATTTGCTGTCTACAAGAGACCCACTACAGACCTAGAGACACATAGAGACTGAAAGTAAGGGGATGGAAAAAGATATTCCATGCAAATGGAAACCAAAAGAAAGCTGGAGTAGCAATTCTCGTATCAGACAAAATAGACTTTAAAATAAAGACTATTAGAAGAGACAAAGAAGGACACTACATAATGATCAAGGGATCAATCCAAGAACAAGATATAACAATTGTAAATATTTATGCACCCAACATAGGAGCACCTCAATACATAAGGCAAATACTAACAGCCATAAAAGGGGAAATCGACAGTAACACATTCATAGTAGGGGACTTTAACACCCTACTTTCACCAATGGACAGATCATCCAAAATGAAAATAAATAAAGAAACACAAGCTTTAAATGATACATTAAACAAGATGGACTTAATTGATATTTATAGGACATTCCATCCAAAAACAACAGAATACACATTTTTCTCAGGTGCTCATGGAACATTCTCCAGGATAGATCATATCTTGGGTCACAGATCAAGCCTTGGTAAATTTAAGAAAATTGAAATTGTATCAAGTATCTTTTCCGACCACAACGCTATGAGACTAGATATCAATTACAGGAAAAGATCTGTAAAACATACAAACACATGGAGGCTAAACAATACACTACTTAATAACGAAGTGATCACTGAAGAAATCAAAGAGGAAATCAAAAAGTACCTAGAAACAAATGACAATGGAGACACGACGACTCAAAATCTATGGGATGCAGCAAATGCAGTTCTAAGAGGGAAGTTTATAGCAATACAATCCTACCTTAAGAAACAGGAAACATCTCGAATAAACAACCTAACCTTACACCTAAAGCAATTAGAGAAAGAAGAACAAAAAAACCCCAAAGTTAGCAGAAGGAAAGAAATCATAAAAATCACATCAGAAATAAATGAAAAAGAAATGAAAGAAACGATAGCAAAGATCAATAAAACTAAAAGCTGGTTCTTTGAAAGGATAAACAGAATTGATAAACCATTAGCCAGACTCATCAAGAAAAAAAGGGAGAAGACAAATCAATAGAATTAGAAATGAAAAAGGAGAAGTAACAACTGACACTGCAGAAATACAAAAGATCATGAGAGATTACTACAAGCAACTCTATGCCAATAAAATGGACAACCTGGAAGAAATGGACAAATTCTTAGAAAGGCACAACCTGCCAAGACTGAATCAGGAAGAAATAGAAAATATGAACAGACCAATCACAAGCACTGAAGTTGAAACTGTGATTAAAAATCTTCCAACAAACAAAAGCCCAGGACCAGATGGATTCACAGGCGAATTCTATCAAACATTTAGAGAAGAGCTATCACCTATCCTTCTCAAACTCTTCCAAAATATAGCAGAGGGAGGAACACTCCCAAACTCATTCTACGAGGCCACCATCACCCTGATACCAAAACCAGACAAGGATGTCACAAAGAAAGAAAACTACAGGCCAATATCACTGATGAACACAGAGGCAAAAATCCTCAACAAAATACTAGCAAACAGAATCCAACAGCACATTAAACGGATCATACACCATGATCAAGTGGGGTTTATTCCAGGAATGCAAGGATTCTTCAATATACGCAAATCAATCAACGTGATACACCATATTAACAAATTGAAGGAGAAAAACCATATGATCATCTCAATAGATGCAGAGAAAGCTTTTGACAAAATTCAACACCCATTTATGATAACAACCCTGCAGAAAGTAGGCATAGAGGGAACTTTCCTCAACATAATAAAGGCCATATATGACAAACCCACAGCCAACATCATCCTCAATGATGAAAAACTGAAAGCATTTCCACTAAGATCAGGAACAAGACAAGTTTGCCCACTCTCACCACTCTTATTCAACATAGTTTTGGAAGTTTTAGCCACAGCAATCAGAGAAGAAAAGGAAATAAAAGGAATCCAAATCGGAAAAGAAGAAGTAAAGCTGTCACTAGTTGCAGATGACATGATCCTATACATAGAGAATCCTAAAGATGCTACCAGAAAACTACTAGAGCTAATCAATGAATTTGGTAAAGTAGCAGGATACAAAATTAATGCACAGAAATCTCTGGCATTCCTATACACTAAGGATGAAAAATCTGAAAGTGAAATCAAGAAAACAGTCCCATTTACCATAGCAACAAAAAGAATAAAATATCTAGGAATAAACCTACCTAAGGAGACAAAAGACCTGTATGCAGAAAATTATAAGACACTGATGAAAGAAATTAAAGATGATACAAATAGATGGAGAGATATACCATGTTCTTGGATTGGAAGAATCAACATTGTGAAAATGACTCTACTACCCAAAGCAATCTACAGATTCAATGCAATCCCTATCAAACTACCACTGGCATTTTTCACAGAACTAGAACAAAAAATTTCACAATTTGTATGGAAACACAAAAGACCTCGAATAGCCAAAGCAATCTTGAGAACGAAAAACAGAGCTGGAGGAATCAGGCTTCCTGACTTCAGACTATACTACAAAGCTACAGTAATCAAGACGGTATGGTACTGGCACAAAAACAGAAATATAGATCAATGGAACAGGATAGAAAGCCCAGAGATAAACCCACGCACATATGGTCACCTTATCTTTGATAAAGGAGGCAGGAATGTACAGTGGAGAAAGGACAGCCTCTTCAATAAGTGGTGCTGGGAAAACTGGACAGCTACATGTAAAAGTATGAGATTGGATCACTCCCTAACACCATGCACAAAGATAAGCTCAAGGTGGATTCAAAACCTAAATGTAAGGCCAGAAACTATCAAACTCTTAGAGGAAAACATAGGCAGGACACTCTATGACATAAATCACAGCAAGGTCCTTTTTGACCCACCTCCTAGAGAAATGGAAATAAAAACAAAAATAAACAAATGGGACCTAATGAAACTTAAAAGCTTTTGCGCAGCAAAGGAAACCATAAACAAGACCAACAGACAACCCTCAGAATGGGAGAAAATATTTGCAAATGAAGCAACTGACAAAGGATTAATCTCCAAAATTTATAAGCAGCTCATGCAGCTTAATAACAAAAAAACAAACAACCCAATCCAAAAATGGGCAGAAGACCTAAATAGACATTTCTCCAAAGAAGATATACATACTGCCAAGAAACACATGAAAGAATGCTCAACATCATTAATCATTAGGGAAATGCAAATCAAAACTACAATGAGATATCATCTCACACCAGTCAGAATGGCCATCATCAAAAAATCTAGAAACAATAAATGCTGGAGAGGGTGTGGAGAAAAGGGAACCCTCTTACACTGTTGGTGGGAATGTAAATTGATACAGCCACTGTGGAGAACAGTATGGAGGTTCCTTAAAAAACTACAAATAGAACTACCATATGACCCAGCAATCCCACTACTGGGCATATACCCTGAGAAAACCATAATTCAAGAAGAGTCATGTACCAAAATGTTCATTGCAGCTCTACTTACAGTAGCCCGGAGATGGAAACAACCTGAGTGTCCATCATTGGATGAATGGATAAAGAAGATGTCGCACATATATACAATGGAATATTATTCAGCCATAAAAAGAAACGAAATTGAGCTATTTGTAATGAGGTGGATAGACCTAGAGTCTGTCATACAGAGTGAAGTAAGTCAGAAAGAGAGAGACAAATATCGTATGCTAACACATATATATGGAATTTAAGAAAAAAAAATGTCATGAAGAACCTAGGGGTGAAACAGGAATAAAGACACAGACTTACTAGAGAATGGACTTGAGGATATGGGGAGGGGGAAGGGTAAACTGTGGCAAAGCGGGAGAGAGGCATGGACATACATATACTACCAAACGTAAGGTAGATAGCTAGTGGGAAGCAGCCGTATAGCACAGGGAGATCAGCTCGGTGCTTTGTGACCGCCGGGAGGGGTGGGATAGGGAGGGTGGGAGGGAGGGAGACACAAGCGGGAAGAGATATGGGAACATGTGTATATATATAACTGATTCATTTTGTTGTGAAGCTGAAACTAACATACCATTGTAAAGCAATTGTATTCCAATAAAGATGTTAAAATAAAAAAATTAAAAAAAAAAAAAAAAATTGCCTGTGCTTCTGTCCAAGGTGCTGAAGCCATTTGGCCACGAATTTGACTTGAGCAAGAAAGGTAATATCTGTTAAAATTTTATGTATGAAGATTCAGATTTTGCTCCCCCTTTTCACTAAAAAAAGGAATTGGGGCAGCATTATTTACTTTATGAAATCATTTAAAATACGATTGCTTACAGAAACAAAATTCACTGTCCTTGCTTCTCCACCTAACAGGAGCATTGCATGGGCATCCCCTGGGAGTTTGGAAGAAATGTGGAATCACAGACCCCATCCAGCCTGCTGAACCAGCATCTGAATTTTAATAAGATCCCCAGGTGATTCATACACATATTAAAGTTTGGGAAGCACTGCACTGCTGCACTTTAAAACAGTGGTTTTACACCCTTGGCAAGCTTTTGAAAATCGCAATCCCAAGATGAAATCCAGATAGCAGTATTTTTAAAGCTCCTCAGATGATTCTAGTGTTCACCCAAGATGGAGACGCTTTTTTTTTTAGTGAAGTACAGTTGATGTGAAATATTATTTAAGTTACAGGTGTAAAATATAGTGATTCACAATTTTTAAAGGTTATACTCAATTTATTGCTATTATAAAGTATTGGCTATGTTCCTTATGTTGTAGTCATATTGTGTTGTATTCTTATAGCTTATTTTATACATAATAGTTTGTACCTCTTATTTCCCTATGCCTATATCACCCCTCCCCTCTTCCCTCTCCCCACTGGTAGCCACTAGTTTGTTCTCTATATCTGTGAGTCTCCTTCTTTCTTGTTATAGTCATTAGTTTGTTTTATACTTTAGATTCCACATATGAGTGATCCCATAAGTATTTGTCTTTCTCTGTCTGGCATATTTCACTTAGCATAATACCCTCCAAGTTCATCCATGTTGTTGCAAGTGGCAGATTTTCATTCTTTTTTATGGCTGAGTAATGTTTCAATGTGTGTGTGTGTGTGTGTATATATATATATATATATACATATATATTCATACATATCTTCCTTATCCATTCATCTGTTGATGGACACTTCCATATCTTGGTAATTATAAATAATGCTGCTATGAACATTGGTGTGCACGTATCTTTCTGGGTGCATGTATCTTTTTGAATCGGCGTTTTGGGGTTTTTTGGATGTATACCCAGGAGTGGAACTGCTGGGTTGTTTGGTAGTTATATTTTTAGTTTTTTTGAGAAACCTCTGTAGTGTTTTCAACAGTAGCTGCACAAATTTACATTCCCACCAACAGTGTTTGAGGGTTTCCTTTTCTTGATAGAGATTCTTTTCAAAGAAAACTTTATATCACTACCATAAGCGAAAACCAGTATCACCTGCCATAAATAGATAGACACCATTAAAGAAAAAGATCAAAGACTGTCAATAATTCTTACCTTACATAATTGTCGGAAACTGACATCTACTCTCTTTTTGTTAAAAAAACAAAAGATAGGTGTTAAGGGCCTACTACCACCATATTGAGACTTTTCTTTAACCTAATCGGAAGAATTAATAGCAAAATAGAAAGGGAGAAATTTTTTTCACTATGTGCTTCATTGTTACTGCTATCTCAGCCTACTCACACACCCCTTGTGTTATAAACACTGTACTTTGTGAAACACTGATCTATTAAATAAGGAGATTTCAGCAGCTTCTTTATTTTAGTGATTCCCAGCCTTAGCTGTACTTTAGACTCACCTAATGTTTTTAAGCCTATGTCTAGACTCTACCCCCAGATGCATTAAATCAGAACATCTGGGAATGGGCCCAAGGCATCAGAATAGTCTAAAACATTTCCAGGTGATTCTTATATACAGCCAGGATTGAGAACCTGCTTGTCTCCTTGGTAACACTTGGTTGGCTATAAGAACTGAGAAATTACAACATAACTTTCCCAAATAATCTGTCATCAGGCCAGTTCCCTAATTCAAACTCTCCACAATTGGTTGAGGTTTTCATTGCACGTGCAGTTCCACTGTTGAAGATTAAGGGGGCTGACAAATCATGCCCATCTACCCCCTCACTCTCAGTGCGGAACAAATTGAGAGATAGATTCAAGAAATAGACTTGTGGCGATCAATTACCAGCTCTATTATTGGAAGGGTAGGTTGCAAAATCTCAGTTGAATCCAGGGCCAATGGACTTCCTCCCCAACCAGTTTAGATCTCGGCTCAGACACCCCTGAGGGAGTCTGGAACTGCATAAAAGACAGTTACCCAGATGATTACAAGCAGACTTTCTGTCCCCCCAAGTAGAGTCTTATTAGTGAGGACAGTTAGAGATGGACATCTAGACCCTACTCTGGAAGCTAAGCCTGGATCACAAACCAGTTAGGGTTCCGGTATGTAAGATGGGTGCATAGAAAGAATTCCTCCCTTCTAGAGACCTGAGAAATAAAGAGTGAAGGAGGCTTTCTCACATATGCTGTGTTCCTTCTTCCAATCCTACAAATCAGTCAAGGCTTTCCTTCCCCATCAATGATGGAATGAAGGAGAAGGGTTGAGAGAAATTATATTCCAAATACGTCTGACAGTAAGATCAAGAATTCCTAAATAATGGACTAAAATAGAACTATTAGAGAAAACGGTTCCCCCTATACTCACCTCCTCATGACCTAGGGAATTTTACAAATGTGACTCAGGGAGTTTCACAACCTTCAAGGAGATAGACAGGTGTGCTGTACTGTTAAAATACTTAGAGAAAAGGCAAGAGAAGATCCTCCTGGGGCTTCATTGTCCTCAAATTAAGGCTATTGGCTACTTCCAAAGGCATAATTCTATCTTCAGGGTCTGAGATTCTAGGCCCTGGTATATGCATCTCTCATGGATGGCACTCAGGTACCTAAAAGTTCTGAAATCAAAAATAATTTTAATTGACTTTGATTAAAATAAGGATGCCAAATAACACTTTTAGGAGTGAACAAAGGTGGTGCTAAAATCAGACACATTCATAACATTGCAACCCCCAAGGGCAGGTTTCTGGTTTGCAAGGATGTGGGTTGTGCAGATCTGGGTTCAAATTCTGATTCCGCCACTTTCTAGCTGAGTGACATTGGACAAGTTATTCCCAGTCTCTGAGCTACTGTTGCCTGATATGTAAAATGAGAATAACCATAGTACTGACTTCAAAAGGAGGTATTGAGAATTATTTGTAATATGATTAAGTGTATAGAACATACTTGTATTATTCATAAACAGTATTATTATTATTTAGTTCCCTGTGATAGGGACAGAGAACATGGCATATTCTAGGACTTCTCTGGGAAACTTGGTCACCTTTGCAATGAAGAGGACACTCCCAGGAAGAAAGGGTTTAGCTACGTCATTTTCCAGCTCTTTCTCTTTTCTAGTGTAGAGAGAGCATGTCATTCATTTCAGTTATCCAATGACAGTCCCTGAAAAAGCTATAGCATCAAAGATTTGGAAGACGAGAGGCAGGCCATCAGTCACTCCATACTCAATTTCAATTTTCAATGAAATGTGGCCTCTAGTTTTACCCTAATTCTTTCTCTCAGTCAGTTTGCATCCACTGTCAATCTCTGGAGCAAAACTTTAGCCTTTGGGATGATGTGATGGCAGCTGCACAAAGGCCAACTCGCCTGTCTTGTTAGAATTGCTATCACTTGGTTGCAATGATGAGAAAAAAGGAAGTAGTCCTTTTGCTGGTGGGTGGAGGTTGATACAGGTGACCTGTACGTCCCCACTATGTCAAGAATGTCTCTAGGGCTCTGAAAGAGGATACAAATATTCCTCAGCTGGAGACAAGGCCTTCTTGTTATTGTAAATTCATCTTGTAAATATCTGATTTCTAAGAAGCTGTAAGGAAATGACTCCCTCCTGCTACATGTGTGTGCCTCTTAGTGTATCTGATTGCTGGGACATGGTGATGTGTTCTGACATTGCTGTCCCAGTGAGGTCTGCAAGGGAAAGGCCACAACCATGAGGGGAAAGGACAGGGCCTTTTCCACAGATGAGGTCATCATAGCATCAGTCATCCAGGGGAGAAGCAGGTCATCAGACAGGTGAAAAAGAAAATGTGCCTGGGAAGGTAGGAGAAAGGGCTCAGATTCTCTGTCTTACCTTGGACAGTCTAGATATCAGCAGTAGTTTTCTCGGGGCAGAGATGTTAAAGATAGGGCTTGAAGCCAGAAGAAAAAGGACTGGGATGGGCCATTTTTCCTGAGGCCCCATTAATGAGAAAGGTATACCTGGAGAAGCAGCTCTACTTCAAGCTTGACCAGATCCTTAAGGTTCTGTTTGTTAGTGTCCTCCTATAATCCCAGGACTTTAGCAAAGCCCTGTTTAAATATTCCATCTTGTCTCACTTGAACTGACATGTTAAACAAGAGAGTACCCCCAGTCAAGGCCAGCACAGCTGTAGAACCTCCCTCCCAAAGAGAAAGTGAGACAGGATCAGATCTTATGATAAGAGATCTCCTGCCTGGGGAAGCAGCAGTATCTTTGAGAGATTAACTTTTCCCTTTGGTTTACACATATGCTGCTAGGGTTATAAAAGGATTGAACTGACGACATATTATCCACAGCCCAGAAAAGGGTAAAATGTTTAATAATCCAAATATGCCCCTGCCTCATCATCTTACAGACACACAAAGAACTACATCGAGATGTTCCATTAATCAAATTGTTTATGTCTTGCCTCCCTGTGTTCACTCAGGTCCCTCCTTCAATATTTCTGGGAGTCTCTGCAGTCACTTCACATGTTCTCAGTCTGTCAGCTATTGTGTCCATGTGGGGTCCCACCCCCCCCATTCCTCTTCTCTTGTCCCAGGTCCTCCTTGTTGATGTCTCCCAATCATGAAGAACTTCAGACACCTCATTGTTGCCACTGCTGACAGAGGCCACATGAAAAGGACAACAAGGAGCTAGAGTAGGGCCCCTTCCTAGCAGAGGTGGGAAACTGTCCCTCTTCCTGGTCAAGTCACCTTGGCACACATTTGGGGAAAAAATGGATGAAAGTTCCGACTATGAATAGGCAGTTCATAAAAGAGAAACCTGGATGGCTAATAAAAATAAAAAGCTTGCCTTAGTTCACTAAAAATCAGAAATGTGAACATTAAGATATCAACAATGTTCACAACTATCAGATTGATAATAATTAGAAGAAACAGACAACCTCAAGTGTTGGGTGGAAACGGAAAAGACAAGGACCTCTGGTGAGAGTGAAAGTGGATACAGTCACTTTGAAGAGAAACTGGGCAACCTACAGAAAAATTGATGATGCGTTACCTTACAACCAAATGATTCTATTTCCAGGTGTATGCTGGAGGGAAAGAACCTCACATGTGCTCAGAGAGGTAGATACAGCAATGTTTATTGCACGTTGTTGTGTTAGCAACAACTTGGAAGCAATCTATATGCCCATCAAGAGGAGAATGGATAAATAAATAGAATACTGTACCACAAAGCAAATGGATGAACTAAGGCTACATGTGTCAACAAGGATAGGCCTCAAAAAGGGAATGTTGAAAGTTGACACCTATGTACAGTATGATTCCATTTACATGAAGTTTCTCTGCATACATACATACCTTTGTAGAAACAGTATAAAAAACATGAATAGAGATGCGAAATTCCAAATTTCCGAGAGTGAGTACTTCTTGGACAAGAGAAAGAAGTTAAGAAGGGGACAGATATAGCAGGAGCTGAAACTCTATCTGTTTCATTACTTTAAAAAACTCTGAAACGAACAAGGCAAAATATTTAAGATATTATATAGAAGAGTGTCCTTTCTGTTATTTCCTACGGCTTTCTGTGCATTTACCATATTTTATAATAATGTGACAGATATATCCTAACGTAACCTTCAATGGGTCAAGTCCTTACATAATTCACTCCCTACGAGTGCAGGCAGAACCTGTGACTTGATTCTAACCAATAGAATACAGTAAAGGGGACGGATTCTCATTGTCATCATTAGGTTATGTCTTATGGCAAAGGTGGTAGGCTGTCACTGTCATGATTTCATTACATTACATAAGACTCTGCCTTAGAAAACTAGAGTGAGTTACTCTTGCTGGCTTTGACAAAGAAGCTGCCATGTTGTGGGAGAGCAACATGGCAGGGAACTGTGGGTGGCCCTCTAGGACCTGAGAGCTGCCCCCAGCCGGCACCCTGCAAGAAGCATGGACCCTCAGTGATATAGTCACAAGGAAATGAATTCTGGCAGCGACTTGACTGACCTCGGGTCTGAATTTTTCCCCAGCGAAGACTCCAGATGAGAATACAACCCAGCCAATCTCTTGATTCCAGCATGCTTGGATCCAAGCAGAGGACCCAGGTAAGCCGTATCTGCACTCTCGACCCACAGAAACTGAGACCATGAAGGTGTGTTGTTTTAAACCTAAATTACTAAACTGCTAAATTTGCAGTAACTTGTTACACAGTGGTAAAAAGCTAATACAAATAAAATATTCGTGAAAAGAAACAGAAGTTTAGAGGAAAACCATAAAATGGTGATGTCGTAATGCTCAAGTTTCAAGAAGGAAGCAATTAGCTAAACAAAAGCTCTCAGGCTAAGGTAGGGGATGTCCAAGACATCTCCTTGGCATTAGCAGTTTCCAAGTGGTGGATGGGTCGGAGGCTGGGTGCCAGTGGCTTGAGAAGTGAGTAGGAGATGAGGAACTGGGGACAGCTGGACAACAAGTGTCAGGAAGGAAGGTTGAGAGGGACGGAGCTGCTCGCTGCAGGGAGTTGTGAGGCTGAGGGAGATTTGCTGGGTTTAGTTATTTTTATAAACCAGGAGAAACTTAAACATGTTGACTTGGTGTCTCAAAAGTTCTTATTTATGATGGGATAGTGTAGTACAGGTATACCTCGTTTTATTGCACTTTGCTCTATTACACTATGCAGTTTTGTTTTTTGCAAATTGAAGGCATGTAGCAGCCCTGCATCGAGCAAGTCTATCGGTGCTATTTTTCCAGCAGCGTTTTCTCACTTTGTGTCTCTGGGTCACATTTTGGTAATTCTCAAAATACTTCAAACTTTTTCATTATTATTATATTTGTTATGGTGATCTGTGACCAGCGATCTTTGATGTTACTACTATGACTCACTGAGGGCTCAGCTGATGATTAACATTTTTTAGCAATAAAGTATTTTTTAACTAAGGTATGTACATTTTTTAGACATAATGCTACTGCACACTTCAGTATAGCATAAACATAACTTTTATACACACTGGGAAACAAAACAATTTCATGTGACTCATTTTATTGAGATATTGGCTTTACTGCCAACGATGGTAGTAGTCTGTGTAGTTTGGTAGTTTGGTTCCAGTGGTCTGGAACCAAACCCACAGTGTCTCTGAGGTCTGCCCATATCTGGTGTATATCCATGCTATAAAGTACTATTCGACAATAAAAAGGAATAAAATATGAATACATGCTGCAACATGGACGAACCTCATGAACATTATGCTAAGTGAAGGAAACCAGACACAAAGACAAGACACTGTGTTATTTCATTTACATAAAATGTCATATACACAAAAAGGCAATTCTATAGAGAACGAAACAGATTAATGGTTACCTGAGGTAGAAGGTGAAGGTGGTTATCAACTGTAAACTTTTTTTTTCTTACCACTGTTGCGTTAAAGAGACTTTCTCATCTCATTTGTTCCCAGGTCCTGGCTCCTGGGGGTCCACCCTTCTATTGGGGTAACATCCTCTCTCCAGATGATCCTCGCGTGTGACATGCCTTTGAGGATGACCCATAGCCAGCTTCCTTCCATGGGTAAGGTGGGGGCACCCTTGGCTGTGAGACTCAGGGGAATACAAAGGCAACCTCATCTCATGCTCTGCTCCGAGCCGGCATCCTGGCTCTGGATGGCTAGGAATGCAACAGGTAACAGTTACTGTACTCCTCAGGTTTCAGGGGATTTAATTCAACCTATCCAAGCAGATATCTTTAATTCCACTACCACCCTCTTCTGCCCCATGGTTGGAAGAGGAGGGAGAAATTGTTAGATCAACAGTCTAAAACTTCTCTCCAAATACACCTTCACTCTTTGGTTTATTCACGCTCTACAGTCTACAACTGCTGAATGAAATTTTAGCCTTTTCCCCTGGAGGCTGGGGATGAGCTAGTGCTAGAAAACTCTATTTGGGGGCCTGCCAAAGTTCTCTCAAAGGAGTCTAGCACCTCACTTTAAAATATAAGGATCCTTGGTCCCCATTTATCTCAGCTTTGGGGACTCATCCGAAACTCTGAGACGAGATGACTGACCCGTATGAACCATCTATTTCGTCTTTGTTGGCTGTCTGAAACATCCAGGTTGTGTGAGGACCCAATTGTAATTTGAGTGTGTGTTTCTTCCAGGTAAAGGCACAAGTGAATGGATGTGTTACGCTGAAGGGAAAGGTGTGCTCAAGGTGTTAAAGCATTGGGTTTTAACTCGGACATCATTCAGATGGCTGTGCCATGATTATCGTGCTGAGTGGGTGTGGGCTGTTGTGAAATATCATCAACCTCACCCAGCTTTGCTCATTCAAAACGACACACTGCCCCAGTTCACTAACACAGGCAAAAGTGCAAGAGTTGGATTGGCCACACTCCACATCCAGTGTGTGAGCCAGACCTTGATCCATCAGACTATGGTTGTTCTGGCCTGTGGCCACATTTCTATTCAGGCGATGGTTCCAAACATGGGACAAATTTGTAGCAGCCCACATCAATTATTCATCTTGAAATACACATTGGTTCTTCTCTAGCACAGGAGTCAGCAAACTTTTTCTGCAAAGGGCCAGAGGATAAGTACATTTTGACTTTGAGGACCATACCAATTCCATTAAATCACTCAGTTCTGCCATTGCAACATGGAAGCAGCCATAGATGGTACATGAATGAATAAGCATGGCTGTGTGCCAATAAAACTTTACTTACAAAATACAGGCAGAGGCCATACTTGAGCCATGGGCTCTAGTTTCCCAAGTCCTGTTCTAGCAGATTGTCAAAAGATAGGTAATCAGGGCCTCCAAATAACACAGGAGATATTTTGCCAAATAATCTTGTTTCCTTATTTATTGCCCAATAAATTGTACATTTATGGGAAACAACTTCTGGTGGAAAGGAATCAATACAGGAGAAAAGTTGAAACTACTGGAAAAATTGGGAATAATTGATGGAGCATAGACCCTGAGAACCCAAGAGGGGAGATTCCAGAGCACAAGTGAGACACCACTTTGACCATACGAAAGAGAAGGAGAAGATGCTCAGTTGGAAAGGAGGGCCTCCCCTTGACTGATGGCTTCCATGAGCATCTGCTGAGGGATGGTAGATGGTGGGAGGAGTAAGAACAGAGAAGGTTAAATTGCCATCGTGGACGATGGACATGAAAGCTGGACAGGGACGTGGAAGGCATGGGGGCCAACCACAGTGAGGCTCAAATTAGCTCATTTTTAAAGTGAAACAGTGCCACCTGCCTCACCAGATGATGGCGGACGTGGTAAAACAGCCATCTAGGTATTCAAGAATCCTGGAACGTCTGACCAAGAAGGGACTTTGAAATCATGGGGGCTTCCCCAAATGAGTCATGATTATCACTGATGAGGGTAGAGATTGGTTTTTAAGTGGTACCCAGCCATGACATTAAATAATATCAATTCATATACTGGGGCAGTACTTTCCTTCTCTGTTCTTCTTCTACCTTCCTAATCACCTCACACAGACAGTCTCCATCTGGTTCCAGCATGTCTATAACACCTCTCCTAAACGTGCTATTTTCCTATTTAACAAATCATGGCAGGTGCCAGATTCAGAGCTTGCAATGGGTAATAGCATCTGAATAGAATTTAATAGTGGGTTTTTTTCCTCCTATTTATTTTCATAGTTGTCTTCTACTTACGGCAATTGATTGGCTTTTCATTCATGATATAAAGATTATATAATTTTTCCTTTTAAAGTAAATTTAAGGTGAGTCATTTTAATAGAAAAAAATTCAAGTAACTCAGTCTCAAGGTAGTACACAAATAGGGAAACATAATGAAGATGTTGCTAGAATCAGACATCACAGATAGGGCTCCCCAGAGGAAAGGAATTGCTCCCAGGTCACACAGCATGCTAGAGCTAAGCTGGAATCAAACACCAGGTCTCTCCATCCTGAGTTTCTTAGTCTTGCTGGTAAACCAGGCCTCACTCTCACTGAAAAGTTCTCATGTTTTGCATTGTACAGCCCCAAGCTGAGACCCCATCAGTAACCCTTTCACGCTCTCTTCTCAGAGGCGCACCTTGGTAGGATGCAGTCACCAGTCAACACGGTGGACAAAAGTGTTCTTGTCCATCAGCTCTGGGCTTTCATGCAGGAAAGAGGAGCAGCACCGTGATATGTGTGAGGAAGCAGCTAGTGAAGGGACTGGAGCTCAGGGAGCTGCACGCTGCTTTATCCCAGTCTCGTGAGGAATCAAGATGCTCCGGCAGCCACTGGCGCTGATGAAAAAATGTAAGGGAGAATTGGGAAGGATGCTGAGGGTCTGGAGGGGACAGTGAATCTTGATCAAGGTAGCAGACGTTTCTGGAGGCCAAGGGGCCAGACCCACTCAGAACTCAAGGGCAGAGCCCCACTGCCCACATCTTAAATGAAAATCGCTGCTGTGCTGTTGGTCACGAGTGCTCTTTGTTTTGTTCTCTGCTATATCCCTGTGTCCTGGCACGTATTAGACACTCAGTGAAAATCTGCTAAATGTCTAATGAAAGTAAACCTTGAGTAAGAGTGAAAGGAAAGGGGGAGGGAGACAGGAGAGAAAGAAACACAAAGGGGAGGAGAAGCAAGAAAGAGGAGACTGCAATTTCCGTGCAGGCAGGAACTGTGTCTAATGTCTTTCCCAACATTTCCGCAACTGGTAAGACAGTACACAGTGCAGGGGTAACTCTCAATGGATACCTTTTAAAGAAATGAATGAATGAATGGAAGCAATATAAGAAGCATTCATAAATAACCATGATATAGTTACGAAGTGGGAATAGTCAAAACGATTCTAATAGATAACATTTATTGAGCACCTACTATAAGCACTCAATGGATATTAATGATGTTAACTGTTGCTACTATAACTAGTCTTACTGAATACCAGGCACAATGCTAGGAGCATTTACATGATTATCCCAGGTAATCCTCAGTATTCCTCAAGGCAGGACCTCTTATCAACCCCATTTTACAGATGAGAGAACTGAAACCTAGAGAGGCCAAGTATCTTGCTCAAAATGACTCAGCTAATAAAGAGACTGGTGGAGGCAAGACCCATGTCCAGATCTATGTGGCCCCAAAATCTGGGATCTGTCCCTTATATGACACCCAGAAGGCTGGATAGATTTGACAGGTGTTTGAAAAGAATCGATTAGACACAAAGTAGAAAGAGGAAAAGAGAGGGAAGAGACACTGTGGGAGACATTACTAGGATTCACCAAGATTTGGGGCTCCCCTTTCTTTCTGGGCAGACCTTTCTTAAGGTGAGGCATAGACGTATGACTTTCTTTGGCCAATGGAACGTGAGCACGAGTTACATATATCACTTCCGGGCATTTAAGAGCTACTCGGTGATCTGTCTGCACTCTCTCCCTGCCAAGCCATTGTTGAAAGAATCTGGGACGAGCCAATATATGGAGGTCGGGCACCCAAAGCCACAGTGAATTTTAAATGAGTAAGAAATGAATTTGTATTAAGCAACTACACTTTTGGGGCCGTTTGTCACTGCAGCATCACTTTGCCTACCCTGAGTAATACGGTGATAACTATGAAAGAGTTACAAAGCAGTGGTACCTGTAAAAACTGAAATGTAGGAAACAATGTTCGCATAGAAGAATCTATTCATGGATGTCAAATCAAAGAGAGAGGTTTTCAGTCTGCTTAAAAAATAAAGCAGCAATATCAACCCCTTTGAAAAGGTTGTACAATGTGGTAGATAAGTGGTGTCTGATCAACCTGGGATTAATTCCGGTCTTGGACACTCACCAGCTGGGTAGACTCAGCCTCTCTGAGTCTGTTTTCTCATCAGCAACATGGGATTGACAGTAACATTAACCTCATAGAGTGGTTACAAATTTTAAGTGATACTTTACCCATAAATTACTCAACGTACCTGGCACAGGGTAAGCCCTCAAGAAATGTAACTATTATGACTGAAGCAGGAGGCAAGAGTTACTGGCAGGAATGAAGAGTATGTTTGCCCCTCCCAACAATGCCCCATGAGTCCTGCAGGGCTCAGCCCGAGACACACACACACACACGCACGCACACGGTCACATGTGCAGGTACATGCAGCCGCACGCACTGCCCTATGATTCCTCTCCCAAGGCAGGAATGGAGATGAAGTCTGCCAACTGTGCAGACTTAATTGCATTTTCTTCCTGAAAGAGGGTCTGGTGCAGAACACCTGCGGTCCAGCGCTACGTGACCGCCAGGCTGTCGTGCAGGCAGCAGTGGCACAGGCAGCGTGCAAATTTGGGGCCTCTGGGACCTGAGATGTAGCCTGACCCCTGGATGCCCTCCCAACCGCTGCACCCACCCCGGAAACAGAGCTTCCTGTGCAAGGCTGGGGGCAGTCTGGAATTTTGCAACTAATCCCCCTTTCAAGGGCCCTCAGGTGGAGAAAGGGGAGTACAAACCTTTCCCCGACACCCTGGAAGGCAGAATACAAACGTGGTGTAGAGAGCAGAGGGACTCGAAAGGGAAGAGTCAGACCCCAAATCAAGCTCTGACATCACTAGCCGTGCAACTTAAGCAGGTGTGACACACTCTTCCAGAACTAGTTTCCTCAGCTGCAAGACCTGAGATGGTAACATTTGCAGGTCTGTGTGGGGCGATGTATCTAACGTGGTCAGGCAATACCGGACATGTAGTAGGTGCCTGATCAACTGTAGCCATTATAATTAGGACGATTCATTCATTCATTGGACGAACATTTATTGAGTTTTACCATGTGTCAGGTACAGTTCCAGCTCAGTGGTTTGCTAAGGCAAACCACTTAGACCAGGTCTCTGCCCGTGCAGAGCTTACAGGGCAGAGGAAAATAATCATGCAAACCAATTAGATAAATTTAGCCCCACATAAGTTCTCTGAAGGAAATAACACAGGATGACAGGATAGAAGACAGCTGAGAGTAGAGAGCCCTACTATAGCCACACTCTCCAGGGAAGTCTTCTCTGGGGCACCTGAAGGAGAACATGTTGGCAACTATGAGAAGATGGAGGGTAGTGTGTTCCAGGCAGAGGGAACAGCAAGTACAAAGGCCCTGAGGCAGCCTCTCAGTCATCATGTGGAGAGGTGGCAAAGAATGTCTCATAAACCACAGCTACCAGCACTCATTCAGGTTTACAAGAACTGGGATCCATCTAGAAGGTTTTCAAATGTTCCAAGGTTCTGAAGCCCAGAGCAGAGGGGGCAGATTAATATTCCATAAAAGGTAGTCTAAGACTGCTTAGACTCTACAAATATTTACAGAGCATCCTCCATGAAGCAGACAGTAGGCTGAATACTGGGGAATACAAAGGTAAATCGGGATGGCTGTTGCCTCCTATACCTGTGGCCTCCCTGTATCCCAAGCTCAAAACCCAGGGTCTGGAAGATAGAAAGTAATCGGCAAATATTTGTTGACAGAAGCAACAAGAATGATGACATTTGTTAAGTTCTTATTCAGCTCTTCTACACCATTAACATATTGGCTCATTTAATCCTCCCAACTCTAATATTAAATACTATTATTATCCCCATTTTACAGAAAGGGAAAGTGAAGATCAGAGTGATCAAGAAGCTTGCCCAGAATCACACAGCTAGTAAGTGGTAGAGCCACGATTCAAATCTTGACAGTCTGGTTCTACAGCCCATGCTCTTAACTGACAGCAGCACGCCCAACCACCCTGATTTGCCTGGAGCAGTCCTGGGTTTAGTGCTGGAAGCCCCATGTCCTTGGAAACCCCTCAGACCTGGGCAAACCAGGACACCTGATCATTCTACCCAGTACTGCCTTTCTAACAAGATATATAGCCATGAAATAAAATAAATTTCAACGTGGTGAGCCAAGTAGAACAATAAATGCACGTACACCTCCAGACTAGCAAAGAGAGGGAACCTAGACTCCTTCTGGATAGAAGGGAGGTTTCGTATAAGACTCCTTATACGAAAGGAGCTGGGGTTCCACAATCCCGCCTGATACCCGGTTTGCTCCTGTCAAATGCCTCTTCTCTGTATCTGAAGGACAGCATCACTCACTAAAACTAACTGTTCCCAACTTTACCCACTTGATCACTCACACAGTCATCTAATGAACAGTACCTACTCTTTGCTAGGCACTGTACTAGTCATGGGCATTGAGGATTTGCAGCTAACCAGACAGATGTGGTTCCACCCTCCTGTCATTCTTAGTCTAATGGGGACACAGGTACTAAACTACCAAACATAATTAACTAAAGAATTCTAAATTGTCAGAAACCATGAAGTAAACCAATACCCATAAAGTACCAAAGGAGAGAATAGTCCCCGTTTAAACTAGGAAATCAGGGAAACCCTCCCTGACCCCAACAATGGTCAGCAGTTAGCCAGGTAACAGTAAGGCAGGTGAGAATTCTAGGTAGAGGAAGCTGTGTGTGCAAAGACCCTGAGGTAGGAAAAGGCTTGGCTGGGAACTTCAAGAAGACACATGTAGCTGGAGCAAAGTGAATGAACTGGTGAGAGGCATGAGATGAGCTGGAGAGAGGGGCAGGAGACAAATCATTAAGGGCAGTGAGTTTGGATTTCATTCTAAGTGCAAAGGAAAAAGCCACTGGAGGGTTTAGTTCACACTTTACAAAGATCTTTCTGACTATTAGATGCAGAACGGATTGGAGATGAGCAAACGTGGCTGCAGGGATGTGGGTGAGGAGGGAACTACAGGGGTCCAGGCAAGAGATGATGCAGGTTGAACCAGGCTGGTGAGTGTAGACACAGACATGTGGGTACAGTGGAGAGTTATTTAGAGGAAGGTAGAATCTACCTATTTTTAAAGATCACTTTGAGAGGAAGACCTTAACAAATGGCACTACCCTCCACCCGGTTTCTTACGCTGGGAACTTAGGTTGTCTTTTTCTTGAGAGGTGGCTCTCCACTCATGGGAGTTAATCACGGCTCACATTCCCCTGTGGCCCTGATTTCTCATGGAAAATAAAACCATTTCCCAACACATTGATCTTCCTCCCCTCCTGTGATGGGTTGAATTTTGTCTCCCAAAAAGGTATGTCCAAGTCCTAAACCCTAGTACCTATGAATGTGACCTTGTTTGGAAATTGGATCTTTACAGATATCATCAAGATGTAAATTAAAACAAAATTATACTGGACTAGGGTGGGCCCTAAACCCAGTCACTGGTCTCTTCGAAGAAGAGACACAGACACAGGGAGAATGTCATGTGATTATAGGGGCAGAGATGTATTTACAAGCCAAGGAACACCAAGGATTTCTGGCTACTACCAGAAGCCAGAAGAGACTTCCCCGCCACCCTCTGTTGGTTTGCAAACTGGCCTCTGTACACAGAGGACAAGGAGAGACCAAAGAAAGAGACAGTCACTCCAGATTGGTAGGGTGCAGGTTTAACAAGCAAGGGAAATTACAGTAATACGAGGCTTGTCTTTGGCACCACAAGACAAGTATACATCTCCGCACGTGCCCACCAGAATCTTCACGGTTTATAGAGAGGCCTTAACAGGGTCCAGTCACATTTACAAGTCCAGATGGTCTCATCAACACATTACTCTCTCAAGGCTGCATCCTTGAAAATGGCCCCAGTGTGGGAACAGTGGGCGGAGTATACATTCCAAGGACAGGGGAGGGGCGAGGAGCCTCCCATTGCCCAGGTCCGGCTCAAGAGTCAGCCAGCGGCCACGTCCTCTCCATGACCTCCTCCAACCCCCTCCAGAGCTCAGGAAGGCACCCCTTTTGACTACCTTAAATACAAAGAAACTGAAGCAGAGAAGAGCTCTCATTAGACATTTCACTGTCTCAGAAGACAATGGCAGGATATACTATAATAGTTGCTACCAGCAAGGGTCAGGGGCTGGCAAACAGCCAAATTCAGCAGGCTGCCTGTTTTTGTAAACAAAGCTTTATTGGCACACAGCTAGGAGAGATGTTGTTTAAAGGCACAAACTTGCAACTAGTAGATAAATAAGTTCTGGAGATCCAATTTCAACGCACAGCAGAATGATTATCGAAGTTGCTAAGAGACTAGGTCTTAATCTCACCACAAAAAAGAAAGGATAATTATGTGGCATGATCAAGGTGTTAGGTAACACTATGTGATAATCATATTACAATATATAAATGTATCAAATCAGCATGTTGCACACCTTAAACTTACACAATATTACACACCAATTATATCTAAATTAAAAAATAAAAATAAATAAAGTAAATAGGAAGGTCCTTCTTTTTCCTCTCTCCCCTCTGGGATATATACAGTTTCTCACATGGCCTTCAAATCATTTTCTACACATAAATATCCTTTAAATACACACACACACACACACACACACACACACACACACACACACACACACACACACACACAATGATCGCATACTATACCTGCTGACAAAAACTTGCTTTTTTCACAGAGTATGTCCTGGATATTTTTCTATGTCAGCACGTATGGGGTGACCAAAGTATTCCGTAGTAAGGAGGTACCATAATTTATTGCTAAACTTGCAGTGGCTTTCGGTATTTTACTCTCCAAATGATACATCAGTTGGATTGGTTTTCTCCATGGCCTTCAATGAACAGCATTCAGGCAACAGCTAATCTAACACCTGATATGAGCCAAGCACTGTGTTAGGTGCTGGGCTCCAGAAGTGAATAATCCATGGTCCCTGTCCTCAGAGAGCTCACAGTGTCTTCCAATGATAATGTTGATAAATTTAATGAGCATCTACTATGGGCCATTCCGTGTAATGATACTGACCTGCATTATCTCACCCAATCTTCACAACAAAAGCAGCTTATGAGGCAGGTACAACTATGAGCCCCACTTTACAAATGAGACTGAGGCTCAGAGAGGTTAAGTAACTTACTTGAGGTCACACAGCTAGCAACAGATTGAGCTGGAATTCAAACCCAGGCTCTTAAGCACCCAGCCTACACTCAGGAGACAGGATTAAAACTAGTGCAAGTGAGAGCTTCGAGGAAGGAATGAAGGACTCAATTAAGGAGATCAGGGAAGGCCCCACGAAGAAGTGACAACTTAGCGGCATCAAAAAGAACAAGCACTTTCCAGTGGACAGGAGGGACTGGGAATCCCAAGCAAAGAGATTAGCATGCACAAAGCCATGGAATTTCTGGGAACCGGTATATTCAGCATGATTTGGGTGCAAAGTGAGGCGGATGAGGCTAGAGAGAGGCGTGGCAGGATCACAACTCCTCATCCTAGCTGAGACTCTAAACTTTATCCTAAAAGTTATGAGGAGCCATTGAAGGGTTTTTAAGCAGGAAATTCAAGATCAAAGTTGCTGCTGGCTGCAGCATGGAAGGTAGATCAGAGAGGAGGGAAGGAGTGGAGGCCAAGGAGACTGATGAAGAGGTGGCTGTACCTCCGTGCTGTACATGGAGAGTTTGTCTTCTCGGGGCCAGCTTTTACCCGTATAAGACAGCACGGTGGTAATGAGGGCAGGACACGCCGATCCAGGGAGACTTAGGAGCTCCTGGCAATGTTAAAGGCAGACTGAGTCCCTGTTTTTCCCTGGGATACGAGAGCTGATGGCTGACTGCCCAGTGGGGGAATCTGACTTAACCCTGGACTATTTCACTCCATGTTCAGACAGCTTCCAGCAGCCGAGAGACTTCCTCGGGTCGCCCAGTCCTGGTGAGAGGAGGACATCTTGAGCAGTGGCCCGTCCACTTCCACCACCCCCTCAGCTGGCACCATGAGGCTGTGGGCCTGCAGAGAGCCAAGCCACGAGGCCACCGCATCGTGAGTCATCCCAGCTGGTTCCGGCTATTTTCCCTGGGATGCAAGAGAGCCAGCGGAAGCGTGTCCTGGCGAGGCCAGGCGGGAGACCAGTGGCCAGCCTGCCAGGGGCTGCCAGGCATGGCCGTGGCCTAAGGGGAGGATGGATGCCTACAGCCACCCGCTGACCTTGTGGGGAGGAAGAGAGCCACTGGGAGGGCTTTGCTCACTTCCACAAAGCAGGCAGAGCCATCAGCAGGTCTGGCTCTGAGACGCAACATACACCAAAGGACCCTGATCAGGGCCGGAGCATAAAGCGCGAGGGAGTGGCGTCAGGGTGGCAAATAAAACAGCTAACTATTTACTGAGCCCCGACTCTGGTCCAGGAGCTGTGCTGCACACTTTACAGCATCATCATGTCTGCTAAAATACTTTATAGCTATTACTTCATTGAGTCCACTACAACAGGGGTCAGCCAAAGCCAGCTTGTGACCTGTCTTTTTATGGCTCACGAACTAAGAATGGTTTTTACATTGTTAAAGGGTTTTAGAAAAAAAAAATATGTGATAGAAACCATCTGTGGCCCACAAAGCCTAAAATATTTACTATCTGGTCCTTTAATGAAAACGTGTGCCAATTCCTGCACTAGAATATAAGCTCCAGGTGGGCAGGTAGGGTTTGCATTGTATGTGTGCTCCACTCCTCTATTCCCTGACACCTAGAAGAGTTCTTAGCACATAGTAAATGCTCAATAAATGTCAAGTAACAAATGAAGGCATGAGTGAATAAATTTTATTATCACCTAATCAGATAGATACTATCATTAGCCCCATTTTACTAATGAGTAAACTGAGGCTCACAGTGGTGAATCAACTTGCCCAAGTGAAAGAGATTTGCCAATACTTTGGAAAAAAGTGGATTGAGAACTAGGGAGTCAGAGAAGGGAGAACTGATTCCTGGTAAGAGCACGATCACGTTGCACGTGGAAATCCAGACTACACGAGGCCAAGACCCAGACACACCTAAAACAGAGCTTGAGCATTTGGGTACAGAAGATCTCCACTGGGGCACAGAACTTGCCTAACTGAGGACATTAGGGGGCAAAAGTCACAGTCATGAGCCACACCCCACTTAAAAGCAATTTAACTTAGTTTATTGTGTTTTTCTTCTTAAGTCACTCTGTTTTTAAATCACCAACAGATTTAAGTCATTCAGTCAACATAATCATTACAATTAAGCATCTCTTCTTTTTACAGCAAAAGCAGTGAAAGTAGAGAAAGGAAAAGGAATCTAGGAAAGAAAGCAGACTGGGGCAGAGAGCAGAGAAGCCAACAGGAAAAAGGCTGACAGCCCACCCACCTAGACCAGACACACAAGGAGAGCAGAGAGGCAGAAACCAGGGAAGCACGGGGCATTTGAAACCACACAGACCTCGTTCCACCACTGGCCAGCTCTGCATCCTTGAGCTGGGCACTAATTTCAGTCAGAGTTCAGTGAGAGGAGCCAATCTATAGATATGATGCAGATGTGGATGTAGGTGCAGATACCGATAAGGATACAGATAGAGTTAGACTTGGGGGAATCGATGTTCAGCAAACATTTAATTTGCACTTTAGTGGGGATGCAAAGATAAAAGTGCTCCTTCACGCAAAGAAACAAAAATAGATACTCATGAAATAATATAACTACTTATAAACTATTTTAAACGCAGTGGTAGAACTTTGCACAGGGTACAGTGAGAGCAGTGAAGAGAGTCCCTAACTCATATGTTGGACCATAAGATTAGAGAAGGTTTCTTGGGGGGAATAGAGGGGATGAGCTTATCCTTAAAGAATGAATAATTGTGAAGGAGACACTGAACCTGCCAGGACAGAGTAACTCAAAACATAGATGCTGTTGGTGAAGAGTCAGGGCTTCAGATTTACCAGCAAAGAAAATATTCTTTTCATCACATTGACAAACAGGGGAGTCAAAAGTAAAACCTTTTTTGGTGAAAATATGTGAATTTGAGATATTAGCACAATATCCAATTAGAAAAGCCTAGAAAGGACAGAGTCTGAAATGAGTACAGTTTGAAATGAGAACACAATTGCAGGTAGATTTGGGAGGCAGACACAGTCACCTAATTTACTATTCTTCTGGCTGTGTTTCTCAATCCATTTCCTATTCCCTGCCTGTGTATTGAATGCTTATGCCTTTGAGTTCTTTCCTTTACTTCTTTTCTTCTTACATTAAGAAAGGAAGGGAAGAAGGGAGGGAGGGAGGGAGGAAGCAAGGAAGGAAGGAAAGAGAGAAGGAGAAGATATGGGGGGCTGATCAAGAGCAGGCTGGAAGCCACAGGCACCAGCCGAAGCCCATGTCAGTTCCTGATGGCTCTCACCTTGGTAACTTCACTGTGGAGGTGAACAAACTCCTGCCAGGAGAGGGAGAAACTAAGGAGGAGCCGAGGGAGGGGGGCAGCTGTAGGCCTGGCACTGCCTGACACCAAGGAGGTGAGCCGGGAAGTCAGCAACAATGTGGGGAAGCTACGAATAGCTGCTGCTCCCCACCGGCCTCCACGTCTCCCACCAGAATCCAGAAACATGCAGGAAAGAGGATTCTGGGAAATGTAGTTCAGTCTAGACAGTCTTCACATTACAAAGATACCACAGCCCTTAAAGAAGTTTCTTCTGTTTTGGGAGCTAAGATGTGAGGTGGGGAGCTGAGCTGTGGTTTCTTTCTTTATGAAATGGAACAAAAATAGCACAAACTATTAAAGGATAATGTTTTTAAAACAAGTGAAATGTTGACTCTCATACAAATATAAACACATGTCAAAGATTTTATTTAACTCATTCATTAATGAGAAAACCAGGAATATGTTAGCAGTGGTTCAAAGGAGAAGCCAAAGAACAGATACACATATAGGTAATCAGCATTCCAGAAATAAAGTTGGCTTAATGAATTCAAATCTGGTCAATATCCACGGAACAGTAGTTAATTGCATTCTACTAGACACAGTTCATTTGCCTTTCTATGGACAAGAATAATTTGCATTATCGGTTTTCTGCAACTTACAAAGGTGTAAAATAGATCAAAGACAATGAAAGCTGGAGAAAATCCAGAAAAGTGCACTAGCTAGGACACCCAGTCTTATCTTTTTGCTCATCCCAAGTCTTGCACAATTTTCCTGACACTAATAATAGGCAACGTTTGTTAAGTGCTTACTAACAGCTCCAAGTAAATGGCAAGTATCACTTGTATAAAGCTACCAACAACGCCTGAAGTTGTATGGCACTCAGTTCACAAGTGGGAAAACGAAGGTTCAGTGAAGTGGAATAACTCACCCGAGGTCACACATCTAGTAAACATAGGAGCTGGGATTCAAGCCTGGCTGTCCCACTCTGGATTTAAACATTTTCCCTTCTCCGACTCCCTAGTTCTCAATCCACTTTGTAGTGGCACTGGCATGTGGGGAGGGGAAAGTGTTTTATCACAGACATTGCTTAAAATTTCTGGCCAATGCTTGTTGATAATAAAAAGGAAAAAAGGATGCCCACTTGTCGTTTCAATATCGATTTGAATTCTCTGCTGACAATGACACCCCTTCCCCTTTCTTCCTGGGGCAGACTGCCCCATCACCCCTCCCCTTGATAAGTCATCTTCACCTCTGCCCCTATCCTCACCCCCACCCCTGCCAAGGGTGGCCTTTACAGCTAATCTCCAGCTTTTGTCATGCTTAAAAGGGGATGCTGAGTGTGGGAGTAGAATTCCTCAGGACACCAGAGGGGCTTTTGGAGGTTACAAAATGGGAGAGGAAGAGGAGGAAGAGAAGGGGGAAAAGGGGAAAGAAGAGAACACAGTTGGGGAGAGATGAGCCCCCTGTTGAGAAGAAAATTTGGTGGGCAAAACACAGATGTTTAATGAGGAATCTGGTTGGGTTTCTGCAGAATGGAGTGCAGTGTGAACCACCTTCCCTACATCCATGACATCTCCAGGAAAAAAGGATGAAGAACTCAACCCTTGGCCCCTGGGATCCAGAAAGAACAAAGACAGAGAGGAAGGAGAGAGAGAGGAGGGAAGAAAGAGGGAGGGAGGGAGCCTGGGTGGCTGTTGAATGAATGACAAATTCTACCAAGAATAATGGTTGGCTGCAGGGAGAAGGTGGGCTGAGAAAGTTTCTCCAAGTCTTGAAGTCAGATTAAGAGTTGGCCATGGACAGGACAGGAATAAAGGCGCAGACCTACTAGGGAATGGACTTGAGGACACGGGGAGGGGGAAGGGTAAGCTGGGACAAAGTGAGAGAGTGGCATGGACATCTATACACTACCAAATGTAAAATAGATAGCTAGTGGGAAGCAGCCGCATAGCACAGGAAGATCAGCTCAGTGCTTTGTGACCACCTAGAGGGATGGGATAGGGAGGGTGGGAGGGAGGGAGACGCAAGAGGGAGGAGATATGGGGATATATGTATACGTATAGCTGATTCACTTTGTTATAAAGCAGAAACTAACACACCATTGTAAAGCAATTATACTCCAATAAAGATGTTAAAAAAAAAAAAAGAGTTGGCCACAGAGAAAGGCAAGCTGGGATGGTCAGCTGCCTCAGAGGAAAGCAGCTGAGTTTCTGTGAAACTGAGCCCCTAAAACTGACTTTCCCTGCCTTTATAATTAACCTCTCTACCCAAAACTTTAACCCCTTTCGTGTCCTGCCCCGTTCCCCTCAGGATTGAGGACTCTCCAAAAAAAGAAGGGGGTGGGGGGGAGTGAAACCAAGCAGGACCCTGTGGGGACCTCCTTGGTCCAAAAGCCCCTCCACGTCCCCCATTTCTTGTTCATAGAAAAAAAGGCTTTAGTCTCAAGGCCTTCCCTGAGTTTCAGAGAATAGCCTCAAGCAGTTAATGATGAGGACAAGAGTCACAAGACTCCTAGTTCCTGCTGAAGGGACACAGATAACAATCCGATGCACATCTATGAGCTGCTCTAATAGAAACTAAGACTCCCACCCAGGTGGAGGACAGTGACTACATGCCGACCACGGGCACATAGACCACAGGCTGGTTGGAACCAGAAGGCTGAGACTCCTGAAACATCACCCTGTTACCTCACCACGAGCCAATCAGAAGAAGGTCCACAGCCGATCACCATCCAATGACCCTCTCCCCTAACAGTCTTTAAAAACTCTTGCCTGGGGCTTCCCTGGTGGCGCAGTGGTTGAGAGTCTGCCTGCCGATGCAGGGGACACGGGTTCGTGCCCCGGTCCGGGAGGATCCCACATGCCGCGGAGCTGCTGGGCCCGTGAGCCATGGCCGCTGAGCCTGCGCGTCCGGAGGCTGTGCTCCGCAACGGGAGAGGTCACAACAGTGAGAGGCCCGTGTACCGCAAAAAAAACAAAGAAAAAGTGCAGAGAAAGCACGCGAGGTCTCCTCCCCATGAGCTCACCTCCCCCTGGCCCAGCACTTGAGCTCCTCGTCCTTGCTAATGATCCCTCACCACAAGTGAATCGACTCTGCCCACAACAGCTAACAATGAGCCGATGGTGTGTTTGCCTGCTCCGGGTGTCCAATTTGAGGAGTGTATTCAGGCTAAGGGAGCTTGCAGCATCCTGACCGTTCAGGATGTGAGGCTTTTATGAGGGGTCAGACAACAGCTGCTTCTCCAGAGGCAACTGGGCAAACAGCACATCGTCCTCCCGCCCTGCCTTCTGTCTCCAGCATAAAAGCCTCAAGAACCAGGTCCAGCCTGAATCTAATGTGTCCCTAAGGAGACTCCTCTTCCTTATAAATATCTGTCCTAGACCCAGGGGTCCACTGTCTGCAGCTCTGTCATAGACAGCCATTGTGCACTGGTGGCCCCCAACCACAGGGTAAAGCGCAAACCTCAGCCAAAGGCTCACAGGGTCTGACCCCTCGTCAGTTTCCCCCACACTGAATCAGTTTCCAATCCACACCTCTCTTGCCTCCTGGGCTGTGCACATGCAGATCCTTATGCCAAGAATGCCCTTCCATGACAGGAGATCGGTTCAATAAACTATGGTACACTCTTACAACAGAATGCCATGAAGCCATTAACAACAGTGATGGAGAAAAATATTAGGTGCCATGGAAAATGTTACAATATATTAAGAAAATCCAGTTATGAAAATCATAATAGCAGCTAACATTTATTGAGGATTCACTCTGTTCTACAATTCTAAGCACTTTACATGTAGGAACTCAATGAATCCTCAGAACAACCTCAGGAAGAGGATACGTTCTTATCCACCATTTTACAGATGTGGAGACTGAGGCTCAGAGAGTTTACATAACATGTCCAAGATTACAGGCCCTGCCCGTGGCAGAGCTGGGATTTGAACCCAGGCCATTTGTCTTTAGTGTCTACATTCTTAACCACCACACAGCAGTGTATCAAACAAAAAGCGTTTGTGACCCTGGTTTTATAAAAACAAAACAAAAAAGTATACACGTAGTAAGATGTCGAGTTTTAAAGCAACACCTTGATATGTACCAGGATGTTCACAGTGGTTATCTCCCGAGAATGAGATTGATGAGGGGCGATGTTGCTGGTGGGTTCCCCAGGAAGCAGCCTCGGAGGTGGAATTTAGCAAAGAAGCATGTTTATTGAGAAGGACTCTTAGGACCAACACCTTTGGGAGAAAGAGACAGGAAGCGGGAAGAGGGCAGAGAGAGAGCGTGGGCTTTGCTGCAGGGAGCTCTAGCTCTAGAACAGTCCTTCAGAGTGTCCCAGGTTGGGCTGAGGTAGCCAGACCTTTACGCCTCCCACATTCATCAGTCATTTGACAGTGCTGGAAGGCTGGCCGCTAGCAGCACGTCCAGCATCTGGACAACCTGTGCTTCCTTAGGAGAGTCTGAGGGGTGCAGTGATTTTAGTTTTCTTCCGTTCGTTTGTCTATATGGGCTATGATTAATCCATATCACTTGTGCAGCAAGGGAAAGAAGCTACAAGAAGAAAAGAAGTCATCAATCCTCAACCGCATCGAGGCCAGAGGCAAGCTTCGCTCTGGCTTTAGAAGTAAACAAGGCCCAAGTGGAGGATCACGCCCGCGTCAGACAGTAAATAACGCGTGCCTTCTGGGATTGCTTGGGTGCGAATATTAGTTCAAATACTACACGTGAATTAACTGGTAGGGTTCTAAACACAGAGAGTTGCAGAAGCTGACTGGTGAACAAGAAAGACTTTGACCAAGAGCCTGACTGATTATCTGGCCTTAGGGAAGCATGTAGCCGCTGTCTCTTCACCCCAAAATGCCGCGATGGTAAACAATTCCATCGCGGCCACCAATGCACCACACTTTTTGGTTTGTATCTTTGGTTTTGGAATTGGTCATGGGGCTTGCATTGACCAATGGGACCATAGCAAGCGTAATGCAAAGAGCTTTAATATGCATTTGCACACTGGGCTTATCTTCTTGGAACACTCCTCTTGGAACCCAGCTGCCATGCCGTAAGGAATTCCAGGCTGTCCTCCACGTGGAGGGGTCCTAAAAGGGGAGACATGTGCTGAGAGAAGTCAGGTACAGAAGAGCCCAGTAGAGCTCCCAGCTGAACACACCACCATGAGTGACCCAATCAACACTATGTAGAACAGAACTGCCCAGTCAATTCACAGAATCATGAGAAATAAGAAACTGTTACTGTTTTAAGCCACTCAATTTGGGCTTAAAAGCAACAGAAAAGTGGAACAGCAGGGCTGGGCTGGAAAAGAGGTCACTGGATAAGTCTGATCGTCCCAGCCTGCCACAGCCTGGCCCGTCCTGTAATCCATGTGCTCAATGCCTACTTTCAAACCAATCCAACCTGCCTGCCTACCACATAGCCATTGACACATAAAGACAAGGATACCTCAAGGATATTCAGAACAATATCCTTGAGGTCTCTGTGTCCCAGAAAGGCAGCTGAGAACATGAGCTCTGGAGTGAGTCTGCCCGAGTTCAAATCCCAGTACCCCTACCTACAAGCTGAGTGATCTCTCCGAGCCTCAGTTTCCCCCTATGCAAAGTGGGTTCATAATAGTCTGTATTGGGTTGAATAGCATCCCCCGTAAAATTCACGTCTGCCCAGAACCTGTGAATGTGACATTGATTGGAAACAGTCTTTGCAGATGTAATCAAGCTAAGATGAAATCATACTGAATCGGGGTGGGCCCTAAGTCTAATATGACTGGTGTCCTTATGAGGAGAGGGAAATTTGGACACGAAGACATCAACAGAAGGAAGCTGGCCATGTGAAGACAGAGGCAGAGATTGAAGTTATGCTGCCACTAGTCAAGGAGTACCAAGGATTGCTGGCAACTACTAGAAGCTAGGAGAGGCAAGAAAGGATTTTTCCCTGGGGTCTTTGGAGAGAACAGGGCCCTGACAATACCTTGATTTCAGACTTCTCGTCTCCAGGACTTTGAGATCATAAATTTCTGTTGTTTTAAGCCACCAGTTTGTGGTCATTTGTTCTGGCAGCCCCAGGAAACTAATACCCAGTCCTTGCTGGGTGGTGATTGAATGAGTTAATATAGATAACCTTCTCTAGCAGAACTCTCACTATGGAAACTAAGGAAATAAATAGATTTGGATAGTGGGGGACACCTGTAAGGTACACTTACTATCACCCAGCACCCAGTAAGTGCTCAAGCAATGGTAACCATGACTATTGTTGACCAACTGTCCTTCTAGTCTTGTCCTGGACAGTCTCTGAGCTTAGGGCTCCATGTCCTAGATCTGTGATTCTAACTTCAGGGTATTCAAAATCACCTGGAGGAGCTCACTAAAAACACAGCTAATGGGACCCATAACTCTAGAGTCTGATTTAATCGATTGGGACTGGACCCATGAATAGTCATTTTTTAAAAGTACCCCAGGAACTACAGAAAAGGATGGTCCATAGACTATACTTCGAGAAATGCTGCCTGAGGACTCGGGGTATACACCCATTCTCAGGATGTGCTGTTGACTTGTCCTAAGGGATTCCAATGTGGCCTCACCCTTCTGGCTCCAGTCTATCAAAAGTAGAATGTTCTACCCTGGCACTAGCTAGATGCCAGCAGCTTGACCAAACCTCCACTCCCTGACACCACCCAGACCCTAGGACATTGGAATTGCTAACACTTGGGCAAAAGGCTTGAGGCTGCTGAATAATAACTACAATAACACTTACCACTTATTGAGCATCTACTGTATGCTAGGTTTTTACACATATTATCCCTAATTTTCACAATAACTCTGAAAGTTAAGTTTTAGACATTATTATTGCATTTGAGAAGACGGTCTTTTGTAAATGCAGAGCTGTTTTTTGTATATACTGTTGGGTTTTGCAGTCATGCAGCCAGTAACCATGTCTGACCCAAAGTCCACATCTTCTCCTACATACCATAATTACTTGGTCCCTCTCTCTTCTGCCCTCATCCTCCTTCTAAAACAGAGAATAGCTGGCAGTATCAGTCAGGGTAGTTGACAATTGCTGCTATAACAAACATCTCTGAAATCCCAGTAGCTTAACAAACAAAGGTTCATGTCTTACACACACCACAGTCTGATGAAGGTTGGGAAGCTCTTTTTCACAGGTCCTGGCTCATTGCACAGTATAGTGTCATAATCTTCCAAATGTGGCTTGAACAGTCACTACCAAAGTCAAAAAGAGATCATGAATATTTAATAGGGAGGTTTGTGGCCAAGCGTAGAAGAGGGTCAAATCCCTTTAACCCACTTTCATTGGACAGAAACCAGTCATATGGCCCCAATCTCATTGTATAGGAGTCTGGAAAACACTCTTCCTGTGCTCCCAGGAAGAGGAAATGAGATGGGTATCTAGCCAGATTCAATCATACCTTGCAGGGGCTCCCATTTTCTAAGTCACGTGCCAGATAGTATAAACCATGTGCCAGGCAAATGCTTTACATGCATTTAATCCCCACAACAACACTATTATGTAGGTACTAATATTATTCCCATATATGGTTGAGGAAACAAAGCTTTGGGGCAGTTAAGTGACTTACTCAATGTTAAATACCTAGTAAGTGTATAAACCGGGATTTGGATCCAGATCTAACTGCACAGTCCATGCTGTTAACCACTACTCTATACTGCCTCCCATTGGCCAATAAAAGAAATTGCACCTGTCTCAGTTAAACTGTCCCAGCCATCAAGTTAGATTCCCAAATCTAACTGTACCCCATAGGGAAAAAAATTTTTTTAATTAAAAAAAAAAGTAAAACCATTGAAATCAGAGTTAAATTAGGTCCAGTGGGAGGATAGGAAGTTGCAATATACAGAACACACTCGAGAATAGATCCAAATGAATAAGAAGAATCCAAGCACATCCCCAGTGAATGCAAATCTATACAAATGAATGTATTTGGCTATGCCAGTCTATGTAAGGAACAATGTCCTGAAAAGCAAAAGTGGGTGGGGGTCAGCTTTTCGGAAGGCAGTGCCCCTGCTCTTGTCCTCTCTTGGTATAAGGGTCACCACTGGGCAAAAGGGATAAACCTCCATATTGAATACTGTAAAGAAAAGATATACCAGGGGTGACATCCAGACCTTTGCAGGAGTTCAGATACCTGAGAGGAGGGAGGCCCAGCTTATCCAGCTCCCGGTGAGCTGCCACATTCAATAAATTAGTAAAAATCAGTAAGGAAAAATCCTCTTTGCAAACAAGTGCCCATTTTCTTGTCCCAAAGGTAAATCAGCAAAAGCTGAATTGGAAATCTATCCTTCCAATGCAATCATCGGCAAACTTTGGTGTGCATTAGAATCACCAAGGGCTCTTACTTAATGTGCACAGCTCTGTGCCAGTCCTCAAGACCTCCTGAGTCAGGCAGGCTGGAAATCTGCACTTTTAAAACACATCCCTGATGATTCTGAATCAGGAAGCACCTGGATCACCCTTTTAGAAAGCTGCCACTTAAAAAACACAGGTTTCAGGGCAGATAGACCTGGATTTGAGTCTCAGCCTGACATGTACTAGCTGTGGGACCTTGGCTAGTCGAAAAGGTGTCACAGCCCCAGTACCCTCATTTGTAAAATGGGTCTAATTTTTTTCTCCCTTTCAAAGGATTGCTGTGATGACTAAATGAGATAATTCATTTAAAAGGCTTGGCGCAATGCCTGACACACCGTAAAAACTCAGTAAATATTTGGTATAATTACGATGATCATTCCCTGATAAAAGGCTAGAACTAGAGTCTCCTTCACCCAGTGTCCAGGTTGATTCATGAAATAAAGAGCTGTGTACCATTACTGGGTGAATAAGTCTTTACTTTCCCTTCTGCCTCTCACTGACTCCTCCCCCTGAGAGGCGGAGCAATGACCTGATTGGTTAGTTGACAAGAGTCTGCAGTCCATTGGTCCATTGTTACCTTTTTTTTTTCTCTGTTTTTTTTTTTAACATCTTTATTGGGGTATAATTGCTTTACAATGGTGTGTTAGTTTCTGCTTTATAACAAAGTGAATCCATTGTTACCTTTTGACATCAAGTATCCCTCTCCCTCCTCCTCCACTTCCTCCTCTCTCTCCTCTTCCCCTTTCATCTCCCTCCCCCCCTTCACTCCCAGCTCTCCCTATAAGAGGGTTTCAAATTCTAGACCAAAGGAGGAGTATTAAGAAGGTTGATTAGAGCCACAGGTCCAAGCTATATTCTTCAACCCAGATTAGCCAGCAACAAGCTTGATATTTTTATCCCTGTCTCACTCCTGTGTCTATTAGTTTCTCAGTTGGTCTGAAACCCATAGAACCAAGGGGTGACCATCCGCCTAAAACCCCAGCACCTAGTGTGTACTTTCTGGGTGCTGTCCTCAGCGCACAGTGGGTAAGTTCCCTTGATATCCATTGTCTAACGTGGCAGTTTCCCACTGAGACCAGTTATTCAGTCACGATTAACCATGGCAACCATACTCGTGCACTAATTTCATGGTGGTCAAGATTTCCTCTCATAGAACAACCTTTATTTGCTTGAATTACTATTTTTCATCAATTCTTAATCAAGTGGGTTTATGTGTGCAAAATCAACAAACAAAACAATCATCATAAATGACACCTCAGAAGGAGCTCCCCAGACTCAGACCCTTAACAATTAATAACTGGGTTTTGAAGAACCTTTCAAAAGCATGGAATACATGTTTATAAACAATGTCACTGCCCAGCCAGCTCCCCTGAAAACAGCAGCTGCATCCATGGGGTGCAGACTGCTTGCTGAGCACTCTGAGCAGCCCTTTACATCCATTCGTTATCATGTTTAATCCTCACGACAACCCCATTTGCAGATGAGAAGACTGAGACTCAGGAAGGATCACTGGAGGCAGTGCCCTGTGTCATACAGCAAGAAGTTGCAGGGCCAGTATTCAAACTTAGGTCTCTTGCCGCTAACATCCTCTTCTCTTTCCACCACACCAGTATGCCTCTTTGAAACACTCCCATCATGGCCCCTTGTATTTGAGAATATGTCAAGCAAACCTCAGACTGAATGGCCTATTTTAATGCTTAAACTCAGAATAATTCCTAGATTCTAATCCTGGCTCTTCCTCTTGCTGGCTGTGTGATTTTAGGCAAATAACCTCTCTGAGTGATGCCCACTTCCTGGTATTCACCCCCATATGTAAACTCCTGCTTTTGAGTGTACATAGGACCCGTGACTTGCTTCTAATCAATAGAACACAACAAAAGTGACAGAAAGTCACTTCCATGATTAGGTTACAAAAGATTGTAACTCCTGTTTTGCTAGAAGACTCTGTTATCTTCTCAGCATGCACATTTTGATAAGGCAAGCAGCCATTTGGAGAGACCCATTTGTCAATAGACAAGAGGAACTGAAGCTCTCATTCCACCAGCCATGAGGAATTTAATCCTACCAACAACCACATGAGTCTGAAAGCAGACCCTTCACCAGTTGAGACTTGAGACCCTTGAGCCCCCATTGACACCATGACTGCCACCCAGGAGAGACCTGAGCCCCAGGATCTGAGCTCTGCCTGAATTCATGACCCATCAAAACTGTGCAATAATAAACGTGTGTTCTTCTAAGTCACTAAGTTTTACGGTAGTTTATTAAGCAGCAGTAGAACCAATACGTCACTCAATCATTGATTCATTTAAACATTGGCTGAGCCCCTACTACACACCAAGCACAGCTCTGGTGCTGGGGGTACAGGAGGAACTAGGTCACAGTCTGTACCCCCAGGCTGCTCAGCCTAGTGCAGGACCAGACATGCTTCTACATGAGGCAAGACACACGGCCCACAAGAAAGGATGCAGCCGACATGCGTCCTTTGTCTAAATGTATCCTGTCTTTAAAAATGTAAATTTTTAATTAAAATGTAAAGGTAGGGCTTCCCTGGTTGCGCAGTGGTTAAGAATCTGCCTGCCAATGCAGGGGACACGGGTTGGAGCCCTGGTCTGGGAAGATCCCACATGCTGCGGAACAACTAAGCCTGTGAGCCACAACTACTGAGCCCACGCGCCACAACTACTGGAACCTGCGCACCTAGAGCCCAGGCCTTGCAACAAGAGAAGCCACCGCAATGAGAAGCTCACATGCCGCCACAAAGAGTAGCCCCCACTCATTGCAACTAGAGAAAGCCAGCGCGCAGCCACAAAGACCCAACGCAGCCAAAACTAAACAAAAAAAATAAAAGAATACAAATTTTTTAAATTAATTAATTAAATAAAATAAAATGTAAAAAATTAGTTTAAAATAAAGAAGAAAGGAAAAACCTAAATGTCTTCATAAGCAGGGTAATGACCAAAAAAAAAATCCATGATTATATTTGTAATCCACGAAGTCCATGAAGTGCTTAACAGTCATTAAAGATAATGAAGTAAGTCTACTTCGATTGACATGGCAAAAATTCTAAGACACATTGCTGGTTGAACTTGAAAAAAAAAGATGCAATAGCAGAAAGAACAATTTGATAGGTAAATGATACCACTTATGTTTAAAAAATAATCCACTCTGCACACACATTCTCATGGACACACACAGCATTTATCGTCAAAGAATATGTAAACAAGTATGTAGAAAACAATACAACAGGGGACTTCCCTGGTGGCGCAGTGGTTGAGAGTCCGCCTGCCGATGCAGGGGACACGGGTTCGTGCCCCGGTCCGGGAGGATCCCACATGCCGCGGAGCAGCTGGGCCCGTGAGCCATGGCCGCTGAGCCTGTGCGTCCGGAGCCTGTGCTCCGCAACGGGAGAGGCCACAACAGTGAGAGGGCCGCGTACCGCAAAAAAAAAGAAAAAAAAGAAAAAGAAAACAATACAACATAACACTTAAGGGCAGGACTCAACTCATACTTCCAGGACTCACCTTCCAATTATCTCATTTACTGGTCGTGCGACCTTGGGAACATTTCTGAAATCCTTTGAGCCTCAGTTTCCTCATCTGTAAAATGGGGTTGTGAAGATTAAATGAGCTAATATAAGATTGGTATATAATCAGTGCTCAGTGGATGTTTGTTATTATCAATACTAATGCAATGGGTATTATTATTACTATTATTCATCTGGAAAGATGTACACAAGAGTAAAAACAATGACTGCCTTAGAAGGGTACTGGGATGAGAATGGAGGACAAAGGGGTCTTGAGACCTATCTGTAATTTTCTATTTTTTTCAAGGACAGTATTTCAGGTATCACGTAACAAGCCATCCCCATGGATAGTCAAATAGGTACAGTGAAGCAGGACAGGCACACAGCAGGAAGTAGTCTGTTCCCTCCGAAGGTGGAGATGGTGTCAAGGCAGGCTGCATGGAAAACATGACATACTCCAGATCACCCCTTCCTCTGACATTTTCTCCATATACAAGTTTTCCTCTGGCAGTTTTTTTCTGAAGACCAGGATACCTTCCCATACATCCCCCGCCCAGATTGACGAAGGTCCTTGCGAGGCTGGGGAAGGGGCCCAGAGGCTGCTGCCAAAGTTCCCCAGGGACCCAGTGGGATGGCTGGGCCATTTGCCAGCCTGATCTGACTGGCCTTCCAGGACACCCAGTGAGCTCTTCCAGCCCCACTGAACCATCCATTAATAAACTCATGATACCGAGCTGTCTTCCCATTCACGGATGCTACTGCTGATTGCCGCTAAGGGAAACCTGTGTCCTGTGAAGGGGGTTGGACAGTAGTGGTGATGGGTGACCACCTCCCTCTGCCTGCCCTCCCTCATCTACCCTGATCTTCCAGCTCCCCAGGTTGGCAGTGGCTGCTGACTGGAGTGCGGAAACTCGTTGCGGGGGCTTCTGAATATAAACAACTAAATCCCCCAACACTTTGGGGATCAAACCACAATTGGGATCTCATTAACTACACATCTTAACCAACTGAACTAAATGCCTACTGTGAATGAACATCTCCTTTCAAAGCAACAGATTCACCCAGAGGAAGCAATTAACTGGATCAATAAAGGTAGGAGGGAGCAGAGAAGAAACATTTATCAAGTCTCCTAATCACTTGTCTATTTCCCCTCCCCTCCCATTTAATTTCCCCAATAGTCTTTTTGTAAATTATTTTTTATTTTATTATATAATAAAAATATATTACTATGTATTATTATTATAAAAATATTATTTATTATATGATAAAATAATTTTATTATATAGCCTCATAATGTCTTCACTACTGTTATTGACCATTTTATTGATGAGAAAACTGAGGTTCAGAGAGGTTCTGTGATGTCCTGAATACTACATAGCTAGGAAGCTAATGAATTTGGTCCTTGGCACATTATTACATCCACTTTACAGATGAGAAAACTGAGGAGTCCAGGCTCGAGAGATTAAGTGGCTTTCCCAGGGAGGGGCATGTGGCTGGGAAGCGGTGTGGTCATTATTTCTGATCTCAGATGCAGAGTTCTTTCCTTGATTTGAGGCTCTGAGACAGAAGCAGCATCTCACCCTCTTAATCACCCACTTGGAGGCTGGATCAAAAATTTCCTGATCATCTATATAGCACTGCTTCTTGAAAGGTGATCCTGGATTCACTCACAACAGAATCAAACCGGGGTGCATGTTAAAATGCATATTTCTGGGCCCTGCCCAGGTCTTTGGATCAAATGCTCTCACCACAAGATCAGGAATCTGCATTTTATTTATTTATTTATTTAAACATCTTTATTAGAGTATAATTGCTTTACAAGGGTGTGTCAGTTTCTGCTTTATAACAAAGTGAATCAGTTATACATATATCCCCATATCCCCTCCCTCTTGTGTCTCCCTCCCACCCTCCCTACCCCACCACTCTAGGTGGACAAAAAGCACCGAGCTGATCTCCCTGTGCTATGCGGCTGCTTCCCACTAACTATCTATTTTACATTTGGTAGTGTATATATGCCCATGCCACTCTCTCACTTCGTCCCAGCTTACCCTTCCCCCTCCCCGTATCCTCTCCCCCTCCCCGTATCCTCTGCATTTTAAATAAACATCCCAGAAAAAAAGGTCTTATGCACACTGAAGCTTGAGAACCACATCACAGGCATCCTTCCCTAATGCCTGGTACATATTGATCCAAGAAAGGACAAGGCAGCTTTTGAAAAAGCAGTGTTTTATACAGTTGAGCCAAATTTTTTAATCTGTCATCGTTTCACATTTATGAAGTTCAGTTCTGTCCCCTTAATCAGAGGTCTAAACTTGGCAACCTAGAGTCTTTCTCTGGCCAGCTGTGTAGTGTGCCCCCCCACACACTCCTCACCTAGGGTTTTGTAAAGAATCTGGTCAAGGTCCCTAGGTTCAAATCCCGGCTCCAGCTGTACCTCTTACACGCTCTGGATCTCAGTTTCCTCAAATGCCAAATGGGGTAATAATAGTTATGCCTCACAGACACCTGAGAGTGTTAAACACACTCATTAATATAAAGCTTATAGAAGAGTGCCTGGCAGAGAGTGAATGCTCAGTGAAGGTTAGCCGTCAATATGAAAATGCAGAATTCTAGATTTTCTTGATTTACCCACGGCTGCATCCAGGTGGTGGACTGGAGGGTGCAGTCAGCCCACACAGCACTTAGTCACCTGGCCATCCCTCATGAGGATTCTTCAGCTGGCCCTGCGGGCCCTTGTGTTGGTGACACTGAGGGCTTAATTGAAAATACATGTCCAGTGCCCATCATCGGATGCATGGATAAAGAAGATGTGGCACATATATACAATGGAATATTATTACTCAGCCATAAAAAGAAACGAAATTGAGCTATTTGTAATGAGGTGGATAGACCTAGAGTCTGTCATACAGAGTGAAGTAAGTCAGAAAGAGAAAGACAAATACCATATGCTAACACATATATATGGAATTTAAGAAAAAAAAATGTCATGAAGAACCTAGGGGTAAGACAGGAATAAAGACACAGACGTACTGGAGAACGGACTTGAGGATATGGGGAGGGGGAAGGGTGAGCTGTGACAAAGCGAGAGAGAGGCATGGACATATATACACTACCAAACGTAAGGTAGATAGCTAGTGGGAAGCAGCCGCATAGCACAGGGACATCAGCTCAGTGGTTTGTGACCACCTAGAGGGGTGGGATAGGGAGGGTGGGAGGGAGGGATACGCAAGAGGGAAGAGATATGGGAACATATGTATATGTATAACTGATTCACTTTGTTATAAAGCAGAAACTAACACACCATTGTAAAGCAATTATACCCCAATAAAGATGTTAAAAAAAAAAAGAAAGAAAACACATGTCCATTATTGCTCCCCGCCAGGAGTCGGGGGCTCCAACCCAGCCAGGGGCCACCCCAGGACTCAGCACCCACATTCCTGGGGATGGACCTGGAGCAAGAGACTCCTTCAAGCCCTTCAAGACAAACCCCTCCTTCCTGCCCGGCCTCACGGCTCACGGCTCTCCATCCGCAGCATCACCTCCAGTGGGACTGGTGCAGGTACCCAGCCATCACACCATCCTGTGCTGCAGGGAAGTATTGTAATACAAGCAGAGTGAGAATTCTGGGACTGGTCCTTCTAAGGTCTTTTCCCCTGGCTAACTCACCCTCTCTCCTTCCGTTTCCAGCCTGTCGCTTCCTCCGGGATGCCAACTCCGCCTGCAGAGGTTGCTCCCACTTCCCGGGGTTCCTGCTCTCCAGCAGTTATTGCACTGGGGTTGGGTTACCTGTTTATTGTTTCCCCTCATAGACCAGGAGGTCCTTGAGGCCAGAGTCTGTGTCTTGTTCACCACTGAATCCTCAGTACCTAACAAAATATTTAGCATCTAGTTGGTGCTTAATAACTGTTGGTTGAATAAGTGACTAAAAACAGGGATGCTGTTGAGATTCAGAAGAGGGACCAGAATTCTCTTTACAAAAGAAAAAGAGAGAAACGAACAAGCATTTATTGACCTACCGCCTGTGAACCTTCACAACCACCTTATGAAGAGGTTATTATAAATCCTTTTACAAGTAAAAAATCTGCGTTTCAGAAAGGTTTAAACTATTTGTTCAAGGCTATAAGCCAAACAGGGGTCACCAAAGTCTTTCTGTAAAGTCCCAGTTCATGGTCATTTTAGGTTCATGGGTCACACAGTCTCTGTGGCAACTACTGGACTCTACAATGACAGCACAAAAACTACAACATGTAAACAAACGGGACTGTGTCCCAATCAAATTTTATTTACATAGCAGGCAACAGGCAAGATTGATAAACCCCTGAGGTAGGCACTGATCCAAGGAAGATCTGAACCCATGTTTGTCCATTACATACTCAAACGTTTCAGACAGAAAGTTGGAGAAAGAGGAGTAGTACAAATGGTGAAGGTCCAGGAAGAGGTGTTTGCTTTGGAAAAGGCCAGAGCAAACTGAGCAGGTCGAGCAAATCTGATCATGGAAGCTCATGTGATTTAGTCCCCAAGTAGGTCCTTATCGAGCACCTACTGCTTGCTAAGCTTTCGCTAAGTACTCAGGGGACCCAAGCATGAATAAGACTGATCCCTGGCCTCTCCTAGCCTGCAGAGTAGTAAATGAAGCGATATGTATGCCCTTTCCTCCAGTCATTCAATATTGAGCACCTACTGTGTGCCGGGAGTGAGACAATAACAGTGGACAAATCGAGGCTTGGTCCCCTGCTTTTAGGCAGGTTAAAGCCCAGCTGCAGAAAGAACATGAAATAATAACCACACAGATAAATATTTAATTACAAATTGGGACAAATGCCACGAAGGGAAAGAACATGATGCTATAAGAGAGAATAACCAGAGAAAATACATTTAGGTTGAAGGGCAGGGGGATGGTCAGGGAAGAATTCTCTGGAGAAATGGTAAATGCCCCAAAACTGAGACAGCAAACAGTAGAGGCAGTTCAGAGGAGGGGTTAGGAGAGGCTTCTGGAAGGCCGTGACATTTGAACTCTGCTTGGAAGGATGAGTGGGACTTGGTGGTGCAGGAGCCAGACCGCCATGGACAGCTGTGTAGACTGTACATAGCACAAGTCCCAGGGATACCGTCACATAGACAGGGTGGGAGGGGCACCCTCTACTGTTGTGCGGTTGTACAACTGTATGCAGCAACCTGTGCTGGGGTAAGGAGACAAAGGATTCCTGTGGGAGGGAACAGGGAGCAAGGTGATGGCTGGGAGCCCTTAATTTCACGAGGACCATGGCCCTGGCTTGAACACTTCATGTTCTATCTTCTGTCTCCCCTTCTCTTCATTGGGCTGCAATGTGGGCCTGGTGGGGTGTTCTCAGGTCTCCTCAGCAGCTATGATGGATGTCTTCTCCTTGCCTGTATCGATTTCCCCAGTGAGGCCCTTGTCTGCTTCCTCATCAACCCTCCTTCTGCCTGCAGTGTGTTAAGTAGGTACTCAGCCCCACACTTATTACTCCTGTTTAATGAGCTGGCGGCAAAAACTTGCTGATATAAAATTCATATTTATTTAATTTGATTGCCCCCGAGCCTGCTCCTGCACGTCTAACCTGCTTGTCCTAGTGGCGGGGACAACTCTGGATTATTGTGTTACAGTTTTATTGATGGGCAGTCTATCTGCTCATTTCTTTGGACAAGAAGTCACACCTCCCTCACCACCACCGATCTCTGTTGGTTGGATACCGGAGGGGTTTCCGCCTAGCCACACTCTAAGCTGAGCATGGGAGAGTTAAGGCGGGGGTTTAATTCATATGCCTGCCAGGACCCGGCGGGTATTGGGCTGGGGGGCAGGAGAGGATGAGGAAGCACCATCTAAAAGGGATGGCCCAACTCAGCCCCCATCCCTTGTTGCCACGTGCAGAATGGGATCCCAGTGTGAGCAGATCTGCAGTGTTCCAGGAACTTGGGAAACGGGGATTTGTGTGTGTGTGTGAAATCTCTCAATTTTAAATACCTGCAATTAATCTTTAATAATGTTTTTAACACTGAGAAAGCCAAACAAATTACATCTAGAGGTCAAATCCAACTCTTAGGCCACCAGTCTGCAATTTCAAAGCAAGGAGAAGCTGAGAGTCTGAAATGAGACAACTTCTCCTGGTGGAAACCACAGATCCTTTTGCAAGGCAGTAGGACTTAGTAGTTAAGAATACAGGCTTTTGTCAGACAGACCTGAGTTCAATGCAAGATCCACCATGTGACCTGCTTTGACCAATGAAAGGTGAGCACAGGGGGGTGTATCACCTTGAGGCAGAAACTGTAAGAACCAATGCCCTATTTGCTATATGCCCTTTCCTATACTGTGACTACATGCCCAGATTGGAACCTCCATCATCCTGGGTCCCTCAGTAACTGTGAGGAACAGATTCCCCTGCTGAACCTGAGCACACACATGGCATGAGTGGACTAAGTTCTTAACTGGAAAAAAATAGTAAGTTCTTAGGGCGCCACTGAGTATTTGGGGGTTTTTGTCACTGTAGCAAAACCTACCTTATCCTGACTGGCATGTACTTCATAAAGTCATTATAAGAGTTAAATTAATTAACAAATAAATACATGTAGAACAGTACCTAGAACATGGTAAGCCCTTGTATTAATCAGCTTTGTGAGATCTCAGATAACCCCCAAATTTCAGTGGCTTACAACCACAAAAGTTTACTTCTCAGTCTCATGAGGAAGGGCAGCCCTATCTGGAATAAGCCCTTAGAAGGCCATCCCTGTGGCAGAAGGAAAAGAACAAGAGAGTTGGCAGAAACAGGGAGCAGCCCTAAAGCATCAGACGCCCATTACATCCACCCACATGCCATCAGTCAAAGCAAGTCACGTGGCCAAGCCCAGTGTCAGTGGGGCAGGAATATTGTTCCAATGGAAGGAGCAAGTAATAGGGAAAACATATAAAATCTAACACAGCCCTCAGTAAAAGTTAGCTGTTAAGCTTTCCAAATGTGGCAGAAGGGGCCAGCAAGGAGAGGTTGGGCTCTTAGGGGCAAAGATATATGGAAGGATGGTGAGGATGGCTTGGGGTCTATCCCCACCTGGTCCCTTGGAGATAAGCAGTCAAAAAATCCAGTTTCGAAGGGGGTCTCGGATACAGAGACCCAAACACAATTTTATGTCCACAAAATTAAATATGATCCAGAGCGCTGAGAAAGACCTTCTCCCTGCATTGTGACCAGGACACAGGAAGAACAGACTCAGAGGCCATGCTATTGCAGCACCTCAGGGATTTTTCGGGGGGGGGAGGTTGGGCAACACCTCCATGACCGGAGGCTGGCATTCTTAGAGGTACCAGCACAGCAGCCACAGTGAATGTCCCCTCCTCTCGTGCCCTGTCAGACAGCCAAGATGAGCCAGAGGACACAGGGAGGCAAGCGAGAGGACAGGTCAGGGTCATGTGAGATACCCCTGGGACTGCAGGAATGATGGGAAGACCCGGGAAAAGGCCCACGGCAATTCTGTGCTAAACAGGTAAAGCCGTGAGCCAGCAAAAGCCACTGTCTCAGTAAATAAGGTTCCATTGGTCCCCAAAGTCTGCTGAGCCCTGTAAAATCAGGTCACTAGGAAAACTATACATTGGTATGGATAAAATACACACAAATGAAAAAAATCATCTCTACGCAGAAAAATGCAGAAAACACCACTTGATGCTTGCAGGCTTTTTCTTACCTTGGTGGGCTTGAGTAAGGGGGCACACTGCAAAGGTAAGGCCAGGGTGGCAGCTGTGACTGCTGGCCGGGGTCAGATGGGATGGGTGAGAAGGTGACTTTTCCCCATGGGAGCCCCCTGAAAACAGCCATAGCAAGGAGATGAGTAACTATGATTTGGAGATGAGGGTTAACATCAACATTATTCAATAACAATTATTAAAACCATTCTAAAAGCTTGTTATTAGGTTGAACCATATGAAATATCTGATATCTGAACAGTTCTAAGCTATCAGAATGGCAGTCTCATATGGTTCAACCTAATATATGCCAGGCATTGTACTAAGAAGTTAGCATGTATCATCTCATTTAATACTCATTCCAGCTCTCTGAGGGGGTCCCATTATTATCTCCATTTTAGAGGAGGAAACTAAGACCAGTGAAGTTAAATTATTTACCCAAGGTAAAACATTGCAGACCTAAGACATAAACCCAGGGGGTCTTAATCTAGGAACAAGGGCCTTAGCCACTGGCTACTCAAAGTGAAGTCCAAGAACCAGAAACAGCAGTACCTCCTGGGGATTTGTTTAAAAGGCACAGTCTCGTTTGCATGCCCGCGTTCATAGCAGCATTATCCATAAGAGCCGAAAGATGGGAAGAACCCAAAAGTCTATCAACAGATGAATGGGTGAACAAATGTGGTATACAAGGGAATATTATTCGGCCTTTAACAGGAAGGAAATTTTGATACATGCTACGATCTCAGTGAACCTTGAAAACATTATGCCAAGTATGTCAGTCGGACACAAAAGTACAAATGCTGCAGTCCACTTATATGAGCACCTAGAGTTGTCAAATTCATAGAGACAGGAGTAGAATGGTGGCTTCCAGGGCCTGGGGGAGGCGGATGGGGAGTAGTGTGATGAGTGCAGAGTGTCAGTTTGGGATGAGGAAAAAGTTCTGGAGACGACTGGTGGCGACAGTTGCACAACAGTATGAAGGTACTTAATGCCCCTGAACTGTACGCTTAAAAATGGTAAATTTGGGCTTCCCTGGTGGCGCAGTGGTTGAGAGTCCTCCTGCTGATGCAGGGGACACGGGTTCGTGCCCCAGTCCAGGAGGATCCCACATGCCACGGAGCGGCTGGGCCCATGAGCCATGGCTGCTGAGCCTGCGCGTCTGGAGCCTGTGCTTCGCAACGGGAGAGGCCACAACAGTGAGAGGCCCGCGTACCACAAAAAGAAAAAAAAAAGGATAAATTTTATGTTGTGTGTCTTTTACCACAATAAAAATAATAATTATTATTATCCCTCCAAAAATGCAGTTTGGGGCCACATCCAAGACTAGCCCAGGCCCTGCCCTTTTTTTTTAAATATAAATTTATTTATTTTATTTATTTATTTTTGGCTACTTTGGGTCTTCACTGCTGTGCACAGACTTTCTCTAGTTGGGGCGAACGGGGGCTACTCTTTGTTGCAGCAGGCGGGCTTTTCATTGCGGTAGCTTCTCTTGTTGTAGAGCACGGGCTCTAGGCAAGCGGGCTTCAGCAGTTGTGGCACGTGGGCTCAGTAGTTGTGGCTCGCGGGCTCTAGAGCATAGGCTCAGTAGTTGTGGCACACGGGTTTAGTTGCTCCACGGCATGTGGGATCTTCCCAGACCAGGGCTCGAACCCGTGTCCTCTGCATTGGCAGGCAGATTCTTAGCCACTGTGCCACCAGGGAAATCCCAGGCCCTGCCTTTTTAACAAGATCCCCAGGTACACGTGTGCACATTAAAGTCTGAGAAGCACAGCCACCAGACGCAAAGAAGCACTTACAGGGACGGCTGTAAACAGGGTAAAGTACAGTGTCGACCTAAATGCAGAAAATAAGTGGGAAGAGCTCTGAGCACTGCTTCCCCCTCCGTAGGCCCCCACCCACCCTCAGGATGTGATTTCTGTCCAGCAGCCTCCCAGTCCTGCCCAGCACCAGGGAAGGTGCTTGTGACTAGTGGGGTCCTGGCATGCTGGCTGTCAGCCGGGACAACAGAGCTCACCTCCCCACCATGTTTAGCTTGGCTGTTTTGAGCCCCTTGGTGGCCAGTAGGAATCACTGTGGTGCCTCAGAGCTCCGCTACAGATGCAATTAATTCCTCCAGAGCAGGGGGAGCTGGGCGGGCAGGGAGCAGTCACAGGGATGGTGGAGCAAACTATTTTGGCAACAGCTGTTCCATTTGGGGAACTAATGAGACTCAAGGAAATACCTGCTGAGGGATGCCAGATACTTGTTTGCTCCTGGAGCTGATACAGCCTTGGCCAAATTGGACAGTGATGCAAAAGTGTCCATCATTTTTTGTTCCTTTTGTGGCTCCGTTTTGCGTTTCAGAAAGAGCAGGATTAAAACCATATCTGGGGCTTCCCTGGTGGCGCAGTGGTTGAGAGTCTGCCTGCCGATGCAGGGGACAAGGGTTCGTGCCCCGGTCCGGGAAGATCCCACATGCCGCGGAGCGGCTTGGCCCGTGCGCCATGGCCGCTGAGCCTGAGCGTCCGGAGCCTGTGCTCCGCAACGGGAGAGGCCACAACAGTGAGAGGCCCGCACACCGGAAAAAAAACCAAAACAAAACAAAAAAAAAACAAACCATATCTGTCCCCAGGCTACCCCTCAGTTCTACAAAGACTCAGGAAAGACATGCACTTTGGGAACACAATGTTGGGGGAACACAATGTTGGGTGTTCCTAGGGTCATTTGTCGGGACCCCATACCGACTCACTCACCACGAAGCCCTGACTCCACCACCCCCTTCAAACTGTGTGTGTCTGTGCTGCCTTTTGTAGCCAATGTATCTCTCTTGGCTCCAAGAGATAGCCAAGAGCTGGTATAACATTTAAAAGTCACAAGCCCAGGGGAGCAAAAGTATAATCTTTCTTATTTCCTTATAACTGGATTTTATCATTTTCCAGAGTCCCCACTCTATCTGGCTGCAGTAAACCTAATCCTGTTCACTTGAGGATAAACTTGGACAATTCAGGAAGAACTCAGCAAATTCAAGGTTTCATTGGTTATTTCATGGTCTGTTCCCTTCTGCCTTCTCCTTCCAGTCGCATCTAATTTCTGAGCGGCTTACATAGCATCATGGCGTTGGTGGGGTAACTCTCTGGCCCTCTGGTATCCACTAAGGAGTACCTTGTCTTGTCTGGTCTTTAATCAGCATCCTTACTCCTTGTTGACACCACAGGGGCTTCTTAATGTTCCTGGTATCCAGTCAGTGAGGGCCATTCCCCCTCACTCCCACTGCAAGGCTCTCAGTGCCTTAACCATGCCGACCTTGGATGACCTTGGGTACACAGAGTGTGTTCTGTGCTCCCTGGGAGATGCTGGGGACGTTAAGGACTCAATGAGCCCGCCCCTAACCAGTCTGCTCAGACAACACTCACAGCCACATCTTAGGCACCATTCCAAGCCAGGCTGCATAGGAGCTTCTCTATGAGACTGAATAGATGAGGCTCAGCTCCCCTAAACCTACGTAGAATTTGTTCAACATCCTCCCCGTTGAGGCTCAGTGTGGGAGGAGACAAGGGACAAGGTCCCTTCTCTAAAATACTTGTGGCTGATTGGCTTTCCCAAAGAGTGGGCCAGCAATGGTCTCTCAACCCACATCTCTACTTACAGTGTGACCTTGACAATCCATCCACTGAGCAGTGGATCTGCATCCCTTTCCCTTGAAGCTGAGCAGAACTTTATGACGGCCTCAGCCAATAGTGTAAGGGTAAGAGAGACCTCATGTGACTTCCAAGATCAGATCATCTAAATGCTATGCATTTCCACTTTCTTCTCTTGGGACACTTTGCTCTTGGAACCCAGACCCCATTCTGTGAAAAGTCTAAGCATCCCAAGAAGGGGTTCATGGAGAGGAACCAGATCCATGGACGTGGTCCCGGCCCCAGATGAGCTTCCGACCAACAGCCGGCACCAACCTGCCAGCCATATGCATGAACCATCTTGCAAATGGATCCTGCTAACCACCCTCAACCTTCCCCACCCACGCCATATCAGCTGAGGAGCTTCCACACCAGACTTGCAGAATTCTGACAAAATAGATGAGTACTATTGCTTTAAGCCACTATGTTTTGGGTTGACTTGCTATGCAACAATAAATAACTGATTCCATACTTATCAGCACCTATTTTTTTTTCTCTTTGTTTCTCTCTCTTCCCAGGGAGATTTTTTATCACTTCTGTAGTGATAAAACTGATTCTTCATTTACCCTTTCCAATTGTTTTAATATGGCGTAAACCTTACACCTCAAGCTCTTCAGGATTCAGGCTTTTGAAACTGTAAAAAACCTAGCTCTTTCAAACCAAGCCTTGGCCTTCAAAATCATTGTCACATGCCAGGAGTTTCGAAAGCCTGTTTGGAAACTCAAAACCTAAGCATTGTCTTTTTTTTTCTTCCTCTGTGCATTCCTGCTGTTATGGCCTTTCCCTGAGGGTGATAAGGATGGAATGAGGTGGGAAGGACAGGGATATAAGGAATTTCCAGGAGGGGTGGAAAGCACAGAATAGCATTTTATCATATTTTCGTGCCATTTTTACCAAAGCAGAGGCAAATCTTCAGCATGCAACATTATCCCATTCCTTTGTTCTCCTTAAATTAACTTAAATCCAACCCTGGGTCCCCATCCTATTGTACTGGTAGGAAAGTTGACCTCAGTCATTCTCAGAACACCTTTCCTGAGCACTACAGCCCACTAACCCTGGGGGTCATACAAAAATCCCGAGGTCTCACTCAGCCCAAACTCTTCAGGTATTATGCGCTAGTTTTTTGGCCTATGTTATCACTGCCGGCACATACATTGTCCAAGCTAGTCAGCACGGATTTTTGTGAAGGGCTAGATAATAAAGACTTCTGACCTTTCAGACCACACAGCCTCTGTTGCAACTACTCAGCTCTGACGCTATGCTGCAAAGGGAGCCATAGGCTGTATAAATGTATGGTCACGGCTGTGCCCCAATAAAACTTTATTTACAGAAAACAGGCAGCAAGCCATAGTTTGCTGACTCTGGGTCTAAACCAGTGTAAGTCCCTTGAATTCCTGTGTTTCTCGGATTCTGGCCGAGAGAGGGGCATAGAAATCTTTGCCAGAGCTGGAATCCCAGACACTTAGGGTTCAGAATCCCAGGTGAATTGTACATCTGTGAGGTGTTGCTTCTGAGCGAGGTGGAAGTAACAACTGTATGGTTTTGTCCAGAGAAACAGAACGAGTAGGACATACAGAGACACACAGAAAGAGATTTATTATGAGAGATTGGCTTACACAATTATGGAGGCTGAGAAGGCCCATGATTTGCCGTCTGCAAGCTGGAGGCCCAGGAAAGCTGGTGGTGCAGTTCCAGTCCAAAGCCAAAGGCCTGAGACCCAAGACTGCTGATGTCCAAGGGCAGGAGAAGATGGACGTATCAGCCCAAGTAGAGAGCAAATTCACCCTTCCTCCACCTCTTTGTCCCCTACAGGCCCTCAGTTGATTGGGAGATGCACCTCCACAGAGGTGAAGGCCACCTTCTGAACTCAAGCCACAAAGTCAGAGGCTAATCTCTTCTCAGAAACACCCTTACAGACACACCCAGCAATATCGTTTGACCAGCTCTCTGGGCCTACTAGACCAGTCAAGCTGACACACATACATCACACCAACTCATCAAGTGACCGGCCAACCTTCAGCCTTCCCAGACCCCAGGAGCAAGTCCTTTCTCTAACCTTTGCCCTCCAGTGCCCTCCCTCCTCCCCCCTCATCTCTTCAGTGAGTTTAGGCATTTTACAAACGACAGGAAGAACCACTGACTTTAAACAGGTTCTTCTTTTAATCCTGTCCACACCTCCAAGGGTTAGAAATGCATGTCTAGCAAACCACTTGAAACAGCAAAAGAGAAAAACATAACGGTACAATGAACACAAATTAACACACCATGCATTGTCAAATAGTGTGTTACACTTACCTGTTTACTTGACTTTCACACACACTATGAGATCCTAGAGGGCAGAGACCAAATCTCACTCAACGCTGTCCTTCAGCTCAGCCCCAGCACATCATAAGTGCTCCATACATAGTTTTTGAATTAAATAAAGTATTCATACATCCTGCAGAAATATGTGGTGGTTGAGTCCCAGAATCCTTCTCTGTAGCTTATTTAACAGTGAAGTAGCTGAAGTCCTCCCTATTTGCAATCTCTAAAATTGTATAAAGCAATTCTGGTGAGCGCTGTTAATTAAAACATTAAATAAGAGGGCTTCCCTGGTGGCGCAGTGGTTGAGAGTCCGCCTGCCGATGCAGGGGACAGGGGTTTGTGCCCCGGTCCAGGAGGATCCCACATGCCGCGGAGCGGCTGGGCCTGTGAGCAATGGCTGCTGAGCCTGCGTGAACGGAGCCTGTGCTCCACAACGGCAGAGGCCACAACAGTGAGAGGCGCCCGCGTACCACAAAAAAAAAAAAATATATATATATATATATTAAATAAGAGAGTGTTAGGTTAGAGGCAGATGCCCTGCACGCAGTGTTAGGTAGCTAGTCAGACATGAGCGGGTCCCCACCCCGCCCTGGACACGGTCATCCTTCCCTCCCACACCTGGACACTGGTGATCAGAACACTCCCAGAGATCTTTTCTCCTGCGGTCAAGGACCACCGCTAGGTTTCCAGCCATATCATGACCAAGTGAGATAAAATTGCCCGCACAGGTTGGCGCAGGTTCACCAAGACCTAAAAGGTAACTCAAAGTAACCCAGGGTTTATTATGCAGTATTTAATTTAATAAATTAGCATTGCAGTTTTTGCCCCACCTCCCACCCCCCCCATGGGTTTCACTTGGGTACTTATGGGTAAAGTGCCTGCACACTAGGAGAAAAGTTATATAACCTAAAGCTGTCAATCAACTTGTCAGTCAAATGACACAGGGAGGGACCACTACTACTCTAAAAAAACCAACCCTTACCAAATGTAAAATAGATAGCCAGTGGGAAGCAGCTGCATAGCACAGGGAGATCAGCTCGGTGCTTGTGACCACCTAGAGGGGTGGGATAGGGAGGGTGGGAGGGAGACGCAAGAGGGAGGAGATATGGGGATATATGTATACTTATAGCTGATTCACTGTGTTGTACAACAGAAACTAACAACATTGTAAGGCAATTATACTCCAATAACGGTATAAAAAAATTTTTTTTAATAAATAAATAACCCAACCCTACCCCCATTTCAGGCTGCTTCTGGTTTCCAGACAGCCCACTCTCATCCTTTCTCGTGAGCATACTTTCACTCTGCTTAGTAAAACTCTTGCTACTTAAAACTGCTCTATGTCTCTCGACTGAATTCTTTCTCTTTGAGAGGACCAGAACCGTGGGATCGCCATTCTGCTGGTGACAACAGTAGGATGTGCATCATTGAGGAGGGTGAAAAGCAGGTTTAATTCACAAGATGACAGAGAAATCAAGGGAGGCATTCGTGTAGATCCTGAACTCAACCCTGGGCCCTTTCAATGGCTTTTGAGGTTGACAACGTGGCTCTCCGTGATGTTGCTACTGTCAGTGAAACACTAGATTTTTCATCGAACTCAGAGAAGCAGAGTGTGGAATGGAGGGTGGGAGAGATGCGAGATGCTGGTCAAAGGTGAAAGCCTTCAGTGACAAGATGAATAAGCTCTGGGGATCTCAGGTGCAGCGTAATGACTGTCATGAGTAATACCGTGTTGTGTGCTTGAAGTTTGCTAAGAGAGTAAATCTTAAGCATTCTCACAATCAAAAAAGAAAAAAAACTAACTAAAGTTTTTCCTTCACCCTAATACAGACATATCACCCAAAAAGCTCTACCATTTTAGCAAGTCTGTTTAAGTAAGACCTTTTGAGGCTGTCAAGTGAAAGGAAGAGAGTAAAAGGAAAGAAAGGAAGAGATTTTTCTAAAGCAGAAGAGTGTGGTGGTTATTTTTCTAGAAAATAACTAGAGAAAGTCTAACAAAGGAGTACTTGTGTGGTGTGTGCACCAAGGAAATTCCTGTAATAGAACTGAGATCTGTGTTCAAAGGCAGAGGGCAAGATTGTACAAAAATCCCCTTGTAGAAGAAAAGAAAAGCTTGTAAGACAAAAGTGTCAGACAATCCCAGGGTGGCCACTAGTAAGTGCTGTGGATAATACAGCTTGGGTGCTGTCCAGAGTTTTGTTGGGAGCCAAGGGAACATTATGGTCAGCGTTGGAAATCGTCCAGCCACCCGTGTATCACATCTCCAGTGTCGCCTGGTATACCGTCTTGTCTCACTGAATGGCTCAGGCTAGATGCATTCTGTGTCCAGTGGTGGCCCTAGGCAGGAAGCCCATGACAGTCTCCAACACTGAAGAACAGTCTTAAGGTCAGCCCTTTATTATTATTACCTGCTTTTCACTCTGTGTCCACACTGCCCTCTCTCTGTTCTTTGATTAGGCCAAGTTAGTTCCCTCTGCCTGGAAGGCTCTTGCCCAGATCAATCCATGGCTGGCTTCTCTTCATTCAGCCTGAGCTCAAATGTGATCTGACCATCTTGTCTATGGTCATTTCTTTAGTCACTCTCTATCCCATTATCATGCTTTGGTTTCTTCATAATACTTACCAGCATCAGGAAATATCTCCTTTATTTACTTGATTATTTGTTTATCATCTGACTCCAAGAGAGTGAGCTCCAAGAGGACAAGGCCCTTTTCTGTCTTGTTCAATGCCATATCCCTGGATACAGCCCTTAGAGCAATTTTTGGCCCTGAAAAATGATTTGTTGATGGTGAATGGATGAATGGGGGCTGAAGGGTCCAAAGGACTAACCGACTTAGCTACCAGGAGCATCTGGAAGCAGCAGAATCAAAATCTCCTATTCATCCAGTGAACATATAATCGGCAGGCAGATACTAGAAAAAGTCACCTTATGCAGGGCACCATTGGGCCATGAATCAGGCTTGGTCCTGGATGTTACTTGACTCCCATAAGACATACTTCTGGCCTGATAAAATTTCCTATGGCTCTGCTGGCCACTGGCCTCGTATTAACTTAGTACCTTGCCCCGAGGACCCTGGAGGACCCACTGGGAGACAGTGTCCTTGGGAATGGGGACTGATCTGGTAACCAACGATCACGACCAAGCTGAGTCCTTGGTACCTTCCGTCTGAGTTACTAGGCAATTCTAATCACTGCATCTCTACCCTTGGCTTTCATGAGACATAAGTCAGTGGCCCGAATCCACCACTTTCTCTGACTCTTCTGAATATATTCATCACATTGATGTGTGTCAAACCTTTCAGCATCACTCAGTTAGGAAGGAGAGAAGACAAGAAATTGGATGATGGGGATGAGGGGTAGCAGTAACTCAAGGACAGATGAAATTACAGTTGCTGTCCAGAGTTCTTTCTCCTGCTCCAGAAAAGGTCTACCAGCTCATCCTGCCAAGCTCTGTCTTTGTGCCACCTGGGCACAAACACCTTTCCAGGAACAGGACTGAAGTGGAGGGACCAGAGGGGACAAGAAAGAGAGAGACCCTCCTGCAATGGAGGTCCGGGGAATACACTACTCTTTGACCTTCTGCCCTTTGGATGACCTCTACTGCTGTGATCTGTGAGCTGGGTGGAAGGAGTGTTAGCTGCTCAGTCCCTTCTCTTCTTTCAGACACAATGACCTCATCATTTAAGAAATCACGCCTCCCCCTGAAACTCATTCCCTTCCTGAGAACCTAAAGCCTGGAACTCTAAATTTTCTTACAGCACACCCCATTAATAAAATATTTTCAAGCATGCACCCCCAGTATACATACATGTATATGTAGATTATATGTATGTCCTATTATATGGAAATGTGGGATGATTCTAAAACATCCATGGTGGGGGGGAGTGGGCAGATTTTCAAAGGATGGAATGAAAAATAACTAGAAAAAGTCTAATTTTTCTCCCCACACCCCATGAGATGTGTCAGTTTAGAAGTCCATTGCCCTAAACAATGAAGGCCCCCTAAAGAAAATCTGAATATGTCACTGTCATTTATGCAAAACAATATTCCTCAAGGGGATTCTGAACTACCTAACCCCCAATAAATAGCCTATGCAAATCGGCAGCCTCTTAAATCTCTTATGCAAACTAATGTATTCTTAGCAACAGCAATCGCCTAGGTGTGGTCTGTGAACCGGCAGCAGGGACACCTGGGAGCACAGGAGAAATGCAGAATCTCAGGCCCTATTCTACACCTGCTGACTCTGCACGTAAGATACCAAGACGAGTCTTGACGAGGACTGACCTAAAACATTGTTCCTCAAATTTCCCTGATTATAAGAATCACCAGTAATGTGTGAACAAATTTACATCTTTCAGTCCCACTCCAGACCTCCCGAACCAGAACCCTCGGTGCAGGGCCTGGGAATATGTATTTTTTATAAGAGCCAGCTAATTCTCAGATCAGAACTGCTGCTTTAAGGGGGTTCTAGCTATGGGAGAGCCCCTTCCTCTTTCAGAATGAAGAGTCTAAAGGGGCAGGTGCTCAAGAGAAGGCAAGTATCAAGCCAGGCAGGTAACAACCATCCTCTGACCTGTGCACACACCTAGCAAACCTCAAGGTTACAGGGCGGGAAAGGATGACAGGCAGGAACACCATCTAACCTGGGCATTTGCCATCGGTAGGTGGAGGCTCACTTCAATGATTACCTTCACTTGCCAAGGGGGGAAAATGTTTTCTTTCCATGATCATTGATTAATAGAATGGATATGGTATGAGTTTTATGTAAAGAATCTGTCCTATCTTAAATGGAATGAAATCACAAACTGGGGCTTGAAAGGAAGATGGAATAAATTATTCACAAGGGAAGCTTCAACTTGAGAAGTTTGAGCTGGGGTCTGCCATTCACAGAGCCTGACTGGTGAGCGTGTGCTGCTTGTTCATTCTAATTGGATGCATCCAGCCTCCCCCGGAAACACTGTTGTGTAGATCAACATCATTTAAGTGGGTAAAGTGAAATCCAAGTAAGCCACTGTCTGACATAGTGATCAGCTGCTGCTGCCCCAAAGAACTTCAAGATTCCCAACGAGTGAGCTGTGGAGTTATGGGGAAGGTTTCCTCTGAAGAATTTTGTTGCCTGGTTTATTGCCTCAATTCTACGGTGCAGCAGCATCTCCATTTCACAGAAAAGAAAAAATGAGGACAGGTTCACCACCCAATCATAATAGCTACCATTTTTTGAGGGCCTACTATGTGCTACTATGTGTTGCCTGAAGATACTATTATTACCATGATCACCCTGTCTTAACCTCTGATGCTCAGAGAGGTGCCCAAATTCATGCAGCCAGTAAGCAGCCAGAACTGGAATTCATACTTGCTGATTCCAAAGTTTGGGTTTTTAACCCCTGTGTTATGCTGCCTCCTTTTCCTAAAAGTCACACAAATGGAGATGCCAGGTGCTGTCTTCATGTGATGATAGATATCTGGAAGCCCTCCTTCCATGAACAAAGATATACTGAGTGTTTACTAAGTGCTGTGTACATGCCAATTGCCGGGTACCTATAACCTCCTCCCTCAAATATTCACAGCATTCACAGATACACAAGCACGTAAGTATATTACATGTGTAGGCACATACGTATAAATTAAATGAGGTACAAAGAAGAAAGCTGACAACTCTGGAGTGGAGAGACTGGGACAGCTTCATGGAGGAGACATGCCTGAAAGATGAGAAAGTGAGTGCGAGTTAGAGCACAGACTACATTTGGGACCAACATGCCAAAGTCTGAGCCTCACAAGCGTCCAAGAAACTCTTTTTGCTGCAATGTCTGGGTAGGAGGACCAGGACTGAGCATGGCAGATAAGCCCATTGTAGAGGGGATCTATTATTCTGTTTCCCCCAGAACTCTCTCTTCCGGTCACTCTTCCTTTCCCAGCTCTATCCATAACATTTCAACAAGAGCTACCAAGTGCTTCTTTGGCCTCAAGCCACAATCAATTGGTGGGATAGGAACTTGACCCAAGTTGTGTCATTCAGAAGCCAAGAGGCGGCCCCTCTCTAGTTGGTACAACTGTGATTTGAAAAAGTCAACACCTGTGATCGCCATGTTTTCCTGCCACACGGAGTAAACTTGTCCATCACGAGAGAGGGAAGCTAACACTTGCAGAGGAACCGAAACTGCAGAACAGTGGTCCTGCTTCCAATGGTTCATCAGGCCCATTGGATGGGCCTGTGAGGCAGCCCTTCCTATGGTTGTTCAACCCTTGCTTGGATTCCATGTGCCAAAATCCCCTATGGGCCTAGGCAACTTCCAGTTGGGTTTCTGTCACTTTCAACCAGAGCAAGGCATTCATGCTTCTAAGTTTCCAAAACATAATCAGTTAGTGCCAATTATGGCTTCTCCTATTCCCTCTAGATTTGACTCCTTTCTGAAATATCTGGTGAGCACCTAGCATGTGTCAGTCCAAGTTATATCTAGGATGAGATGATTGAGATTTGCTCCAGAGCACTGAAATTTAGATATGAACTTCAGTGGATTAAGAGGGCCTTGAAAAATTGGGTGAAGTTCTCAAACTTTGCAAAATAAAATAATAATAATCTTTACAATCATGTTGTCAGTCAAACCTGAAGAGAAGGGTGTCATATCATGCCGTCACTTAATTTTGGTTGAGAAATAGGGGCAAAAAAAGGTGACTCACTTTTTGTTTATCCCAAGATTTAATGCAGAGTTGTTAGCAAAACTGAAATTATATTAAATACATCCAACCTAATACAAAATTTAGCTTTTCCAATTTTATAACTCTATCTTTCCATATTTTTCCTTCACTTTTTCCCTTCTGTCTACAGTGAAATTTTGGTCCCCTTTTAAAGGAGATGGACTTTCAGTAGGCTGACCCTAGTGTAAATTATCTTTGGATAACTAGGGCCTTGTGCAGTTGAAATAAGCAATTACTAGATGGTGCATGATGGGAACATTTTGTTCCACTTCCCAAGGATGAGAAATGACCAATTTCAGCCAGTACTAATGGATCCTGGGGTTCCAGAGTCCTTACCCTGATGGAACTCTCAGTCAAGCTGGAAGACTCAAATCCCTTCCAATCAAATCACAGCTTCTGTGGCCAAAGCTAGTGACAGAGGGAGAGATTCTCCAGGCCCACATTCATCCTCTCTCTGCCTTCCCCTACAAGTCCCCAGGCCCAAGCAGCTGCCCTCCTTGAGGAGGCATTTTTACCATAGATACCTTCCCCTAGAGCAGAGCCCTGCAAACTTTTTCTGTAAAGGGCCAGATAGTAAATATTTTAGGCTTTGTAGACCATATGGTCTCTGTTGCCACTGTTCAGCTCTGCTCTTGTAGCACAAACACAGTCATAGACAATATATAAACAAATGGGCTTGGCTGTGTGACAATAAAACTTTATTTACAAAGACATGCTGCAAGCTGGATTTGGCCCACAGGCCATAGTTTGCTGGCCCTTGCTCCAGGGCATTTGAGGGAAAGGGGTGGGCTGGTCTTAGGCCCGTTTATGACAGAGACACCCCTCCCCCTCCCCCTGCAGGCTGCGTTTCCCAGGCTCCTGAATCAGTTAGCAGCTGGCCAGGTTAGCAGGACATGGGACGGTGGGAGGAAGAACAAAGCCAGAAAATTTCCCTCTCCCTGTCCCCCAGATTCAGTCAGCCTCTCAGACAGATTCCCTGCCTTTTCCGAGGCTCCAGCCCCTACAAGACATATGTGCCATGGTTTCCAACTTCTTCTAGAAGACCCAGCCCTGGGCTCTGCCAACCCCATTCCCTCCCTTTTTCCTTCCAGCCTTCCTGCTTTGGGTTTCGTCACAGGCCTCCACTTGTCTCCCAAAGCTCTTCCTTCTTGTGTGTTACCAATCCCCTGTGTATATAAATTCCCTCAGTTTAAAAAACTTGGAGTAGTTTCTTTTCCTTTTTTTTTTTTTTTCCCTCTGATTGGACCTTTGCTGATCCAGGAGGCAATGATTATGCCCTTGCTCTCCAAAAGCAAAGAGTGCTGAGAAACATTGCTGGCTGGGCCCGAGCAGGCTTTAAGGATGCTATCCTTTCCTGGCTCTGTTGGAAGAAATGAGAGAGAAAGCGCTTTGCTTTGAGAGTGAACCTTTCAGCGGTGCTTGACCTGAGCTGATGGATGGTGTGCGGTGGAAAGCCGCACCGTTTGGCTACCGTGGAAGGGACAGAGGAGGGGGGTGAGGAGGGAAGGGGGGGACGGAGGAGGGAGTGCTGTCCATAGGAGGCTGCATGGTCTCCCCCCACGGCCAGGTTCTGTTCAACGCAAAAAATAGTAACTACCATAACGCTATGTGTCATGTGCTAAAATTTAAATGGTCATAAATACACTGAAAGCTAAGCACTTCACATACTTTCTTGGTGTTTCCCAAAACTTATTTATCAAAATTACCAATTCTCAGACCCCACTGCACTTTTATTGACTCAGAGATAAAGCCAAGAAGTTGCATTTTGAAAAACAGCAAAGTGACCAGCTGACCAAGGAAGCTGGGGACAAACTGTCATTTCATTTCACATGACATCATATTTGCGAAGCGCATACTCTGTTCCCCATTTTATAGATGGGGAAACTAAAATGCAGGGAGGAAAAGGGGATTCAGAAGGGCCCCGCGGCTAGGGAGTAACAGAGCTTGATTCAAACCCAGGTCTGTTTCATTCCAAAGCCCAGAGGACTCAGCCAGGTTCATCGGCAACTTCTGACCAGCTGCACGCTTTCTGCACGTCTCTGTCCTCACAAAAACCCTGTGGGGTGCGGGTTATCATCCTGGGAATAATAGGAGATGGAACGGGGGTTCCTGCCCTCACCCACCCTTCTTTTGGTCCCTACTTCTCACCTGTGTTCCTGCTTCTCTGCACTTTCAGGTCCACGCCCATCACCTAGTGGATCATGGCCCAGGGGCATTGTCGGAACCCCGCCCTCTCCTGTGTCCTGGGACAGGAGACTAAGGAAACACGAATGAGAGGATTGTAGGTGGGTGCTGAATCTCCCAATCTTCCCAAGCCCATGAAGGAAGTACAATCAGCCGTCTCATTTCACAGATGAGGAAGCAGAGGCACAAAGTTTTCAGTCACTTGCCCAAGGTCACACAGCTGGGATTGAAACCCAGACAGACCAGATGCCAAGCCCACGCTTAACACTAGGGTGTGATGCCCTGGGGGAGTGAGGCAGTGTCTGGCCAAGTGTTAGAGAACATCATTCTAAAATGAGCGAAACCAAGGTCAGCTTTCAAGCTCCCTCCATGTCTCTCTGTCTTTATGGTGGTTCCTGAGCCTTTCATAAAATCTCTCCTAAATATTCCAGCCTCATCTCAGCCACACTACTGGGGGTATAAGGAATAGGGTCTCCAAGGTAGAAACTCAAAAGAAAGGAAGATATACATCAACACAGACTTCCCGTGAATGTTCACGGAAGTACTATTCATAATGACCAAGAAGCGGAGGTGACGTAAATGCCTATCATGTAGTGAATTGTGGGAAAAAATAGATGAGCTACATACACACACTGGGAAACTACTCACGATGAAAAGGAATAAAACACTTATGCTACATGAAAGAAGCCAGATAAAAAAAAAAAAAAAGAAAGAAACACATAACTGTGTGATTTCATTTATCTAAAGTGACCAGAAAAGGCAGATCTATGAACACACACTAGTGATGGCTGGGGCTGGAGATGAGGATTAACTGGAAATGAGCAAAAATGATCTAAAACTGCACTTTGATGATGGTTATCAGTGCTGTATATTCGTTTAAAATCATTGAATTGGGCTTCCCTGGTGGCGCAGTGGTTGAGAGTCCGCCTGCCGATGCAGGGGACACGGGTTCGTGCCCCGGTCCGGGAGGATCCCACATGCCGCGGAGCGGCTGGGCCCGTGAGCCATGGCCGCTGAGCCTGCGCTTCTGTAGCCTGTGCTCCGCAACGGGAGAGGCCGCAACAGTGAGAGGCCCGCGTACCGCAAAAAAAAAAAAAAAAAAGTAAACTAGATTGGGTATGAGGTATGGTATATATGGGGGAAAACATAGTAAGGGATAGGGATAGGAAACATGGGGATATAATGGTAAATAATCAGTCAAGTCTTTGCTGAGAAGACAGCATTTCAGCAAGAGTAGAAGGAGGTGATGGCATGAGCCTGGTTAAAATCTAGGCACAAAGCCTTCTGAGCAGAGAGAACAGCAAGTGCAAAAGCCCTGAGGTGGGAGCAGGATTGGAGTGTTGAGGACCAGGAGGGAGGCTGGACTGAAGCGTGGAGAAGGTGACAAGTGATGACTCCAGGTGAGATGGGAGCTGCTACAGGCTTTTAAGGAGGGAGCAGGCATTGGATGAAGCCCCGTCACAGGGAACCCCTGAATTCTCCCACTCCACTCCGCCTCCTACTCCTGTCAGGAAGGGTGGCAGGGAAGGCTGGCTGAGGTCCAGACAGCCAGCTGGGCCCAGGCAGACAGGAGCGCATGCAGGACCAGGCACTTCCAGAGGTGGCCTGGGTTGCCTTGGCAACAGGGGCTTCCAAAAACCTCCCCAGGGACTTCCCAGGGCAGCAGCAGGCTGGGCTCATTTCTTGTAATCCAGCAGCATGAGGACATAAAGAAATCAATTTGTTAGCACAAACAGTCCTTCGTGCTCGCGCACTTACTCTCCTTAGAATTCAGTCTGGCACAGAGCTCCCCAGACTTCCGCATGGAGTGGATTCGTGAGCGTTAACTTGGTGGGAGTGGGCCGCCCTGAAGAGGACTGGACCGTCTCCCCAACACTCCATGCAATAGAGCCGAGGCTCTGTGGTGATGGCTCTGGGGTCAAATTCAGCCGTCACCTGCTAGCTGTGACCTCAGGCCAGTCACGTATCCTCTTTGAGCTCCACGCTCCTCTAGGTCCCGTGTTCGGGAGGATTGAAGAAGTTGCTGCGCATCTTGTGCCCAGCCCCTCCTCCCATGTAGGACCAAAGCCCCTGTGTGCCCAGACCCTGACCCCCCACATCTTCCTCGTGTCCTTCACATGTGTGCCCAGCTGTCACCTCCTGGTGAGGCTCTCCCCACACTCCACATTAAACTGCGACATCTGGAATATCCAAATGTCTTATCAATTGTAAAGAAGGGGCTAAGCTTCCTCAGTGACTAAGGAATTGCAAATTAAAACCGCGAGGCACACAGCCCCTTTGCCATCTACACAGTTTTCATTTTCTCCCCTCTCGTCCTCTCCTCAGCCCCTTGCAATCTTGCTGCAGGCTCTAAAGCAGCCCTTCATGAAGACCACCAGTGACCTCCAGGTCACCCAAGGTTACTGAGCCACATTTGAATCCAGTTTAGATCCTGCCTTTTCCATATCCTCACACACAGAATGAGAGACAGATTCTACAAATGCTTCACAAGGGATCTCTTCCCAAGGCCAAAGTGAAAGTCATGTGAAGGTCATAAGCAAACTCATTTGGGACCATCCAAGATTTTTCTCTGTTCATGCCCCCACCATACACACCCCGGCACGCACATGCACACCGACACACACACACACACCCTGCTCCCCAGCCCTCCTAGAAACCAAACATCTCTGGATGGGGAGACACCCCAGAAGTCCTCAAGCTGGGTTCGCTCTTGATCAGACACCTCCTGTGGAGCTTCACAGATCACCACTGTGCGGTCTGGTTGGATTTCCTCAGATAGCTGCCTGCCAGAGCTCACACACAACGAGACAGAGCACCACAGCCTTCCCAGCCAGCCTCCCCGGGGGCTCTCCTCACTGTGTTCCCCTTGAAACCCCACTCAGGTCTTCCCCCGAGGGTCTCATGTTAGATGAAACAGACCACATATTAGTCCCAGGAGCTGAAGTCATCTTTCATTCAGCAGTTATACCCAACTGACCCAGGATGGATACTGGAGCTCCAGAAATGGATGAGACACAGGCCTGTGTGCCTGAGTTTCTCTATATGGAAGTGGAGCCAATGACAGTGCCTGCTTCACCAAGTCCCGGTGAAAAAGATTAAATGAGATTTAGCACAATGCCTTGCACATAGTAGGTGTTCAATAAACTGAAGTTCTGGTGTATATCCTTAGAAGGGACAGGCTTACAACATTAATACATTCTCATAGGGTGTCAGCTGAAGCTAAAGGCACACGTGGGCAGCACAGCTGGCTCTGTGACTGTGGACCATGACCACTGCATCACCTACCAGGTTCAAATGCAATAATAGGTACCAAATGCCTCACACAGGGTTTGGCACTAGTCATCACTTTATTACTACTGCTATGACTTTTAACTAATATTTATTAAGCACAGTTGCCCAGCACTGTTCTAAGTACTTTATTAACACATCTAATCCTCAAACAACCCTATGAAATAAGTATTATTATGATTTATTTTATTTTTATTGTTATTATCATAATCTTCCCCATTTACAAATATGGAGATGAAAACACAAAGAGGTTAATTTCTGTATGTATCTGAGAGAGTTACACAACAGAGTTGGGGTTTGAACCCAGGCAGTCTGACTCCCAAACTCTCAGTCATAACCACGTGTTCTGCTGTTATTTTTACACACCCTGCCTACCTCATTAGGTTGGGCAAGGATCAAATGGTAAAATCCAAAATCACACGGACATTCAGTTGAAAAATGGAAAAATCAGTATTTAAGCAAAATTCATATTTTATCCAAAATTCACCTTGAAAATCCCTTATATCATCCATAAAACATGGTTCTAAGTATGACCGTACTACCTCACCCAGCCAGTTTTTCCTCCAGCATTGAAACAGAATGCTGATCCTTCAGTTAAACACCTAAGAAACACCTGGTTGGGGGTTGTTTGGCTGGGAGATATCTGGTCTAAGCCTGCACAGCTTAATTCCCACTGAATTGAAGGGGTGTGTGTTGCAGTTCTGTGTGTGGATTTGCTGCTCATGACAATACCGCCTAACCCTTACCTGCCTCTTACCGGGTGTCATGTCTCATTCTGTGTGTTTCGCCTGTGTGGATGCACTTAATCCCCCCGTCAGCCCCAGGAGGTAGGTACTGTTATTGTCATTCTCATCTTACAGATGGGGAAACTGAGGCACGGGGTTTCAAGCACTTGTCCGACATCATCCAACTGGATTTGACCCCAGACACTCTGGCTCCAGGGGACATGTGACAAGTCTTCTCTCCAAGGATCCCAAGGTGGAAAGTGATTATAACTCCCCTCCCCCACTTCTCGCCCCCAGCCAGCTTCCTCCCTGACCCAGTTGCCTCCAAAGAGCCTGTTGGTCTCTGCAAAGAAGCAGTCTTGTTGAATCTCCTCTGAAAGCTAATTCGGCCATTTACTCTCAATTTGTAGCAGATGCTGTCGTCTCTCAGATTTCAAAGAAGATGAATGCATGGGTCAAATTGAATTTAAAAATTTAATTGAATAAGACAGAACCAGACAGCTTGATGGAAGACTTTGATCCGATAAAGGGAGAGTAGAAATACGTGCTCCTAAGGCCGGGGTGTGATGGGGAGCTGTCTGGACCTTGTCTAGCCTCTCCTCATCTGCAGGAAAACCAGTTATGCCAATTAAGGGTGAGATTGCCCTGGGGTGGTGTAGGGAAGACTGTTCCAAGGCATTTACCAGATTACATGTCCCAAAACAGGCTGGCAGCTCTCCCACCTTCCCGTCCACCCCTGTCTCCAGACCAACCCAATTCTGAGCCCCTGCAAGTCAGGGACCTCGTCTCAGACATCACAAGACCCCTGTGTCCTGGCCGCTATAGGACCCTACAGAAGAGATATTAAGAAACAGAGAGAGAAAGATTAAACCAGCAGCCCATGGGGAGATCCCCAGCCTACAGACCTTTTTCACTATGCATAAAGGTTTGTTTACTTTTTTAATTAGGAGATTTCCCATTTTAAAATTCATATTTGCAGCTTCTCTTTAAACATTGCTACTCAAAGTGAGGCCCACGGACCAGAAGCATTGGCACCAAGTTGGAGCTTGTCAGAAATGCAGAATCTCAGGTCCCACCCCAGACATTCTCTACTGGAATTAATATGTTAATGTTAAGGTTTGAGAAAAACTTGCTTTAAAACAGTGGTTCTCACCCCTGGCTGCACATCAGACTCACCTGAAGAGCTTTTTAAAAATCCAGATACTCAGGTCACACTCCATCCCTTTCCTTCAGAATCTCTGGGGGTGGGCTTCCCTGGTGGCGCAGTGGTTGAGAGTCCGCCTGCTGATGCAGGGGACGCGGGTTCGTGCCCCGGTCCGGGAAGATCCTGCAGGCCGCGGAGCGGCTGGGCCCATGATCCATGGCCGCTGGGCCTGCGTGTCCGGAGCCTGTGCTCCGCAACGGGAGAGGCCACAACAGTGAGAGGCCTGCGTACCGCAAAAAAAAAAAAAAAAATCTCTGGGGGTGAGACCCAGGTATCGGCAGTTTTTAAAGCTCCCAGGTGATTCCAATGGGTGACCAAGCTCGAGAACCAGTAGATTAAGATGAGAATATCCAGCAACATTGGGTTTCTATTCCCACATAGTAAAAAGGGGCTGGGGATGAGGGGCCATTCACCAACCCCTCCTGGCCTCGACATGCATTTTCATAACCTGCCAGGTACCATGTGCCTGTGA